>NW_024349804.1:6703621-6970717 GCF_902729225.1 Pteropus medius | reverse complement strand
AGCAAGAGCAGGGGTGGGGGGCGCGGAAAGTAACTACGAAGAAGAAAAGTGCAGTCACCTTTCTCTGTGGCTTAGGGGAATGTGCGCTACGTTGTTTATGGCGAACGCCAGGAACTGAAGTCTGATGGGGCTGCCCTCCACATTTTAAACCAGCCCAATAAACTCAGTGGGCAAACAATCATTTCACACTGGAGCTGTCGAAACAACAGACACCAACGTGGAAGGGAAGGAAAGCAGGCGACTGAGACCTGAGGAAGTGGGTGGGTGGAAGCACTGGCAGATGCGAGGACACAGGACACACAAGCCAGCGGCATGCCTTTCGGGGTCTGAAATGTGGGGAAGTGACCCAGTTACTGTCCTGACTGTTCGAATTTCACATTTTCTCATAAGGTGCAGCATTCTTTTAAATTCTTTACAGATAAAAATGAGAAAACTTCCAAAAAAAGCGAACAGGATGTAATCCTGAACGCAGTCATCCTTCCTTGACCGCGGTAAGAAGCTGGTGCTGAGTGTGCGGGGCTGGCGCCCTGCCCGGGCAGTGAGGGTGTGAGAGTGTGGGGGGTGTGTGGGGGGGTAAGCCCAGCGGTGACCGCGTCTCTCATTTCACCTGCGGTGACCCAGGAGTCTGCGGGGCTGTGCGAGAATGCCTCCTACGCCTGTGATCCTCCGGGCAAGTGGCGCGTGCTTTCTTAACCCTCCTAATGGCCTCACAGAGGCTGACCGCTGCCCAAGGCCGTGGGCCACGGCCAAGGTGCTGGCGTTCACACCCTGTCTGTCTGACCCGAAACCCCACCCTCCCTCAAGCCATGTGAGCTGGGAGAAGAGGTCTTCCTTGCTGTTTTTAGTAGGCACAGGGGTCACTTTCTGTGGGCTAACTCATCTTTTGACAGTTGGCCTAGTCCTATCAAAAATGCAAAAATAATAAGCATTTAATGAATCTAACTTACAAAAGGCATAAAAATTTCATGTTATGATTTACTGTTAGCTTTGAAAACGTGTCATTAAGAATTAAAAGCTTTGAGCATATATTACTAATGAGAATAATGGGTACTTTCACGTCTTCAGTTAATTTGTATGGCACCTTGACAAAATGGGCAATTACTATTTCCTTTTTATTTAAACCAAATAAGCATAAAGCATTCAAGCAGTCTTAAGTAACGCCTAATGAACACTTCCCCAGAAGCACATGAAACAGTGTCATAGGCCACTGTGTCTCCCTTTTGAGAGACAGACAGCTCCTGCCTTCGAGAGCCAACCAAGATTTCAAAATAAGTAAAATGCTGTGGCTGAAATTAAAGCAGCGCACTTTTGGAATGTGCTTCCTTAAACCGCAGGTGAAAATCTGTCCTCTCAGTCGAGTCGTGGCTGCGTCTCGGGTCCCGGTCCCTGTCCCGTCCCATTTCTCCCTTCTCTCCACTCCTCTGCTATGGCCCTTCCAGGCTCGCCTGGCCTCATCCACCTTGTAGAATGTGGTACCTCACTTGACAGGTATCTCACCTTTTGGGGAGCGGTCCTATAATGAATATGTCAGTGCTCTGAACTGGCTATTACATAAATAACAAAAAGCAGAAACTCAAAATATAGCGAAGAGCCAAAGCATAATGAAAATGCCTGAGAAAGAAATCATTTTCGGCTTTTCCTGGAAGACAAGATGCTACACAAGGTTTTATGTGAAAACTCTCCAGGGCTAACCCTCATTCTCTGACTTGTCTCTCTCTTTTTCTCTAATCAGACGTCTGGTGGACAGCTCTAATGTGGCGGACACTGCAACAGCTAAACAAAAATATGTCCACTTTCAAGAAGGTCAGAGTCTTGCAAAGAAGCTTAGTGCCCGAAGAAGACGATTCAAGTTCTAACCACAACCCACAGTTAAAAATACACTTTACGTTGCAATTCATTACACACACACACTCATACACACACACAAAAACCCCAAAGTAAAGTTTCGCCAAAACAATACTTTTAGTCTGTGAAATACAGGCTGATATTTTCTATGTCCCTTTTTAAAAACAATGCTGGTCTCCCTAAATTCACAACGCACTAAAGGTGGTAAGCCACCGTCTGAAAAACAGGTCCTGGAACAGGCGGGCCAGCTGGAACTCAGTTCCCTCCCTGGCCAGCCACCAGCCACCACAGGCAGTGAAGCCGGTCCGAAGTACCTACAGGGAGCTTTGCAGAAAGCACGAGAGCGGGAACCACTGGGCAGGTCATCGTACAAAAACAAACGAAAAGCACTGCGTTACAAACTGCAGCTCTTCCGTTTCACTCTCAGGGCAGAGATTTATAACAATGTACATGAAAAAATAATTATTTCAAAATAATCCTCTGCTTAACTAATGAGGTAGGTCTTAAGATTCTTCTTTGGAATTAAAAAAACCTGTAAGTGCAAACGATCAAAAGACAGAAATGTTCACTGTGTGTTCGCTGGACTTCCTGTCTCATGGAAGGACTCTGGAGCCTTCTTGCGGGTACTGGGCGACAGAGCCAGGCTCTGGCTGGGTACCGTGTGTGCGCCCTTGTGCACCGCCTCGGTCCACCTTCCCCTCTCAGAGGAACGGTGGGGGGGCTGCCCACCCTCACTGGCGGGGCTCAGGAGCTTGCCTAGGTTGGTGAGCAGCAGAGGCAGCGCCGGACTTCGGTGGGGCTGAAGAAGGCAGGGCTCTGAAAACTGAAGCCTGTCCTACTGATGACACCTGTCACTCGACCTTCCAGTCTCAACCTCGCCATTGGATTTGGCACTATGTATTTAAAAAAGAACAAGATTCAGTGAAAGTTTTTAACATGTGAACTTCGATGTTAAGAAAACTACAGAATGGCAATGATGACGTCACCCTGTAGGTCAACGAAACATCACGACAGTGAAAATTCTCACAACCAGTTCTTAGCACATTCACTTTGAACCCACTACTATTGTTTTTAACCATTTGAGAAATACCAGCCTCAAAAGAAATAAATAAAAATGCCAGCCTCTCTCTATGGAGAATGGAGCAAGGTTTCTCAAATTGAGAAACAAAAAAACTATGTGTTCCTTTTTGAGAAAAATCTCTATCCTCCTGTTAATGCCATTTGAAATTTCAAAATAAAATGTTATGGCTAAAATTAAAGCAGCACAATGATTCTGGAATAGGCCTCTTGGAACTTGACAAAGCACCTTCCGAAGATTCTGAATACTATCTTGTCCGCTATGGCCGCCAAACACCGCCCCACAGCCAAGGACGTAGGTCTAGTATAAGCTGGAAAGCAGCAGTAAGGCAGGAAGGGGTGTTTCCCATCCCTTCCCCGTCTCACTCTTCATGAAAAGCTCTGGGTCCACTCCAGTAAGAGCAGAGGCTGTATCTTGCTCAGTACCACACGGGAGGATGAGAGGTCACTAGGAAGGACAGCTTCCCTGGGGAATTCACAATCTAGCGAGCTGGGCACAGATCACGGGCTAAGTGCCTGATGAACGACATGCCTGGAAGCAGGGCGGGGGGTGGGGGCGTCTCGCGGTGCGTGGGTGGGGTGGAGGGTGGCGTGGGGAAGGTGCACCGACAGCAGGGAGAAGCGGAGTCGGCAGAGACCTCGACAGGGGAGACGAGACGGGTACCGGACTTTGCCAGGCACGGTGAGGAGGGACAAGACTCCAAACGAGAAGAGGTGCACAGGTGTGACGGGAGAGGGAGGCCGTGTGCCAGAATGGAGGGACCGAACCCACCTTAGTGACTAAGGAGCACAAACCTTTACCTGTGTTCCAGAAGTTCTTAAAGAACCCACATGTGGGACCTGTTACCAGAAGAATGTCAAGCAGAATGGGTTACCAATAAGGGAGTTGGTGAGTGACTGACTCTGAAAGCAATTACGGCAGATTCAAGGTCGTCGCTATAATAAAATAATTTTCATTCACCTGAATTCAAAAATTCATGTCCCCAGAAGTCTACACTCTAGGAGAAGGTGAACAAAGGGCTTACTGTGAGCCAGCGAGGTTACATAAAACATACGTAACCACAGAAAGCAAAGTAATTTTGATAAAAGCCTGGACAACAATTACCTTTATCTGACATATATTTAACACAGGAAACAAATTTCTTAGAGGTAAATAAATAAATCAATTGAAGATTTTAATATGGAGAAAGACTATTGTAGGGGCTAAAAATACTTTTCCCATCTTCTAAATTCTTCTTGTTGGGCTAATAATCAAATTAACAGAGACAGGTTAACAGAAGAAATTTACAAAGTTTACAATAGACGTACACGCCAGGAACATCCTAAGATACAAGACCTGAAACGCGCTGGGCAGTTGAGGTTTACAAGCCATTACAAATGAAGAAGAAAGGGGGCAGCAGGGGTCTGAGATTTCAAAGAAAACAGGCCGTTCACAGGTAGCCGAGGAAGAGCAGAACACACCGGGCAGGCAAATTCTTGCTAGGCAACCTAGAAATAGTGGGGCTGGGGTGGGGGTTCCTACTAAGGCTGAGGTGAGCATGTCTAGAGTCCCTTTCAGGAACAGGCCTTTCCATCTGAACCTCTTAGGCGGGAAAGGCAGGCGGTGGGGGGCGTCAAAGGTTCTGAGTCTTTTTCTCTTACTAGCTTAAAATAAATATTCCAAAAGGCACAGTTTGGGGTAGCAACACTGGTCCCCTTCACAATCCACACTGCAAGGTCCTGAGACTTTCTTGCTTTTCTTATTTCCAACCCATGTTGAATAGTGTTATAGTCTAAGCACTTGACCTCCATTAATTAATTTAATCCTCACAACCACCCTGGAGCCAGGGACCATTACTTGGTATTTTTCAAGGGACACACAGGGCTGTGATGCTCCTGCTGTGAGGCTGGAATGGCGCACGAGGCTGGCAGTGTCCCCAGGACCCTATGGCACATCTGAGTGACACTAAGGAGCACAGGTCTTAGTGACTACTCAAGGCTACCATCATGCATCTCGGTGCAAATCCTCTTTTTTGGGCATGATCGGTAGCACTACAGCAGGCAGAGGACAGTTAAAAAGGACAATAATATAGTCTGGGTGAGAGATCACAATGGCCTGATATAGCAAATAGAAAGAGAGAGGAAAGGAGAAATTTAAGATCGCTTCCAAAGCTAATGTGACAGAAATAAGATACTGATTCAAAAAGATAAACAGAGCCCCACAGTGCTAAGTTCACAAATTATCTTTTAGATGCATTGATGAATGGGGCAGAGGCCTGAAGACATGGCCAGCTCGTCCTAGAACTGTCTGATGGGTTCTACATGCCCGCCAGGTAGCAGGGCCTACAGCAGGCCCAGAAGGGCCTGCTTGTTGGGGCCACTTCCCCATCACCTCTAAGCCGGCCTCTGGAGCAGGCTACTGGTGTTGCTGCCCAATTGGCCCTGTCCCCTAGCATTAAGAAGGATATGAGGGCTACAGAAGGAACATGGAAGCTGCTGTCACCACGTCCACGAGCAGGGGCAACGAGCCTCAGAGAGAAAGGGAGGCACACCGGCCAAGGCCGCTGACACTCTGACGTGCGGCTCCCACGGCTTTCCTGCTTCTCAGCAGCTGCGTGGTGGGCCATCCGAGCGAGGCGGGTGAGTCACAAACGAGAGCCGCATGCTGAGCATAATTTAGAGGGATGGTTCCCCAAATGTGTTTTCATGGAATCAGACACTGAGCAGGATGCCCAAGAAATCACTGCCATCAACACTGGTCTGAGTCTCTGCTGGTTTCACCATGAAATCCCAGGGCTGTTTTACTGAATTAAAGGTGGACCTATGGCTATGACTACACTTTCTTAACATATAACTTACACGGAGAAACAACAAAACGCTTTATGTGACATTTTGATTAAGTTCATTATTTTGGAAGGAACTTTTTGAATTACTTCTGTAACCGCCTCTGATCCTCAAACAAGCAGAACTCAACTCAACTAGATCCGTAACGTTTCCCTTTCTGCGAATCTTTCCCTTTCACTCCTGTTCCCTCTGTTCCTCACAGGCAAACTCGCTCGCAGAGTCAGGGACCGTCAGCGCTGAAGAGGACCTCGTCCAACCTTCTAACCTCACACGAAGAAAATCAAAGCCTAAGAAGGTTCAAGGCCTCTAGCAGGCCACTGGGCTATTACCTGCAGACCTGAGAAGAGAAGCTAAGGGCACTGAATCTTGACCCCAAATAATCCACTGTGTGACAGTAACCTTTCTCTTTCAATAATAACAACAGCCTGTGCCTAAAAATAACAATATCCTACACTTACAGTAATACGTGTATCGTCAACCTGACAAATTTAAAGTTTACAAATAAAAACTCACTGGATTCTTAAGACAACCAAATAATTCCATTTAAGACTGATAAGTTGAATTCAACTTTTAAAAATAATGTATTAAATAATATAATGTATAAAACACAGTAACAACGAAATAAAGGATTGCCCAAATCATAGAATTATCAATTAAATTCGAAAATGTATTTTCATTTCAGTTTTAACTTTTATGATAGGCAAGCTTACATAAACATGTAACCACAGAAAAGTAATTTTGATAAAAAGCTTTATAATAATCACGACCTCTGACACGAGGAACACATTTCTTAGAGGTAAATCAATGAACTGATTTTAATTTGAGGAAAGATCGTGCACATGCAAAGAGTTGAGATTTTCTTCCTTCTCTTATTTCCAATCCATGTTGAACACTGCTAGACTAATTTTCAGAAGCATACCTCTAAGGGGTGGCTGACCCAACCACCATTCTCAATCTGTTCCTCCTTTTGTTGCAACAGCATAATATTCGCTGTCCTTTGTGTCTGGGGACGCCTGTGTAACTCAGTTGGGCCAATAAGACATAAGCGGAAAGGTATGCTGAGGTACTTCTGGGAAAGCTTTGAATCCTTTATAAAAGGGACAGTCAAAAGGGTGGCACTGTCCACCTCCTCTTTTCTGATTATAATGCAGATGTAATGCCTGAGGTTGCAGCTGTCATCTTTCTATTAAAAGGCGATAAGCAAGAGGACTAATAGCCAACGTGCAACGATGGCAAATAAAAGATAAAAAGGACTAGAGTCCATGCTGGCTTCATTGATCTTCTGGAATAACCGCGATCTCCCACCTTTAGACTTGTTAAAAAAAAAGAATCTTATTTGTTTAAGCCACTGTTAGGTATTCCGTTATATACACAGCTAAAAATATTCCTGGGAAATACAGTTTAATAATTTCCTTCCAAAGCTTGTTTGTCTAACTAAACTCCTTAGCTCAACCACTCAAAGTACCCTGGATCCAGCCTCTCTTTCCAGTGTACCTGGCCCTTGTATGCACCTAACAATGTCCCACCTTTGGATCGTCCTGGCATACCCACCCCTCCCCGCACACACGCCCTATGATGCACATACAAAATCCACCTCTCCCTCTTGTCACCCAGCCAGTACCATCGCGAGTTGTACGTCTATCTCCGTACTTCCACATATAAAAGTACCTGGAACGTAGTAAGTACTCGAAACAAAGACAGAAAATAAGTAAGTGAATAAGTGATCTGTATTTCTTTATATCAGCATTAAAATATATGAGGCAATTTTAGAAATTACTATGATGAGTATTTTTTTTTAACTGTCTCCTGCAGTTTTATACAGCTGATAAAATTAGTCCTGGACAAAAATCAGGGATTTTTTTACATTTTAAACAGGTTCAGTAAGAGATACTTAGTTGACCTTTCTCTTGACTTTAAAGTATAAATATTAATTAACATGTTTTATAGTATTTACGACCCCTGCAGACGCAAGTGCTCTTTAATTATCGAGTCTCTCTTCCTCAAAAGGCAAGGTGAAAATACAACATTCACCAAAAAACGAGAACAAAAATGAGTAAGGTATTATATATTAGAACAGACTATGTAAACACACACACAAAAAACAATAAAAAATAATTTAGATTAACATGAATGACTAAATAGTCTCTCAACTCTTTTAATAAAAGCCTGAAGTAAAGCCCTATTCACATAAAGCACAGGCCTTAGAGGAATCAGACTGAATTCATGCTGTTATGAGAGACATTTAAGCCTGGAATTAAAATGAAATCTACCTCTTCTTTCCTCTATGTTTCACTTAAAAGTTTAGAAGAAATTGCTCTAAACTGAAATATATGGCTTCCTTTCATGCATTTTAAACAAGAAAGCTTCCCAAGTATTGTCCTGGGAGACGAAATCAAACTTTCCTAAATAGGCCTGAAGCGACAGCCTCTCTCATGGGAAACGGGGTCAGAAACATCTCACGACAGCACAGGGAAAGCGTCACGTCAACTTTTCGGACAGAATTCATTTTGCATACAAATGAAACCAAAGTTTCATGAAGAAATTATTACCTTTAGTACAGGCAAAGCACTCTAATATTTTCTCTATTCTTTTCTTTAAAAAAAATCTTAATTGATTGCAACTTACCATATGGGTTATCCATCAGCGGTCCTAAAATGGATCAGTTTGAAAAACACTGATTTACACTTAAGTCTTATCAAGACCTGTGGGCAGTTTCCCCAGAAGACAACTTAATGCTCACCATAACAAACATGAAACGCTTTTAAGTTTCTCTGAGAAATCTACTCAGAAACTTGCTTGGTATTTCAATGTTGCTAATAAAGAACAGAGAAAGACATGTGTATTGAATGTGCCTCTGATGAGGTGACAGAATTAGGAGAGGATGTTGCTACTGCTCATTATTTCTGTCACAGAAGGTAATAAAAAGGCCAGACAGACAGATAGACACCCCTGCTTTGAAGCAGGCCCCTGGGTGTGGCCACGGTTTGGCTGTGGGTTAAAAACGAATCCCTGTGTTCTCCCCAGAGAAAAATGGGAGTCCCAAACTCCTCAGATGGAGGAAAAAAATCCCTCTGTACAGACCAGGTGGGTAAAAACGGACTGGGCTGGCACTGTCCTGTGCGAGCCAGGCCACAGCAGACTGTCCCTCCAACTGCCTCTGCAGTGTGTCCTCACACATCCATCTCATGGCTCATCATGGAAGAAAAGGTAAGCTCTGAAAAGCATATTAAAAGTAGATTAAGGAAGACACAAGAATTACTTTTCTTGCGAGAAAAACATTACTCTCCGCCCCAATAAAATCTTAAATCAACTCCAATATACGAAGTAAAGGTGCTGCTATACGGGGGGTGGAGGGCTGCAGAGAGCACCCCCCACACTCTTCCACCTACTTTCTCAGCTACCAGTCCCTGGGTTCCTCCTTGGAACCCCAGAGCTCCCTGGAGAAGCAACAGTACAATAAGACAATAAGAACCAAGCAATTCAGCGATCGCAACCAGAGGCAACACGTGGTCACACTGTCCTGCCTGCTCTCTCCCAGAATCCCCGCTTGCTCCTCAACTCTCTACATCTCACCCCGACACAGAACCTCCTACAACTTCAGCACGTGACACGCCACCGAGAACCGACGTAAAGCCACATTTCTCAAGTTGTCACACTACATCTGACGCTCCTCCTGCTACCGAACTGACGGATTTTCGGAAAGAAAAGGACACGAGACGTGGGTGCTCACGTCCCACGTGTCTTGCATGCCGCTTAAAATCCACTGATTAAGCGAGCCAGCCAAAGTCTTCTGACAGCCACTCCAACAGAAGGTATGACTGAGGAAGCGATCGAAATAAGTTTCATGTTACTAGAGAAGCATGAAAACATGTTTGAATATAGCTAAAGCCGAAATTATTTCATAATTCTTTCCTTCTAGCAAGAAATTTTGGAGCTGCCAACTGTAGTCACCAACTCTAGCAATGCAGAAGGAAAGAGGCGGCCTCCTGTCATACCCGACTGGTCTTGACAGACTGACAGAGTCAAGGGAGACCGTGTGTGGAGATTTTAGGGCTGTAACAACTATGCTTGTCTTACGACGTGACGTTTTCTGTGAGGAAAGTGAAATGGACCATCTTTTTCTTAGAAGAGACTGTTATTTTAAATATGAGGGCTTTCTGAGAAACTAAAACTTTGAAGAGGCTGAAATTAAATAATTTATCACGCTGAATGGAAAAAAGAACTGCTTTTAGTAAAACAAAACTGAAGAAAACTACAGGAGTAGATAGAGTGACTCCCTGGAAAAAGTTTTCTGGATGGGACACAAACTGAAATATGGTAAGTTTACTAAGAAGCAAAGTTAAGAATCATCGGATCTTACACTAAAAATATACTCTTTAAATTCTCTTCCTGTATAGGAATCCCTGCTTCTCTAATATATTTAATTACTTATGATCGCATTATTTCTAATATTTTAAAAGCTCAACTCACGCTGTTCACAAATTTTTTTTTTTTTGATATAATTAACACGTTGACATAACTTTCAAAATGATGTCTGGTAAAAGAAAAAAAAAGTACCTTTTCCAATTCTCTTGGTATTCGCAAACAAGTGTATACTCTCTCTCTTCTTTCTGTATACTTGGCCTCGTTATGTTCGAGGAAGTAACCTCTCGTTAGTTCAGCACTGAGGAACCTCAACAATGAAAGTTCTACAGGAAAAGAAAATGACACAAAACAAAAAGAACAGTATTTATCAAGGAACTTACATACTAGCCGGGGCCACAGGTAATACATATATAAAACACAGTAAAACAAAGTAATCTATAATTATGTGCCCAGAACTGAACAACTACACACAAATCATCAGCAGAGACTGTTGGGAAAACGGCTGCTCTGTGTGGTATAAGCTGAAAATTCCACAGGAATATAGAAAGGACACTTACTGTGAGCCAGAATAGTCAGAAAAGTGTTTTGTGAGAGCCTAGTCCTGAGTCTTATGGGTGATACAGGACCATGAAGGCAGGTAAAAAGAGTGCACAGCAAGGAGATACAAAATGGATGTTTGTGTGTGTGTTTTTGTTTTTGTTCTGTTTTTGTTTTTGTTTTAAAGGAAGCCAAGTCACTTAACAGGCAATGCTTCAGTCCAAGACCACGCGGGTGAAGTACGTGAATGCCGTGCACCTTCTTCAGCCTTGCAGCATCTCTGCAGAAGCGGCTACACGATGCCGGTTCCCTGGGTGAAGGCCTACCGACATGATGCTGCTCAGAGCATGGGGCAGGGAAGAAATGCCCTTTGCCCTCGAGGCTCTTCCGGCTAGTCTAACCATCATATAAACAGGAGAGATTTGCAAGAGAAAATGACCAAATTCCATTACATACATATGTACGAGAACCCTGCACACATGAGTCAGAGACGCCACACAGGAGAGGTTCAGAAGCAGAAAGAGAAAATGAGGTGCATACATGACATTCTGAGCTAGGGATGAGGTGAGGCACCCTGGGGCTTCCAGAGGTAACTACAGAAAAGCACATGCTCAGTAATTATTAGCTTAATGATTAGTTTGCCCTGCCATGTAAATAGGTAAAGAAGTTATTTCTGTTGATAACTCTTATCATGGGCCAGGACTCTAATTTTAAATCTTCTAGATAGCTGGGGTGGCGGTTGGGGCGGGAGTGGGGGCGGGGCAGAAGTTTCTCTTGAGCCCACAGGGTCATGGTTGCCTCTAGCTCAAAGTAATCCACATCTGAACCCCTACGACAGAAGGTCACACAAAGCAGAACCTCGACCAGATCGGAAAGACCCCCCTTTCCTGGGATATTTCCATTTGCCCACCCGTTTCTTCTGTTCCTCCACAGCAAACCCAGCCAGAGTCATCTCATCTCAGGTGAGGAAAGTAAGGCCAAAGGAGGCTGGGGACTTCCCACGTGGCTGTAACTGGCCAACTTGAGATGAGAAGCTAAGCTGGTAATAAAGCCCGATGCTAGCTATTTGCAACCTGTCATAGTCCCTCGGAGGCCATCACCTCAATGACCTCTCAGTACCCCTGACTTCACATACACCTTTCCTATTCTTACTCCCCGGGAGGCCAAACTCAAGGAAACAAAGTTTTCAAACTGTCCTCTTTGCTCTGAGCCTTCTGGTCCTTTTACCAAATGCAGTATTGGTGTTCTCTCCAGAAAATGACAAAGAAGGAAGGTGACTTCTTTCACATGTACCTACTTAAGGAGTTACGTCTTACGTGAGTGCTGAAGTCTGCATGCACGGGGCAAAGAGCGCACAGTTGAAAACACCCCTGAAAAGCCCTCAGGAAGACTCTCTCGATGGCCCTAACCAGCCTACTGCCCCCGGCACTGGAACAGATCTTTGAGCATAAAGTCAAGGAGCTTGCTTATGTTTAGAAGTTACTTTATACCAGCACGCATGCACACGCGCGCGCGCACACACACTTCTTTAAGTACTGGATTCATAATCTGTTTGGAGAATTAGCGATACCATGAGCGCAGGGGCCGCGAGCATCAAACTTTCAGCGTATTTACAGATGAAGTCATGAGCACAAGGTGTGAACTCTCTTGTACATATTAACAGATGTTCCCATGAACAGGGCTCAGTGTTACAAAATCCATGCAGAGTAAAACTTTTAGTTAGGAACTTTCTAAGATGCTGTAGGCTGGCTAGAACCAGAACTGGATCTGCTGTTCGAAAGGAAGAAAAAGAAAGTCTTTTGAACTGCAAACGAGAACAGGCAAAAGCAGTTAAAGAGCAAAACTTACATTCATAGTCCATTCAGTCATATTTCCAATTAGAAAAGGATGTTCTGCTCAGTGGGTATCTATACATACCAATCCCTTCACATAAAAACAGAGAAGCAACAGGACATTCAGAAAGCAGAGGAGGCTGCACCTAACATGCATTTTCACTGATGCCAGAGCTCTGAGCCTGAGTCCCAAAGGTCAGTCCCCCAGAATCCCTGAGCAGCATCTGTCCCCGCGGCTCCCCTTCACCTGACACTCTTCTCTCCAATGCTGATTTCTCTGTCCTCGGTCCCCCAGACAGCTCCTCTTCCTCCACCTGACCATGGAGCATCTGCTGGTTCGGTGCTCTGCACACTACGTCCTGACAGGCATGAGCTCCAGCGAATGCGGCCACCTTTAAGGCTGCTGTCCTCTGGTGTGTCCTCAGTTACTCTCTTTTTCTTTTTTCTATACATATTCTCCCTGGACAGTCGAAGGTTTTAACCATCGTTGAAGTCCTAAAGTCACCATATCTTTAGCTCTGACTCCTGAGGCTGGACCCATGTTGTCAACTGCCTCCTGGGCAACTCCACCTAGAAATCTCAGACACCTTTAACCTGCAAAACCGAACTCGGTATCCTCCCCACTACCCCTCTGTGCTCCCTGCGGCCCTGACTCCAGCTCATGGTGTCAGCAGACAGCTCTGTGCCAGCAGCTCAGGGCCGAGTCTGATGGCCTCTCTTCCCTCTCATCGCGCCCTCCGATTCCCGCTCCCTTCTGCGCCGCGCCCTCGTGTGGTCTGCACCCTCTCCCTCCGGGCTGCTGCAGGAGCTGCCTGACTGGCACCCTTCTTCCAACCTTCCCTCCCTTCGGTCCTGGCCGGGCCCGACAGCGGTCAGCATGCTCGCACACCAGCGAGGGCCACCCTGCAGCAGCTTGTCCTCGCGGTGAAGGCCGACACCTCAGCAGTGATGACACCAGATCTCTTACGACTTGGCCCCGGGCTGTCTTTTCAGTCCTGCCTCCCGCCCGCCACCTCTGGATCTCCAGGTCACAAATCTCCCGTTACACAACTTCTCACTTCTTGCAAACATGTCCGTTGGTTCACACTGTTCACTGGCCCGAGAATTCCCTTCCAGTTTCCCACAGGTGGACACGTGCAGGCGTGACCTGACCTGTGACGACGTCCCCAAGTGTCCCAGGTACACGTGGCCTCCCTTACTCAGCCCCTGCAACATCACCCTTGCCTTGCTTCCCTGTGCCCTATTACACTCATTTTCTCGTCTGTTTTTTTTTTTTCCCTTTATTTTTGCATCCTGGGGGCACAGTACATAACAGGCGTTCTACAAATGCTTGCTAAAATAATACATCAATCAGAGAAGAGGAAGGAAAAGCACAGAGAGGAATGTGGCAGAGAGAGAACAAAAACAATCAGAAGAGAGTGCCAGATTCTGAAGAGAGCCCGTGACTGAGACAGAACTGTTCTGGGACTGGGGGAGTCAGCGGGGAAGGGGTGACAAGCTCCCAGTGCCTCACTGGACACAGCGGCCACTGAAGATAAAGGGCCTCTACTCTGTGTGTGCGCCTAAGTGACCCAACAGGCACCTGAACCTCCGCCCCTAAGGGGGAGGGGTGCATGATGCAGTCACAGCCAGGGAGTGTCCTGGGGTGGGGGAGGGGAGGCCCACACTGCCCCACAGTGAACACAGGGAGGGAGGGTGGGCAGCCCGCTTATACGTCAGCTGTATTAATGAGATACAGAAACCGGTTATCGTACAATTTTAAATCTAAAAAAAAAAAACAAATTAAATCTAAAGGCTGAGATAGCTATACTCTTGTTTATTCAGAAATTATTCTCCACAATGGTGTTCTCCCTGATGACTGCAGATGACCAAGCTTTTATCATAGTAGAGTTTTGTTATGATCCACAAGCAAAGCACGGGATCAGCAAGCAGAAGGGGTCCTGGCACCAGCTCCATCCCACATTAGCCCTGTGACGTGCTCGAGTAATAGATACCAATTTCACAGAAGAGAAAACTGAGGCTGAGAGCAGTTTTACAGCACCTGCTACCTGCTTGCCTTTCACACAGGAAGGCCGAAGGACTGAGAGACTGAAAGCATGTGAAAACTGCAAAGCATGACACCATGCCCCCAGCGACTGACTATGAATTTCACAAGATCTGTAGTATTAACCGAGGCTAGCTGGTGGTTACCTAATGTTTATTGTTGTTACTTCTGTAATCCTGTTTCCACGGATGAAAAGTAGTATGACAAATAAGTACATTTCACAAACTATATGACCTATTTTTCTGTAAAAATGTTTTATAATATAAACCTACAAAAATGTGTCAACTTATTATAAATAAAAGTGTTGTGTCAGGATCCCACCTCTAGAAATGCAAGAATTTTAGTTATAAATACCAATTTACATTCCACAGTGGAAAATTATAAAGTAAGCACTTAAAAATCAAGTGATAAAAACATTTTTTGAGTGCATAGCTCTAATAACTATGACACAGGCTCTATTGTTATGCTCATTTTGTAGATTAATAAGACACCAAGGCACAGACAGGTTAAGGAGGCCTCCAAGGTCACACAGGAAGCAGGGGGAAGAACCAGAATTCAAAATGAAGCAGTCTATTCCTAAAGTGTGTGCTTTCTAGCACTAGATTATTTTGATTATCGTTGTCTCAAGCACTTTTGCAAACAGGCTACTGTGCTCTTTCTGGAAACCTGGGACCCCCTCCATTCGCCCCTTTCTTTGTGCTCTCGTGGCACCCGGGGTTTACTTCCGTAAGTTACAGTGCTAGCTAGTGGGGTCCCCTACCAGTCCCTGAGCTTTTTGAAAGCAGGTACCATGTATTCGATTCTTCCCAATGTCCAGCTCCCGGTGAGTTCTGAATCTAAGGGTAGTATCTGCATAGGATTAACACCATGCTAATGGGCTAGGGAATGTTTTATCAGATACATGAAAGCAATACTAACAAAAGAACCAAGCTTCAGGATGTGAAATAATTCAAAAGCCTTCCCTTCCTTCTTCCTCCCACCCTCCTGCAGAACTGGCCCTGTTTAAGAGATCGGGACCCTGCCCACTTAATGGCAAGAGACAGTTTACAAAAGTCTTGCACGTGTCATAAAATTCTCACAATCCTGAGAGCTAAAGAAAGCAAATAATGGTGTTTCCATTTTGTAAATGAAGAAACCAAGGCTCACAGAGGTTAAGAGACTGGTCCAAAGTCACTGGAAAGTTACAGGGCAACTTGGGAATAGAACCTAGATCTTTGAACTCCGAGTCCAGCGTGCTCTCCCCACCCTGTGCCATTAATCGTCACCCATCATCTGACAGTCTTATGAGAGAAGATGACTGAGCACTACTCTGGCCTCCACCAGTCAGAAAGAGCCCTGTGACTCACGCTGGAGAAGGGGCGTGTGCGGCCTGCGGCCTGAGCTGTCAAGGCAGCCAGCCTGCTGCTTGGCTGGGGCCACGCTCAGCTCTCTTCTGCCGTGGATGTATTTTGTTGGACTTTCCTTAAACTTCTGGTCCAAAGCGTAGTTCTGTTTCAGTGTGTTTGTTTGTTTTTGTTTTTTAAATACTGTTTGCTACATTCTACAGACTCACCTGAACTTACTTGTCCTGTGATATTGGGTATCGCTGCCTAATTATTTGGGAAGGCCATTGTCCTTTACCTGTGGGTACCACTCTTCAAGAATTCTGCTAGTTAAGTGAATCTTAACTTTCCCGCTGAGGCCGTATTTCATTCCTTCTGAGCAAATGAGTCACTCTCATTTGTTATGCTAAACATCTGTCTTTATATTTTAAGAGCAAATTCTTTTCCAAAATAAAATAAAACAAATGTTTATTTTCTAAACACTGACTTAACGTTTTAGATGTCAATCAATTTTAGGTCATTTATTCAATTCTCGCCAAAAAGAAATATTCGGTAAGTCTTTTAAAAATGTCTTTTACCATTTATTTATATTATCAACAAGTGCTTCTAAGTTAGAACTTAGTTTTGCTAATTGTTAGTCCTTAACATAAAGAAGATAACACATAATCATAAATCCAAATCAACTCCTCCAGAGGATTTTTAATCAATATTCATTTCTTACCACAGAAATCCTCTGTGATCCTGCATCTTAAGCTGAGAAAAAGTATAGTATAAATTGTTTTTTCTCATCCCTAAAAGAAGAAATATTATGTTTACCTACTGAGATAGTTTGTTTTAGAAATAAGCCAGGATAAAAAAAAAAAAGTATTAATTCAAAGTAATGAGTAATCACAAATATATTTATATGTTCAGTAGTATGTCTAAATATATCTTTCTTAAAATAGCACTGACCATTAAAAAATTGGAAAGTAACATGGGTTAACTATTAGGAAAGTATTATGAAAAATGCAAATCTCCACAGAATTCAAAATGTAAAACTACTTTAATAAACTTTGCTAAGGTTATGCCAAAATATTAAATGTAAATTTATTATACCATAAACTACCCGTGTAGAAGGCCAACCAGGGATCAATACAACAGCAATCCTGCCTTGTGAAGTAAAATGTAGTAAAGGTATCATTCAAGTTTTTAAGACCCTCAAACTGTTTATAAATAATCTCATTTAGGGAAGTAAAAAATAGCTAGAATATTCATAAATTGGTAATATAAGTATTCTGAAAGTCGGTGCTATCCGGTCTTTCCCAAGACCTCTTCTATGCAAGCACCCCCAAACCAGGCTGTAAATGAGCTGCTAGGGCTGAAGTCTGGAGGGGACACAGAGCTGAAGTTAAACATTTTAAAAAGTCAAGATATTGAGCTGGTCAAAGACCAAAATGAGTAACTTTTCAATCCTTGTTTAGCTTACAAGTATTAGTTAGGTAAAGCAAGTAAGAATTTTAAAAGGAGAGCAACAGTTTGTCAGGAGGTAATTTCACTTTTTCTGTATCAGGGCTGTGGTCACTCCAAGTAATTTCCCCGCCAGCTTTACAGTTACTCTTCTTTTCCTCTGTAAATGAGAAATTAATTATTGACTCCAGAGCATCACTTCAGAATTACAGCCTTTAATCCTCCATTAGGGTAAGTCTGGGGCCACAGGGATAGCTTTGTAAGATATTCCATGGAGGATGAGGACTGGTTCAATAAAAACATTTTAATACAAATGTTATTTGTAAGAAGAACTTAAGTTTTCATTTACACAAAATATAGGACATAGAAAAGTTAAAACTGCCCTATTCGAAATCTTTTGTGGGAATTGCTAAAAAGGAGACCGGTCGGTTTTTCTGGGGTTTGGTCTTTCATCCCGCCTCTGCTCACTCTCATGGAGGTAGAGCAAGAGGTCTGAGATAGGTAAAATCAGAGAAGAGAAGCAAACAAGACGGATAACGAGCTTAAGCTGTAGAAGGGAAAAGTCGCCACTTAAAAAGCATAAAAAGGGTCCCACGTACTGTTACAGTCAGAAACAACACTGTCCGCCCATAACTCACTCAGGCTGTTCTACAAGCAGACTCCGACACCTGCATTATGTAGGCATTGTTTCGTCCTCACCAGTAGGTGTTATACTTTATACCAAGTCTTCTACTGTTAAGTCTCCATGGTCACTCAGACAACTTAGATATTTCAGATACTGTTTAGTGGCAGAGTTATGAAACCGAGCCAGATGGATTAGGCAAGCCATAGTATACGACGCAATTCAACAACTGAACTGAGCCAAGAACAGATTGCCTAATTCTTAGTCCAAGGTTGACTTGCTAGACCTAGATTCCTACCTAAATGGGAATATGGCTATACAAAAACTCTCCTACTTAGAACTTTTACAGTGAGTCAGCTGGGGAACCGGCACAAAAATGTGGTAAGATGTACTTATTATCTAGTCTTATATCAAAAAGGACAACAGAAGTTGGTAGCATTTTTAAGAATGGGGAAAAAAGATGACAGACGAGATGACTCTGCAGTTCCTGATGACCACTATACCCAGAGTCCAAGACCAGTGACCACATAAGGCAACAGTGGGACACACAGTGACAATTCTGGGAGAATGAAAACAGGAAAGACGAGTGGGATCTCCACTTCTAACAGTTAAAGTATTAGTACTAGCACCCGAGAAAAGCTTCGGCCCACTGCTAGGCAATATAGAAGTCAAAAAGGAAGTTCAGAGAACCAAGTGACTTAGAAAAGCTTGAAAAGAGAAACAGAAAGCAAGCTTAGGCTTGATGCAGATACATGTGTATGGTATACATAGTTGTATATGCAGAAATTAACATTCGCGTATATTTTCTAAACATATAAATGAACAAGAACAGATATAAACAAAAACATGAATCTCAAACACTGAATTATTTCACTCTGATGAGGATGGTTTGGATAAGCATATAACTGTATATTAATTTCTTGAATCGTAGGCTTTTAGGACAGACCAACGATGTCTTATTTATGAGTCTGAAATTCCTTGGGAGAAATGATACAGGGGAGCTTGGAACTAACTGAAGGTTAGGTCACCAAGACACTAAAGGAAAGACAAAGGCTTCCGTCCGCCCCTATTTGAGAAGTGGGACTAGAGAATCAGAGGCAGCAGCAGAATATAAACTATAGAGGATAACATCTCCAGTGCAAGCACCTGGGCTTGGAAGACAGTTGATCAGGGAGAAATGCTTCTCACATGACATTAGGTGGTGCCACTCAAAGGCCCTCGGAGTTCCACAGGCCAGCCCCTAGAACACAGTTTTGCAAATTCTGGACAGGAGAGGAGGTTACAGAGCAGTGGAAGCGAACAAGGCTGGACGGTCATGATGAACACAGAAGACACTCAGCAGCCTGGGAGCTTGAGGACAGATGAAAGAATTCTTATCTCCAGGGAGGTTACCTCTGACCAAGGTGGCATCGGAGTTGGAGGGTAGGCACCAGCAGTGGCAAGAGCTGTGTGTGACAAGCAGAGTAGAGAGAGAGACACCCGCGGGGGAAGAATTAAAGGGCCCACATGGAGGCCTAGATGGAACAACACTGGCTGGTGACTCCAGCTGAAATATTCCTGGGACTCTCACCTAAGTCCTGATCCCCAAGAGGTGCCACTGTCATCTCTCCTCACACGTAATTGATAGAACATGTAATTGGAGAAACAAAGAGGACTACCCCAACAACTAAAGCTGACATAATCGACTTTTTGTGACTACAGGTTAAAAGCCCAGCTTCAAACATGTTAAGTCCGCTCAGTAACACAGGTTGATGAGGAATGCGTGTGTGGGATGACGAAGTCTACGGACGTCCACGTACGGGGTACCTAGACCAACCTGGGAAGGGCCAGGGAAAGGGTTAGGGGTTACCACGAGAGCCAAAATCTGTGCTCATTAAAAGGCTCCTGGCAACTTCATTTCTTGTGCATGCAAAAACAGAACAAAACAAAAATGGCTTTTACAATGTTGGCTTTCCTGAAACTCTGAAATATTTTAAAGAAGTTAGAGTGACACCTGGCTACATCTGTTTCTTTCTGCCCCAGAGTGCTTTTAATATTCAAGTCTGAGTAAGTAAACAGACATCTGAGAGATTTAATACTTTCCCTTACTTTGATCCTGCCAATTCAGAAAGTAAACACTTTTGCAAGCAAGTGTTTAACTGACAACTAAACCAAATAGAGTTGAGAATTTTTAAGTGGTTAACTGAAAAAGACCCAACAAGGCACAGTCTGTACTTGATTCTTCAAACATAAAGACCTCTACAAAATCTAACCTATGTCTAGTCCTGCAAATTAGTGAATCAATCAGGATCTCACCTGATCAGCCTTAGGGCATTTAAGCACCTCTACATTTTCAATACCCCGGTAAAAATCAATGATGCAGTAAGCCTTATGACTTAAATACTTGCATGAACTGCAGAAAATAATGGATAATATGGCCCCGATTGTGCACCAGAAGCAATTTGGGGGGGAGGGGGGAATTTAATGAGGTTATGGTTTGGTTGCTTTTGAAAACTTAGAATTATGTAAGAATTTAAATGTTGTAATCCTTCTATATTCAGTGAAACATATACTCAAAAAACTCCTTTTTTCTTTTAAGCCTAATATATAACTGCAATATGAATACAAAGGTAAATTTTAAAAAATGCTTTAAAAACAAGAATAAAATCCTATAGAAGAAAGAAATGACAATATGCATCTTTTCTTCTGCAGACATTTTTTTCTTTTTTAAGTGGCAGAAGCTCCAGCATAGGAAAAGTTCCCAGGTAACATTTCGAAGAGTGCTAAATATTTCTTGTTCTGGGCAGAAGTACTGAACTTCACGGTCATTACCACATTGGTAGCTGCAGCTGTGGAAAACACCGTGCAGGGCAAGTTAACAGGTTTCTACGGCTCAAGTTCGCTTAAAATACAGAACAAGTCCCCTTGGCATGGAGATAATTAGCCTTGAGCTTGTCAGTTTTGAGCTCCCTGAGACGTGGGAGATGCTCGCCAACCTTACCGGGCCGGGAGGATGCTCCAGGGGTCTTATCAAAGGACCTTTCGAAAGCAGCGAAGTGACCTGGGACCGAACTTCCCGGGCCGCAGCCCTCGCCCTCGGGCACGCCCGACCGGCGTCTGCCGCCGGGGTCCCGGTGCCCGCGGGGACCCAGCCCGAGGAGCTGTCAGCGGCCGCGGAGCCGCGGGCGCCCGGCGCACCCCGCCCGGCGGCCCGGCGGCCCCCGAACCCCGCCGCGGCCTAGCGCCGCCCGCCCGCCCGCCCGCCCGCCTCACCTGCGCGGCTGCAGCGCCGCTCCCGCCGCCGGTCGCTCTCGTAGAAGCCCAGCGTCTCCGTGTGCTGCGGCGCCGGCGGGGGCCCGTGGCCGCCGCCGCCACCCGGCCGCTCCGCCTGGCCGCGGCCGTCCCGCTCCCGGCCGTCGCGCTGGGGGCCGTCCGCGCCGCCCCCGCCGCCTTCTCCCGGGGCGGCCGCGTCGCCGACGCCCGCCATGTTCCGAAGCGAGCAAACGATCGCCGCCGCCTCCCGCCAGCCTCCGGCCCGGCCTCCGCCTGCGGCCGGCCCCCGCCCCGCTTCGCCCCGCCCCTCGCCGGAGCCAGGGCCGCCGCCGCCGCCGCCGCCGCCGCCATCCGCGGCCCGTCGGCCGGCGCGCGCCATTGGCGTCAGCGGCGCGTGCGAGGCCGCCGCCATCTTCTTCCTGCCGTCGCCGTGGCGCGCGGGGCCGTCCCGCGCCGCGGAGGGGTCCGCCGACCGCGGCACCGCGCCGGGCTCCATGCGGGCGGGCGGCGCGGCCGGGCAGAGCGGGCAACCCCGGGGCTCGGGCCCGGCGGCGGCGGCGGCGGGCGGCGGGTCCGCCGAGGAAGCGCGGGGCGGCGGTCGCTGCGCCCGCTGCCCGCCGTCTGCGAGGTGGCCGGCCGCCGGCCCCTGGCCGCTTTGGCAGGCTCGGGGCCCGGAGTGCGTCCGCGCCGCCCGCCCGGCCTTGGCACCGCCCGCGCGGCCGCGGCGGCGAGAGCCGGGCTCCAGGTCCCGGCACCCCGCCAGGCCCGGCCCCACGTGTCCGCGAGTTGGGCTCCCTCTCGTCTGCATATTTATGGTCGCCTGTCACATCCCCTGGCCTCTGGGTTTCCGTTGACAGTTTCCAGGGCATTTGGGCAAGAAGGGATCGCGGGCATGCTGGCCAACAGGTGGGGGGTGCGGAGCCAGCTGCGGGCCTCAGGCACAAAGCCCAGGGAGCAGGGCGCTTTATGCTTCTCACGCGCCCGCGGACATAACGCGCCGGCCTTCGGCCGGGACACGGCACTTGGCTTGCGCGGCCCTTGCTCTCCATCACCTGGGCGGCCGCTTTATTTGGGGCTCTGGCGCGTGACTCGGCACGGAGTGCGGGGTCGCGACCACCTGGCGCAGGTGTCGCGGCAGTGAAGACGATAGGGGGAAGGAGCTGGCGGATTGTTGACACCCGCCTCCCACGTGGTTGCTGTGCACTCCAGTCAGGGGGACCGTGGCACGTCGGTTTCCCATATGCCAACTTTAGAATTCATCCGTAACCCTTTTGATCAGCAAAAGGAAAACGGTGATTCCTCCCGGAACAGTAAGATGTCTAGAAACTTCCCTGGACCTAAACTTGAGAACCAGATGTAAAGGGCCTGGGTAGAGCAAAATCGAGCTCAGTGTAGATTCATCAAAGACCCTGAGGGTTTGTTGACGCTAATGAGGACCTGATTGCAAACTGGCAGCAAATTTAAAACGGCCGTTTGGGCAGCGTACTGAGGGCAAGGGCGGCAGCCTGACAGTCTGATCACAGGAAAGAGGCAGCGGAGGAACCGAGATGGACTGAGAGCCCAGCAGCTGGGAACTGACCCTCCGCCCGCACTTCGAAGGGAGGAACCGATACCTTTGGAAGATCCTCATTTTCTGTAAACGGGAACAGTTTACAGAATTACATTTCTGAACGTTCCTGCGACCATCCTCCTTTGAAATTCTCTCTGGGTTGTAGTTAGTCAAAACTGAGCCTTAAGCCATCAAAAACAAATGCTCTGGTCAAATCTTCAGAATTATTTTGAAAATGAAAAGGTATTGAAAATTTTATGGCCTGTAAGAGTGCTTACAGCTCAAGTTCTATTATTCTCTGATCCTTTATAGTGTAACACCAGCCCCATTCTGTAATTTATTGGTTGTCAAGAAGGAAGCAGGCTTTTATTGCTTGTTTATGTCGGTTCCCATTTACTGTCTCACCACGTTTATTGGCTTATTATCCCTGCCTTTAACTCAACAGGAGCTGGAACGGGGAAAAAAAATCTGAATTTGTAGGAGCGGATTTCTCTCGTGTATGTTAAGCCTGAGAAAAGACGCTATGTTCCAAAGGCCGTGCCTGTCCTTTTAAGTAGTCAGCAAAGAAAGGAAGCGGAGTGTCCAGGCCAGGCACTGAAGCTGTTCCCCAGCCAGGGGAGCAAAGTGGAAATGGGAGAGCTGAAGGCCTTGAAGTTTCTCATTAACTGGGTCTTTTCTCTGGAGCAACCTTACTTCATTGGACACTGAAACCACACAAGGAAACAAAAATGCTGAAAAGCATTTTTAAAACAAATAATTTTTTCAGTCAACACTTCTCTGGTATAGGTCTTGGCAATGAAATAAATAGCTTATTGAGTAGGAAAAGTTGTTTTCTTTAGAGTTAATTCGACCGATTGCAAGTTATGCGTAATCTACGAAAGGGTATTTCCAAATACGGCCAGCCCTTCGTATCCATGCGTTCCATATTCCCAGATTCAACCAACCTCAGGTTGAAAATATTTGAAAAAAAAGTGCAGAAAGTCGATCCCTAAATAACACAGTATTACAACTATTTACACAGCATTTACACTGAATTAGATATTATAAGTAGTCTAGAGATAATTTAAAGTGTACAGGAGGATTCGTGTAGGTTATATGCTACTATGCCGTTTTGTGTAAGGCGCTTGAGCATCCTCAGATTTTGATATCCAAGGGGCGCCTGGAACCAGGCCCCCATGGATGCTGAGGAATATGTTTTCTACATCTTCAAAATAGGTTACAAATAAGGTAAGAAATAGTTAGCATTGAAGAACCAGCAGTTCTCTAAAGAAAATGAATAGCAGTTAAAATATAATGTTCTTTATATCAATTGTAAAAAGAAAGGCTTAAATTGATAATACCACCCTTACGAAACAATAGAACTATTTCAAAAACATGACAACTCCAGCCGTTAAAGAGACATCAAATGATAATCCGAGTTAAGTTATAGCAGGATTTGGATGGCAATGAGTTATAGTGATTTGACTTTAACATTAATTTAGCGGATGGTGGTGATACGCTGTCAGCATGTCCCTGTACTAGCTTCTAGTGAATTTAGTTTCAGTAGAGAAAAGTGAGAATAAGAGTGTTAGATGTAAACTATAGAGAACAAGAATTCAATGAGTTAAGAAAGTTTCATTAAGGGATTTATATATTCAAAATTATATTTTAATATACATGTATAATATGATTATATAAACTCAACTAAGTTTGTAAAATTACAACACGAATTCTTAAGCGTATTCTTGTGTCTTCTGGTCGTAGTACCTACCATGTGGCTATTGTATTTTGAAAATATCAATGCACAAAATATTTTTTAAATGACAATTTGGTGAGTACTGTTCACGTTTTTAAAAAGTAAATAGAATAACTTCATATTTTAGTAAAGATTTAATAATTATGATTTCGAGACTAAACAAAATACATTGAACTCATTATGTATGAATCATGGATTTAAGCTCCAGAAAGTTATCCTATAAAACATAAACCCTAGCCCTCAGTGCCTTTCATTGGTAAATGGAGCAATATCTATTCTACCATAGGAGCTGGAAAAAAAGCAATTTCCCTTTTTCTTTCCCCTTAGTGGTAACTTTGACTCATTCCTTTCATTTAGATTGAACGCTTTGTTGACTTGAAAAAGCCCTGAAGGCCTGAACTCTGACTCTCCAGTTGGAGTCTTCGGACCTAAGGTTCCACAGGCGAAGGGTCTCTGCTTCCTTTTCTCCACTGCAGAGTGTTGGACCAGGTTACCCCGCTGGCCTCTTCCAAATATTTGTGATAAAATTTCTGCAAACCCCTTTTCAGATTCTTAGACCCGCCCCCCCTCGGTTAAAAATAGCTAGATATACCTACACTACGAATATTTGTAGAAAAATATGGAATCCTTAATTAGAGAATGACTTTGTAATTGGATCAACAATCTCAATGCAGAGAATTCAAATGCAGTAAGGTCACCAATAATACATCAAAGGTGTGTAAGTCTTTAATGAACCTTATTTATGATCTATGCGTTAGTTCTTCATTCTTTCCCGTGAGAACTGATGGGTTCTTGCTGACCTTTCCAGTCGCCACCCCAGGCCTCAGGGTTTCTGCATTTTGAACGAATTTCCCATATTATACCCAGACATACCTAAATCCAAGTCCAGTGCTCAGTATGATATTCAATGGCAACTGAAATGAGATTTGAGATGATTACTGTTGTATGCTTCATTTTAGTCGTGTAGAGTCAACCACTGAATAGAGCACAGTTTAAATTATTCCTATATTTCTCACTTGAAAGTTTATTTCAGTAGTACATGACTACTAGTTTCTAAACCATAAATGCCACGTGTCTAATTCACAAAATATAGTGCTGAGTTTGTTCACCATTTGTCTTCAAAGAGAAAAGTAAGAGTTGATGTTGTTGAAAAAAAACAGGACAGCTTTGCAATTGATGTTCTAAAGAAATAAAACATATTGCTGGGCCGAGAGCAAGCCTCTGCAGTACATTTATGTGAATTTATTGAATCTCTGAGTTTCAGTAATAATATTTTCTATCTTTGGCAATCATTTTTGGACTGATACTCATTAAGTTTTATCCTGTCTGGGCTCTATTCCATGGATTTTTAAAGGACATCAACGCAGTTTGTTTCTGGAAGATGGAGCACAAATTGAATAATGTGTCTTTGATTCCAATGTACCTGTTAAAACGTAACTAAAACGGTCAAATAAGCGAAATTTTCTTTCTAAAAGCATTTCTCTGGCACAAGAATATAGGACTAAAACCATTTTAACTAGGACTTATTGAAAACTATTTTGTTAAAAGGGATGTTTTATAAGAGATGCCCTGTTCTAAAGATCTTAAAGTTGGTTTTCTTTATAAAGTAAAAGTGTGCAAATATAAACCCATGATTTATTGGCTAATAGGACCTTTAATACATGATCAGATATAAGGCTTATTTTATATTTGATTTTAAATTTCTGGAAAATTCCAAAATACTGCTGAAAGAGATGTGTGGTGATGATTTAGCAAGCTTCCCATTCCATATTTGTCTCTGAGGAGAAAGAACGCTGTCATTTTTCATTATCCCCATAAAAGAAACAGACAGACAAACAAACAAAACAGATGTGTCATGTTTAAAGTGGTTTTAATCATTTAGTCAGTTAATTAACAAGAATCTATTTGCAGAATGAACTCAGACTTTCCAGTAAATATGTTGATAACTGTGAAAATCCTTTTTTAAAAAAAAATAATTCCAGCTAACAAAGGCTTTTTAAAAAAAATTCACAAAAGAGATTTTTTTTCACCTATGTTTATGTTGTCAGCTCTTGGATTTCACCTTTCAGAATTTTTTATTCCTTTGTTTTCATTATTATTCCTTGGTGGTAAGTTATTTAGTCCTTTTGGCCACTTATCAAACAGTAGTTGACAATCAAAAGAGTTTATATGATATTTAGGATAAATTTATACTTTTTTCTAGTTGAACTTGCATGAATCAGGACAACTGAGCATTTTTCTCTTTACTTTCATGCCCTTTAAGTTTTTCAGGGCTGCGATCAGGCCCTCTTATCCTTGTAATTAGCTTTCGTTCTGCTCATTATTTAGTGTTTCCATTCTAATATATTTTCAATTTCTTTCTCTTTTTTGTTTCTAACAGTTAAAAGTGAATGACCTTTCTAGGTTTTTAAAGATCTAATATTTAAGTTTTACCTCTTTTTATGCAAATCTAAGTATTTATCTCTCTATTGTTTTTGTTACCAAAATGTATTACAAATGCATAATAAATTTTCAGGTTCTCTCTCTCTCTCTCTCTCTCTCTCTATATATATATATATATATATATATTTTTTTTTTAAGGTTTCTGCTTTCCAGGTTATAGAGATTTGTTTATCTGAGTTCAAGGCTTTAAATTTTCAAATTGCATCTAAAAGAGCAATTTGAAAATTTGTAGTCCTCTTTTCGATATTCTAAGTTTATATTTGTACATAAAATCCTGTCATCTCTGACATTTTCTTATTTAATATCAATTTCAAATAATGGATGACTTTACTTCTTATCTTCTGTATGGATGCTTAATAAATACTGTAATTTAGGTATGAAGTTTCATGGAAGAGAACAGTGCTATGGCTGATTTTTCAAAATAGCAATAAGAAGAAAACACATATTAAGGATGTAGCAAACATCATCACCTTGGGACAGCTTTACCCTCCCAATTATGCTTTGCCTAAGCTGATACTAACATTACTTCACATTCCCCTGAGCATACGCTCCCTGATGACAGACAGATAGATGCTTGGAATCGTCGCTTACCTTTCACTTTGACCTTTCATCCATGTACTTGACTGTGTTAATAACACCAATTATAGAAATAAAAATTCATCTCTAGCGCTGCAAACTTTTTTAAAAAAATATTTAATTTTAATATTATAGTGCTGGATTTGTAATCTGACATGATTAGCTAGATATCCTTCAAAACAATAGTTTCATAAAATTTGATTTTATTTTTCCAAGCATGATACACTGTTTCATAGTTTCTAGTTTATCTTAATGTAGACAATAAAATCTCATGTAATTAAAATCAATCTCATATTAAGTAATTAAAGATACAGCAAGAAGCCGATTCCATTGACTTTGGGTAACTAAATGTCCACTCAATTTTCTACCAATTGTTTTTCTCTAATATTTTAATAATATCCCAAGGAGAAAGTCTAATTGTTAAGATTTATTTATGGACAGTGTCCTGTTTGATGGATGGTATAACTGGTTTCTCTCCTTCAAAAGGAAACAATATTCTTTGTAGTAAAGGTATTTTTTTTTTTAAATAACACATCAGCAAGGATTTTTCTTCTGAAAACTGTTTTTTAAACTAAATTTTCAGATAGGCAGTGTCTATTAATCCTCCAGGGACCTAGACAGACATAAACACTCAGGTGGATTCACCCATGCAAACATTTTCTTCTAGCTAACGGATGGTTTTCTCAAAACAATTTTTTTTTTTTTGCTTCTGTGCCAAAGTGGGTAAAATATTTCTTTGGGACGAGACCATAGAATTTAATCTCAAATGATGGCAGTAGACTAGAAAAGGTCTTCAGATAGACAGCAGAGTAAATCAACAAAGCTATAAACTTGGAGTCAAGCGGCCTGGGGTAGGATTCTGTGCTGCCAAGTACTAGTCATGAAACGTGGGATGAGCTCTGAGCCTGTTTCCGAATCATGTAGTGGAGAGTGGGCTAGGCTGTCTCCAAGTTTCCTTTCAGTTCTAGAATTATGAGATTTTTGGTACTTATTGGGTTATTTTAAGCTGAAGTTAAATGTTGACTTGACATAAGCTTGTAATATTATTTTTATTCCGATGAACTCAAGTACCCTATTCTAAGTTGTAATATTTATCTTCAATTGCTTAACTTCAATCAACAGACTTTACTATTTCTTCTTGGGCAAACATTTCCTGAATGATTTTTTATGTGCTAGGTACTGTATGTACAAAGCCCTAGAGTAGCAAAGATAAATGAATTGTGTTTCCTGTCCACAGTCTAATGATAAGTGATAAGTGTGATAAGTACCACACTAGAGGAATGAATTGAATGCCCTGGTAGTTCAAAGAAGAGACCGATTGATTCTGCTTTGCGGGGAGCCAGGACAGCTTAGAAAGAAGTGGTATTTGAGTGGGTCTCAGAAGATGTGTTTGCCCAATTGAAAATGCGGCTGAGGCAGGTAACTGGAGAGACTTATAGACAGATGGAGGATCCTGGGAAGCGGGAGAGAGGAAGTTGCATAGTACTTAGTGGAACTTCGAGACTGAATTCCAGTTTCCAGGGCGCAATCATAGCGAGTAAACGGTGGGTGAGGCAGGGCATTGACGAGACAGAAGAGTGGGCGAGAATGGTGTCTGGAAGTAGAATGTGGGTTCAGGGGAGTAAAAGGTTGCTAACACTACCTCTGGGCCTTCGTCACATGTTGAAGAAGAATTCATAGTTTTTTTCCTGAACCTCAAATACAGTGGGATTTTCTTGCCCGTACTTGTTGGGTAGAACAATTAGAATATTAGTCTGTGTTTATTGAGCGTTTATGGAGCATTATGTATTGTCTTATTCTCCATGTCCAAGTCCAATATCCAGTCAAGAACTTTCACCAACATCTTTTTTTTCTAAAAATTTATCTCAGTCTAACATTTTTGGAACAAACATTTTTAAAATGTTTTTGTTTAACTATAAGAAAAAGGCTTTAAGACAAAGGATTAAGTTTTTGACAGGGAATCCTAGATATATTTTGATGTTAGGCAACGTATTCTTTACTTATAAAAATATTACATTTCCCCTCAAGTCAAATCATTTCAAGGATAAATGGTCAAGGACAAAATAGGATGATAGCTTGCAAGTTGCTTTTTGTAAACTTTAAAGTTCTATATTATTTTGAATAATTATAAATGTCAGAAAGAATACACTACTAAAATTTATGTCTGAGTCTCAGTCCTCTACCCTCCCAATTATGGGATAAGAACTGTATGTCAACTTGGAATCAGACTCTGTTTTGAACCATTTAATTTAGAAACATTATTTTAATATAAGTGCTTTTACTTTGGCAATCAGCATGCCATTTTAATTAGCACTTGGAGTGCAGGAGAATAGGCTGATGAAGTACAAGACATGGAGAAATGCATTGGTAATGGACTGCCTGCGGACTCTGACAGCATCCAAGAAAGACACTTCCAGCATAATGCTCGGTGCTTCTGAGAAATATCTTCACCGACACCTCTGCTCTTATGCATTTAATCACTTTGGTGTTTTGAAATGTGAAACTATTGGCATTAGTGGATTTGTCATCTATACTCCACTCAGAGAGAATATTAATTTCTTAGCTTATTCTGATGCAGTAATTGATGTATAAGAGAACTGAAACATTTTCTGCATCTGCCCAGGATTTGCTCCCCCACTTTGCCAGTCAAGCTCTTAGTCGGTTTTTAAACCTAGTACTAATATCCCCCGCCCCATTGTCCTCGCATCTGCAACAGCATGACCTCACTGCGCTGTAATTATTTTTTAATGCATTATTCTCCTCGTTGATTCTCAGTGCCATATTTGTGAAAACCTTGTCTCCGTATCTGTGGTTTGGTTGCATCCAGTTAAAAGGCCCTGCAAGGTGGAATAGAAAAAATAAGCACTTTATAGTTAAATTGTTATGGGTTAAATCCTAACTGCTACGTACTTGCTATGGGAACTTGAGCAAGTTCCTTAACTTCCTTGAGCTTTTTAAAATCAGGGTAGTAATGCCTGCTGTGCAGGATTGTTGTGAAGATTAAATAAGATCCATCCATCAGTTTAACAAAAACATGGAGAGGTTCTATTACGCGTTGAGGCAAGGTACTTGGTACTAAGAATATAATGGTGAACAAGGCATGATCCCGCCCTGAGAACTTCGTAATTTAGTGGGAGAGACAGATAAGAAAACAGCCCGTTGCATGTGTCTTGAAGAATGAGTAGGAATTCACTAGCACAGGGGTTCTGGGGGTCAGGATGAAGGCATCAGGATTTGAGGTAGAAGGGGGAGTATGTGCAATGCCTTTAAGCCAGAGAGAGGATATCTCTGTAATTCAAGACACAAAAGAGAGGCATAATATAGCAGTGGCCCTGGGGTTGGGGCTGGAGATGTAAATACCACAGGGAAACTGTGGCGAGTATGTGATCAGTTCGTGTTTCCTTGGCAGCGTGTGGAGATGTTTGAGATAGTCAAGGGAATTGGAAGGACCGGTTGAGAGAATATTGCCTGAAGGGATGTTGGCCTCCACGGCAGGAGTCACGATGGGAATGGAGTGATCGGAAGATATTGAGAGATTTTTGGGAGCCAGAAAAAAGCAGGGTTGATCAGATGTGGTGGTGAGGGGGGAAGATGGTAAAGAAGGGAGAGGAAACACGAGATCAGTGTTTTGGGGAGGAGGTGGAGAATAGAAAAGGAGTCCAGTGAGGAAATTTGGGGGTATGACGTGCCTGTGGGGAGTGCAGGAAATTCTGACTTCATCATTTTGAGCTCTTGCATATTTTGGCCTTGCTGGGTTTTTTTTTTTCTTGAACATAAACGTTTCCATAAGGATGATATCGACACCGATAAATTTCGTGGCAAAGGTTTATTCCAGGGTGAACTCCATTAAGAGAATTTAATTCTGCGACCCATGTTTTTTTATATGGCATATTTAAAATATTTACAATTATTTCCATTTTCATTTTTATTTCACTAATATTTCATCAGGATAAAATCTCATGTACATCTTACAATGAAGGCTAGATTTTTTCCATTTATTTTTCTCATCTTTGTCAAATTTTTACAGGTTATAGCTTTTCTCATAGTAAGTTTTCTTTTAGGGCCACTATTTTTGCCATGTCAGATTTACTGTCGAATTTTGCACATATAACCCTTTATCAAATTTTCGATTGTTCATCAATTTGATTTTTTTCATCAAGGACTGCAGTTTTTACCATTTGCTGTCCTTGCTACTATCAGTGGTAGTTTACCTTTTTTTTTCTTCGAACAAGCCCAATATTTCCTGAAAAAACGTTTCCAGTTTTTAAATTTGCCAATAAAACGTGATTCTCAAGTCAACTTTTCATCTATAACAAATTTTACTGTGTATCACGTTGGCCCTTTCTCAGTTTCATTTTGGCCCATGAGATCAAACTGCCTCAGACCGACAGCATCAAAATGGCATACTTCAGCCTATGAGTGGCCGAGGAGAGATGTCCAGAAAATATGAGTATAGGATATGAATATGGTCTGGTATTTGGAGAGAAATCTGCAGTCATATGAATTCGGGAGTTATTTGCATCTGAGTGTCGAGAGAAGGGAATGGGTGACATCGGATAAGAGGGTGTGTAAAGCAGGAGAGAAGAGCAGAAGGAAAACTGGGGGGGCGGAGGAGAAATGTCCAGAGGAGGAGGAGTCCACGAAGGAGAGGCAGGAGGCAGGTGGGAAGAATCCCGCAGGAGGGTGTTGCCATGGCGTCTAGTCAAGGCAGAAGAGTGGTCAGTGACGATGCATGCTGCAGAGGACATGTAGGAGACGTATCAAACGTGTCCATTAGATTTAGCAACAATGACTCATGCCTGTCTTCAGGAAGAGCCAGCCCGTGAGTGGAGAAAGAACCACTCACAAGAGTGAAGACAGTTGTACTGCCAACATCAGCTGCAGGAAGGGGAGCTTGCTCACTTATTTGTCGACTGGTTTATCTCCCTTTAAGAGGAGAGAGACTTGATCACAATTAAGTGCTGACAAGTTGGAGGAGGAGGATGAACATACATGGGAGTTGGAATGGGGTCCTAAAAAGCACCTTAGGACCCCAGTCCTTTCCAGGGGGCGGGAGCTGACATTAGTCTTGCTGCCTGAAGCTTCATATCCAGTAAGTCATCAGCCACCGTGTACCCCACAAGATATGAACATCATCAGTTGGCTCATCCAACTGGGCTTCTACTTTGGGGTCCCGGTTAATCCTCTGACTCCTTAGTGGACTTGCAGTTCTACCCTGAACTACCATTATTTGCTTAACACTTAAAATCCTTGGAAAAAGGGGATTTTATATCCTGTCTCAGCTCACAATACTATCACCTGCCCTGGCCCTTGACTATTACTGCTCTTGACAATGTCCTGCTGCCACATATAGCCCATAAATCAGATAGTCTCTGAAACTGTCACTCTCCTGTTGTGAGCGGGGGGTTTGCCACATCTACCTGGATCTGTCACTCGCAGGTCTGATCGGATTAAGAAACAGAACTCTGCTATGACCCCGCCCATTCCCTGCTCTTTCCATTTGTCCTGTGACTGTACAAGTTAGAGCAAAACTTTGGGTTGCCTCACATATAATGGGACGGTAGCCAACACACACATCATCTCTGCATCCACTGAGCTCCTGCTTGGGCAGCCAGCTATCTCTTCGCTTCCTATTTGTTGGGCAGGTACAGGCACCAGACACCGTGATAATCAGTGGATGTTGAAACATAAAGAGACTCCGTTCCAGCCCTCTGGGAGCTTATCATCCAGCAGGTGAATTGTTGTTGCAATACTGTGTGAAAGGTGGACCAGGTAAAGAACCAGTTTGTCTGGGTAGGCAGGGATGGGTAGGTTGCCTTAAGTTTTGTTTGTTTTTTGGGGGGGTAGGTTTTATAGCAGCCTTATGAGGCCAACCGAATATATGAAATGCACTCTTCTTATCCTAATGTAATCATTTCACTTGCCAGTGCACACAGCTCCAAAGGTAAGCTTTGTTTTATGAAGGCGGTTAGGTTTCAAGATTGCGATTACTTTAAAGAAAACTTATCTCTTTAGCTGGCAACCAGGGCATTGACGAAGGGACATTCTCTTTGTATATTCCTTTATGTTTTTCGCCAGCCCCCCCTTCCAACCTGTCCCTGTTTTGATTGTTTCCCCCCGCTCCAACTTCAGAACAATTTTGCTGGCTGTTCTTGAGTCAAGCATGTTTGTTCGCCCTCTGTGGAATTGTGTTCTGGACACATGAATAAAATCAATGTGGACCAAGCAGTCACGATCTGCATCTTCCCTGACAAATTCTCCAAGATTCTGTCTCTACTTTCCTGATCTCACCGAAATGCTGCCGCCTCCGTGTCTAAGCACTGGCACCCAGGGTGTGTCGGACAGGTAGTTTTACTTTTTGAATATTTGTAACATTTATGTGATTCCAAAGTCCAGAGACACCCTGCTTTTGTTTCCCTGCACCCAGCTGTTATTTCCCTTGGGGTCCAAGTGTGTCTAACAAGGTTGAGAAAGAATCAGAAATAAATTTCATCCCCCAAATTGAAATGTGCAGTAAACACTACATTAAAATCATCTGTAAACCAATTTAATACTAACTTTAGACTCTCGTCATGGTTGGCTGGTGGTCAAGGGAAAGAGAGAGAACCTCACTCCTTCCCGGGGCTGCTCTCTCTCCCTGATGTGTGTCACCGTTCCTGGAATCTGTCCCCTGCCAAAGAATGGGTGGGAGCTTTTCTGGTCTTTGTTTACGGTCCCCAAAGTCCCTCTCTGCACAGCCTTTCACATGGGGTGGGACAAGCTGTTTCCCTGTCTTGCTTGGAGCACAGGACTAGGGCCGGGCTGCCTATGGGGGGGTCATTCCTGTCCTGAGTCTTCTCCTCTTCCAGGCGCGAGAGCTGGGTCCGCTCATTCTCAGATGTCATTTTCTGCCTCTTCCTCACCCTTCCTGGTGGGGGTGGGGTGGCGAAAGTTGAATGGACAGCTTTCCTGTTCTACCCTTCACGTCTGCTCCCTGAGCCCTGAACACACAGGGTACCCGTGTGCCCCAGAGCGAGTGCGGGGCAGGCGGGGGGTGGGCAGGGCACAGGAAAAAAGAGACATTTTGGTGTCATAAGCAGTGTCCTGCCGCACAATCAAACGTGCTAATAGAGAAGAGGGTCTCCCCCTAAATATTTAAAAGAGATATTTCTAACTTAAAAAAAAATTATTGGAGAATGACAAAGATTTCTGGCAAGAGAGTGGGAGAAGATTTTGCGGACTGGCAGAGGAGGTGGCTGGGGGGGCGGGGTCTCCTCTGTGCTGCTCCCCCTTCCTGTTCTCCTGTCACTCTCTTCCTGAGCCACATCGTCTCCCCTCTGTCCATCCCCTGTCTTTTCCCTGCTGTTGTCCTTCATGCTCATCTTCGACCCATCCCGAGAAAGCCATGTAGGGGATTGAGCAGGGACTAGGAGGTCCCCCCACGTGGGGGATTTATTCAGTGGGCCACACGCCACAGTGTGACTTCTCCCTGTGGACGGCTTCTTTAAAATATCTCCTTTTAATTTCTGCAAGAAATATCTTCATTGCTTTTTTACCTTTAAATTATTTTTTTGAGTGTTTCTAATATTTATGTGACCCCAAAGTCAAAACTGTATAGTTATTCCCAGGGCACTCTTGTTCCGTGCCTGTGTGCTCTACCCTGCTTGCCTCGGCTGTTGACAGGTAATTAATTTAGTTTCTGGTTTATTCTTTCACTGTTTCTTTTTGCAAATGTAAGAATATATATACGAAAGGGGGCGCGTGTCTTAGCAATCCGCACCTTGCTTTTGGCCTATAACAGTTTATCTCGCTAGCCGTGGACAGGCACATTGGGGTCATTCTCATTTGTCAAGGCTGAACATACAGAATTGTGGGAACGCAGAGTTTGTTAAGTCCCTTATTGATAAATATTTGGAGTATTTCAATCTTCTGCTAGTATAAATAATGACCCAATGAGTAGTCCTTTCCATCTTCCAATGACTTTTAATAAAAACAATTAGGTGAGTGGGCAGGAGGGCTGTGGGGCTTGGGCGGTGTGGGTGGCAGGAGAGCGGAGAGAAGAGAGGCGAGAGAGAGGCGAGAGAGAGAGAGAGAGAGGTGCTTGATTTTTAAAAATATAGTCTTTTGACTAGGAACATTTCCAAAAGAAGGCTGGATGCTATAGGGAACTAGCTGACATTCCAAAGAGTTCTGTAGTCCCCATGGTTTTTGCACCCTGTCGGAGGACCCCCCCAAACCACTGCTGTCCATCCATAGCCCTTGGATTAATGGGAGACTCTGATCTCTTTGTCTGTCTGCATTTGTCTTGGCAGGTGGCTGGCCGTCATCCACTTAAACAGGGTAGGTTCTTCCTGGTGCCAGGAAGCCTCCCTTTCAGCATGTTCTATTGATTGTCACTGACTCCTTTGACAGGGATAATCCTCTTATTTACAATCAGAGCCACCAGGAAGAGAACATCTGCTGACACTAATGTGTAAACAGTGTCTTATGATTCTGGGATGCCAGTTCCAACGTGTGGGTGTCTTCTCCACGCCAAGCAATTCTCGGACGCCAGCTGGGTGTTCCACAGTCCAACTGTCCAAAGACAGAATCAGATTCCCCAGATTAAGGGCTCAGTCTCACAAGACTGACCTCCACTTGAGATGCCAATTACAAGTCCAGGTTGTCACCTGCGTTTCTGACCGACGGGCTATAAAGCAGAGGTTGCCATGGCCCCCTCCTTGAGTTCATGCGATTTCTAGAGCAGCTCACAGGACTCAGGAAGCCAGTTGACTCACTAGATTACCAGTTTATTAAAAGGATATTAAAAGATCTGAATCAACATCCCAATGAAGGGATACATAGGGGAAATTGCCAAACAAAGGAACTTTGTCCCTGTGGAGTGTGGGGCCTGGTGGGGTGGCCTGTGGCTGTGTCCGTGTCCCCCGCCCACCCTGGAAGCTCTCCAAACCCTGTCCCTTTGGATTTGTATGGAGGCATGACTGAGTAAAGCATTGGAAATTGCGTTAACCTCTAGCCCCTCGCCCCTCCCTAGAGGTCAGGGGGCGGTGCCGTCACTGTTCCAACCCTCTAATCGCCTGTTTGGTTGCCCTGGCAACCAGCGCCCATCCCTAGGTGCTTCCCAGAAGACACCTCAATAATTTATAAAGGTACCTTTAACATTCTCATGGCTTAGGACCTTCCACGAGTTTTAGGAGCTCTGCGCTGGGAGCCTGGAGGAAGACCGAGGAAATATTTCTCATAAAATCAGTGTCATACTTAGAGAGTAGGCACTTTCTTGAGAAGACACTCTGATAGAGCCAAGGAAAGAACACGTGTGACCATGCTGGGTTCTTCCCTTACGGCTGAGGGAGGAAGGAGGCTCCAGAAGTAGGACACATTTTCGGAGGTTTTACCAGAATGTCTCCCAATCTCTGAAAACCTAACATGCCTCACGTGAAAACCGTTTCTCCCCCTGAAGCTGCTTGCTCCCTCTCTTACTGATTCCGATGCCCTTCCTTTGGTTCACTGAAACTAGAAACCTCAGTGGTCTGTGCTCTGTCTTTGCCTCACCTACACTCACCCTGCAAGTGTGTGTTCCTCTTCTCTGCTCTGGCTACCGTCGGCCTGGGGCGGTGCCTTAACGTAACTCCCCTGGGTGACTGCAGAATAAGGGAGCCGAAGAGCCCATGGGCTCGAGAGCAGGACTCCCTGGATTTAATCCACTGCTCTATGCTTACGAGCTCCGACTCCCTGGGCAACTTACTTAACCCTCTGTGCCTCAGTTTCTTCCTGTCGTTCGAGGCACAGAATAATATTTGTCACATTCAGTTATGGTGAGGATTAAGTGAGATAAAGTGTGAAAAATGCTTGGAACAGCGCCTGGCATGTAATAAGTGTCCCAAGGTATACGATATGGGGCCCAGGTTATTTTATTAGGTTATTTAAGGAATAATGATCTCAGAAGGCACGGGGACTTAACAAATGTGAAGCATCAGACATTTATTTTTGATAATCCAGGGACTATTTAAAAGGCCATAGCTATATTATGTCTGTATATAGGTCTAGCAGTAACCGACAATGGTGATATGTTACGCTTTCTACTTAACTTAATTAATTTATTTGGACTTTCCATCCTGGTTTTATACTGTTTAACCGATATAAACAAGGTGAGTCTAAAAGGCAAGGAGATGCTTTCAAGCCCTTTAGTTGGGGAGCTACTTCGGGAGCTGTGAACTGAGCCTTGCATTTTCTGTGAGCTGAGGCAAAAATGGGTTAACTGTTGTGTTATGAGGTTCTTATTTGGGGGAAAAAAAGCAAACTGTCATGCAAAGAAGGGCACAAAGCTTTATTGATCTCGCCCAATAATCTCAAGCCAAATGTGCAGGACTTCTTACATAACTGGGGTAGGATTTGTTTTACCTAGATAGCTCCAGACATGACTGGCCCTCCCAGAGGTTCTAGGGCTGCCTGTTGTCCTTAATATATTTCTTGTTGGCTTTAACTTGGACTTGTAAGAATGGATGACCTCGGAAAGCTGGAGGATTGGAAGACATACACCTGGCCTACTTTTGTATTGCCACATAATTAAAGATCTTTATAAAGAATGTAGCTTGGTAGTCGACTATGTCTGTGGGTCCTGTAGATACTTTTACTGCGGTCAGAGGGTCCAGCATTATTTTTTTCTAAAGTTTTCTTTTATCTGGTCTTCAGTGGAAATTCTTATCTCTGCAGTTACCATTTTCTAGATGCCTGAGTAAGATCTTCCAAGAGTAGGGTTAAACATGGTGAAAGGACTTGAAGGGGCCACATTTGAAAACCTTATCTTCCAAAGAATCATTAGACCCTAAGCACTGTGGATATAGTGTGTGTGTGTGTGTGCGCGCGTGCACGTGTGTGTGAGCGATTGAGGTCTATTGATTCAGAAGCTGTTTCAACAGTTCTTGAAAATGATCTCTGACAAGTGTATAATTATTTTTTTTCATTCTTTCTTTTAGAAGTCCGGTGCAGAAGAAATAATCAACAGTTGATTGAGAGGGTTTGTTCATTTGGGTTCTAGTTAAAGTCAGAGAAAGTTCCAATTGTAGTGCTGTTGACTCCAGGAAATAATCTATTAGACCACCCTATAAAACAGCAATATTATTATTAAAGGGTGTTAGCAGAAAAGTAATTTTCTAAGCGCAGATATGAATATTTAAGATATATTTGTGTGTTTATATCTGTAGTGAGTTGAATTTTATACAAACCCAATTATTTGTACCTGGCGTGGTGGAATTTTTTATTGAGAGAGAAACATAGGAAGTCATGTTGGAAGAGCATCTTTGTGTAAATTTAAGAATTTAAGCGTGAATTGACTTTGGAAAGTGGCATACAATTAACTTAAAAAAAAAAAACACCTCTGCAATTTAGCAAAGATTTGTGTTCAGTTTGCAGAGACTTGGGGAGGGATTGGATGTATTTGCATAAGGATCCTAAAAGCCTTCTGAGAGGAAAGGAATCGAAGCACCAACTCCCTCTACCCAATGCTGAAATTAGGAAAACCTGCCACAGTGGACTGTGGCCTTTGGTGGCCCTGACCAAGTTGCAGTGACAGAAGAAGACACTAAGTTCCTCCCAAGGGACACTTAGCACGAGAAAAAGGGGAGTCTGGCAGCACTCTGAGCTCCCCACGGAGCCCGAGTCAGGGCGAGAGAGCTCCAGGTGGCACACGATGAGCCTGGGTTCAGAAGGTCCACGAGATAGGAGCCAAGAAAGCAAGGATCTCGCATGCCGTGACAGAGCCAAACTGTCTCATGGTGTCGTTAGGGCCATTGAAGGCCTTTAGACAAGGCGATGGCTTGGTTTTTGTATTAGAGAGTTCATGCCAGCAACCACTGTGAAGGACATATTTAAGGCGACGGCCTCTGGAAGGCCGTCGACGTGGTCCAGGGGAGACAAATAGGGCCTGAACGAGCTGGCGATGGAAGATTCAAGTAGTGGAAGATAAAGTTTTTATGACTTGGTAATTGACTTCGGGGGCAGTGCTTAATTTGTTGGCTATTTGCGCTGTTTATTTCTATTATAAATAGTGGGGATTGGAATAAATGGCCAATTATTCCTTTCTTGATTCCACTTGTTTCAGCTGTTGGTCTCTAAAAAGAAAATGATGAAGATGGGGCTTTGATTGGCTTCACTTACTTTCATAATGACTGCGGTTATCATTCCCAGTTTATTGAGTGGAGTCATCGTTTTAATTTGCATAAGTGCCTTTTGGATATGCAAAGATCCAATTACATTAAAAGCTAGATATCAGTTGATATAGGAGAACAGTTATTTAGATATGGCCATGATGTTAAAGAGAACAAATGTCCGACTCGAGAGTTTGCCAACATTTCCATTGAGTTGATTATGGCTGCCGAGGAATGATGGGAGGAAAACATAAAGAAAAGAAGAAATATGATGGTCTTGGACAAATGATACCTCTGCAGATTGGTATCCAATCCCTACTATTTATAATAGAAATAAATGGAGAGCATGTCTTTTTTTTTTTTAAACTAAAATATATAAAATTTGAAAACCAACACATTTTTTGTTTTAAAACGGAAACAATGATAATAACCGCAATCGCCTAGAACAATAAAATGTGTCTACGGTAAAAATGTAAAAGTGTTCCTCGCCATCAAATCCCCTCCTGCCTGGGACCTGGGGAAACCACAGTTAACAGATTGGAGGGGGTTCTTCCAGGTCGAAGATGCCCTTAAAGGGATTCTGCTTACTTTACAGACCGTGACAGCACGGGGTTGATCGAGGTAACCTTTGCCCTGTTTCCTGCTCCGATAGAGTCCGCTTGATGATTCAGTTCATAGCTCGCTGGTTGGCTGAATGCTAGAGTTGTTGCTGGCAAGAGATGCCATCCCACTGGGACAGAAGACAGTGGGAATAAGAGAGACAGGACAGAAAGCCAGAAGAAAAGGGTCTAGTGAAGGTTGAGTACAAAAGGCAGATAGATGCCTGGCAGAAAAAGAGGACGGGCTTGGGAGGGAGGGCTTGGAGTCCACCCTCTCTGTCTTCACTTTCTTATTCCAGTTGAACACACAAACCCCTTGCTGCTGAGTTTTATCCCTGCTTTCTCCCAAATTATTCTTCTAAAGGTCACCAAGGGATCATTGTGTTGCCACGTTTGATGACCTTCCCTGCGTTGTATCCTTCTTAACCCTGATCGGTGTTTGACATTGCCAACCGGTGTCCTTCGTGAGTCTTCCCTTTCCTGGGCTCCAGTGACGACCTGCTCCTCCAGTCCTTACACGTCCCTGACCGTTCTTGCCCCGAATTTCATCCAGTCCTTGAACTGCGGGCACTGCCTACTCTGTTCTTTCCTAGCGTCTTTTTTCTATGCATTTCCTATTTCTTGGACAATTAGTTCACGTCTGTGGCTTCAGCAATGATCTATGCGGGAGATGCGGAAATAGTATAGCCATAGATAGAAACATGATTCTGAAACATAGATAGAATATGATTCTGGCCTTGACCTTCCCTGAAATTTCGTTTTGTTACCCTCTAGACATGTCTCATTCATATTTCAAACTCGGCATTTCTGAAACTGAACGCGTCCCCTTCCCATGAAAAAAAGACCCCCTTAGCATGGCCCGGAGGGGCCTTCGCGATCCGTTCCTGCCTACCTTTCCAGTCTCACCTCTTGCCACTCTCGCCCACAAGCGCCCTCTTCCCTAGTCACACCTGAATATCTGCCATTGCCTGGCCATGTCATGCTGTCACATGCCTCTGTGCTGTTAACTATGTTCCCTCCGCCCGAAACGCCCCTCTCCCTGGCCTGTTTTGTGTTTTTGTTTTGTTCCTGCTCGGCAACTCCTTTCAACTCTCGAAACCTCTCTGGAACATCGCCTTCCTGAGAAAGACGTCCTTGACCTGGACGTGGTGCCCTCTGCCGTTTTCAGGGATCTTCCGTGAGACCGTCGCACGCTACAGTCTGACTGGTTCTTTCCTTCCAACCAAACTGCGAGCCCTTTGAAGGGAGGGGCTCTGTCTCTGGCCTCTGCACCCCTGGGGCTTCACACGGAGTGAGCACTTCATTTATACCGGGTGACTACAGGGACCAGCTCCTCCCTCCTGGAGTCTCTATTGCTGATGGTGGCGAAGCCATTTCGAATTTCCCTCTCATCCGGACTTCTCCCCCTAACTCCAGAATCATATCCTTTGCAACATTTCCGCTTGGGTGTTCAGCAGGTTTATCTGAGATAACGGGCTCTAAGCCAAGCTCTTCCTTCCTTTGCCCACGACTCCCCATCTCGGTAACGACACAGCTGTTTATTCAACGGTTCGGCGCAAAAACTTTGGACTCGTCCTTCGTTTCCCTCTTTTTCTTCTGCTCCACATCAAATCCAATAAAAAGTCCAATAAACTTAATCTTAGTCTATACTGGGGAATGTGGACATTTCCGTCCTCTCTAACGATGTCGCATGTCTCCAAGCCACCACCAGCATTTGCCCGGGCCCCGGTGGCGCCTTCTCTCCGGTCCCTGTACGTCCACCTTTCTGCTCTACAAGTGGTTTCTCCCCACTGTGGCCAGAAGCCCTCGGCCAGGCTCCGAGCCCCGTCAGGCTGTGGCCTCGGACTAGCCCTCTGGACTCGCTTCTTACCTGTGTGGACCCTGCTCCGCCCACCCCGTCTCTAAGCCGCTTCCTCGGCTCACCAGACAGGGGCCCACTTCCGGATTTTTTCTTATTGTTCTTTCTGCCCCCAATACTATTCTTCCGGAACTTTCTGGAGGACTTCCTCTCTCCCTTCTGGCCTCGGCTTAGAAGTCACTTCCAGAAAGAAGACTTCTCTGAGGGCTGTACTGTCTAGAAAAGCATCTCCCTGACCCTCTGTCCTCCTCTGATTTTTTCCTTTCCCTTCTGATATTTTATATTTCTTTATATATCTACCGATGATCTCTTCTCACCGGTATGTAAGCTTCCTGAGGATAAGGTCTTCATCAGCGTCCTTGCTGCAGCCTGGCGTCTGGACCAGATCCTGGTACTACAGTAGGAGCTTGGTAAATACTTGATGAATGAATGAATTATCTAGATCTTGAAGGCAGTGAGTCATCTGTGACTCCTCACTTGACTTCCTGCCTGTGTGTAGTCACCAAGTCCTTCCTCGTGTTAATTCAGTTAACATGTCCTGATGCAAACTGTCTGTCTTGCACCGTGCCTATCATTGAGTGCCTATCATCCCACGATTGCCATATCGAATGAGGTAATCGCTGTGACAAGAACTCTGTGAACTCTAGAGCGCTACGCAAATGTCATTTGCCTTCCAGTCCCACTGCGATGACACCAATTAACGTTCCTTCCACTTCAAATCCAGATAGGAGCCTCTAACCGATCTCTCTGCTTCCAAACTCTCCCCAGATAATATATTCTGAACCTGCCGCCCACTTAATCTTCTTAAAGCATTGCTGTAATTATGTTCCTCTTCTCCTTAAAAAGCTTGACTGCCTTCCAATTCAGGACGGAATAATATACAAATTCTCTGGCTCGGAAGGAAGGGACCTCCCCAACCTGGCCCCAGACTGCCTTTTCACTGTCTCCCTTCATTCCCCCGGAAAGCTCTTGGTGTTAAACCAGGACCACTCACTTTTCCCTGAGTGCGACTGCCTTTCCCCCTCGCCTTCACTCCCGCTCTGCCTCTGACAGCAAAGCTTGTGTACACCTTCCCCCGAAAAGTCCACCTGTTGCAGCCTCAAAACGAATGAACGCCACGATGCGGTCCTCCTTAGGCCTTTTCGCTTCTTAATGATCTTTCTCTTCTCTCTGCATGTTTACAGCATTTACTTCTTACTATTGAGGGGGAATTCTTAACCCCCATTGTACCTCTCCTTAAAGGGGGAAGGGAAGAAGAAGATGCAAGGAACACGTTTAGCATCTCTCTTCTCTTCCACCATTCTGATTCGGGAGGCGGAGAACGTCTCATTTCCATTTGTCCAAGCCTCTCTGATTGTCTCGTCCTTCAAAATAGGCCATGTTGTTCTCTCTCTCTGGGATCTCCCTGCCAACAACAGGCATGCATTCCTGGCTCCTGCCTCTCTATGGTAGGGCTCCAGACATGGATTTATTCTGCCTTGCTGAGTCGGTAGTGGGGGGAAGTCGTGGGACGCCTGCATTTGCTACAGAACAAGCTACATTCTTTAATCCAGCCTTTCTGGATTATAAGACTGATGTTTTGTCCTCCCTGCATCTGACTCTATTTTTAAATTAGTTCTGAACTCTGAAGAGAAGGAGCAGTTAATAATCACCCTCCCTTAATCTCCACATCACCCACATGACTTTTTCTACAAACTCTGTAGTACAGATCTTTATATTCAGATTTGTAACCCCATATCATAAGCATACAGAAGGAGAGGCACTATTATATACCATCATTCTTCCTAAATCGCATTAGACTTCAGATTTGTGGGTCAGTATTTATCTGCATGGAAGTCATAATGATGTAATAAATTTGATGCTAAGAAAAAAAATTAAAATAAAGTATTTCTGATGAGAAATGGGATGTTTCCTGTTTCTTAGAATTTTGGCTTAAGCCCCAAAGCTAGGTACAATGTATAACAACTTCCCTACAAATTCTTCCACAGAGGCGAGTACAGGTGAAGGAGTCTGCAGAGCATAGCAGCTGTTTTCCAACAATTACAAAACAATTTGGTTGTTTTAGTATCTGAGTCAATGATCAGAAGCAGCCCTTCCCTGCCCGCCCCCCGAAGACTAAATTCTGCATAACTGGAGTTGAAAGCGGAGAGAATATGTACAATGTTTTTTGTTTTTCCATTTTTCATCCTAAACGTATGAACGAACAAGGGTTTGTTTGCTTGAAAGCAATGATCTGTCAATGAACTGGATAAAAAGAAGACTCTGGGAGCTCAGTGTGAGGAGGAAGGGTACTCACTGGTGGGATCGCGTGCATGTATAAAAGGCGGCCTGTTTTTGGAAATATGTGGGTGAGTTGCCAATTACATCAGCCCTAACTGTTACTGCTCTTGATGATACATTAGTCATCTTTATTCCAACAAATCCTCATCATTCTCAAGAGATTCAATGCTGAATTTCAAACCCACTTTAGTAATAGTCATCACACCTGGTGTGTTGCAGCCCTGCATTATAGGAATCAAAGTAACCTGTAACTTGTCTGATGATCAGTAGGACAGTTGGGGAATGAATAAGCTCCTGGTCTCTAATTGTATTTTAAAAGTGCTACAAATGAGTTGAGACATAACATATTGCTGTGTAACTTTTTAGATTCATACTGATACACTAGATATCATGAAAATTCAGTGGATTCTGTGGGTTAAGTTTTGAAATTACAGTTGGTGATGCCAAATGTTTATGTCTCGTTCCAAGTGAAAGAAGTTTGAAAGGCCGAATGAGCTAATTAGCACAAATGACTTCCATGGTCCACCTGCTGGGTAGCTTATGTGAAAGCACTTTTTATATGTGCATTAGTCAAGATTCTCCAGAGAAATAAAACCAGGAGAATATCTCTATCTCTATCTCTTTGATCATTGTATCTATCTTTATGCTATCTATCAATCATTTACCTATCTATCTATCATCTATCTATCGATATATTTTAACGATTGGCTTACACAGTCGTGGAGGCGTGGTGAGTCTAAAATCTTCAGGGTAGGCCAGCAGATTGGAGACCAAGAGAAGAACTGAAATTCAAGTCCAAAAACAGTCTGCTGGCAGGATTCCTTCTTTTTCTATTCAGCTCTTCAACTGATCAAATGAGGCCCACCCTCATTATGGAGAGCAATCTGCTTTACCCTCAGTCTACCAATTTAAATGTTAATCTCATCCAAAAAACACCTTTGTAGAAACATCTAGAATAAGGCTTGATCAATTCTCTGGGCACCGTGGCCCAGCCAAATTGACAACGTACAATTAACCACCATTAAGCTAATGTGAAGAATGATTAATCTTGTTGTTATTTATCTGTTTCTAAGAGAAAGCTCTCAAAATAGCAAGACAACTGCTATTTGAGGAATAGCTGCAGGTTAAGATGTTAAAATGGAAAGGAGACGACTTAGAGACGTATAATAACACAAAGATAGCAACCCCTCTATGTTCTCACCACCCAGAGATATATACTGTGTGTAAGATATGTATGTATGTATGTATGTATGTATGTATGTATGTATGTATGTATCTATCTATCTATCTATCTATCTATCTATCTATCTATCTATCTATCTATCTATCTATCATCTCCTGCATCTCCAAATGCTCATATGCCTGCTTGTGAAAGACAGAACACCGAACCAGGTGCTGAGCTGACTTACTACTGCTCTTTCGTGGCGAGCCTGTTTCCAGTCCCTCGTAGTGGCTGTCCACTTTCACTCTTTCCTGTCAAGCCCCAATCTGCCCCGTCTACTTTCCCTCCTGCCACGCAGAGACAAAAGGCCACCAGATCTGTAGCATCCTCCTCAAAACACCTCTGTTGTCAGCTTTTCTTTCTTTGTATCTCAATAAATAGCTTTCCCGGATTTTCCTCACGACCAGATTTCCTGCTTGTGCGTTGGCCTTCATGCTTTCCACCGTCTCCAGGTCCTCGCTCATTGGGTGAACATACAACTCTTTAGACATAAATACGTGATGTCCTCTGCCCTTACTATTTTATAGCAATTAGACTTTTTAGATCCAAAGTCCGCTATGCTAGGCTTATGGCTGACAGGATTTTTATTTAAACTAGATAATAAATGTAAATTTACGAAAGCAACATTGGTATGGTTGGACAGGTGCAGAAGTGAGGATAATGGAAAGAAAACCAGATGTGCAAAAATGCAGAACAATCAAGTGCGAAGCCTGTGTAGGTGGAAAGACTGAGAGTTCTTTACTATTTGGATTGATCCTTAGTATATTCTAGTGTGGAAAGATGGGGTATGGCCACCAGAATCACCCACATATTGGTTGTTCAAGGCAAGCTGCAGATAACAGCTATGTTGATGCAATTACTAGATCCCCTCCCTGCCACGTGCCCCTGTCCCCACTGCTGGCCCCCTCGCTTTCTTTTTATTGAGGTAAAATTTACGTAAAAGAACTCCCCTTTGAAATCTACAGTTTGGTGAGTTTTGAAATATGTATGCACCTATGCGATCACCAGCACAATCAAGACATAGTTTGGAATCCATCCTCCAAAACGTCCTCTCATGCTCCTTTGCATTTAATATCCCTTACGTCAATCTCAGGAAATCGCCAATCTGGTTTCCCTTAGAGTTATGGACTGCGTGTTCGTGTCTGTCCAAAATGCATATGTTGAAACCCTAACTCCCAATAGGATGGTATTAGGAGGTGTGGTCTTTGGGAGTGATCATGTCATGAAGGTGGGGTCTCCACGATGGAATTAGTGCCCAGCAGATATCCATATATTATAATGCTGAATTTCAGTGAAGATAATGAATCTCAGAGATGTTAAATCATTTGATCCCTGTCATATATGTGGGAGGCGAAGGACGTGTGGTCTGAGTCCCAGTCTCTGACACCATATCACATGCGATTTCCATCTCTCCTTGTGGCCACATGAATGTTGGTCACATGAATGGTATTTGAAGGCCCAGACTCTCTGTGTGAGCGTGGGCAAGTTATTTACATTATCTTCGCAAGGCTTTCGTCCCTAAAAATAATAGTAGAATTCACCTCTTAGATTAGACTTTGGAGACAGGAGGAGAGAATGTGTGTGAAATGCTAGAGAAATGCTTGGCAGTGACACATAATTATTCCACGAGAAAGGGTAGCTGTTATAGTGGTACCCACATACGTAACTTGATACTACACACGATTCGCACTGAGACAGCGTGTGATGGATCGTCCTTACTCGCCTTGTGTGGTCTGTGGGGTGGTAGCTGTCCATAAACAGCTTGTTATCTGTCTCTAACGATATCAACTTTAGAAACTTTTGTAGCAATTTAACATTGCTCCGGAGTCTAGGAAGGTAACCAGCGACCTCTTTTTATTTCTACTGCATTTTACGAAAGTATCGGTCTGCGATAGACCGGGAGAAGGAAGTTTCTTCCCCGCAGATAGTTTGAGAAGCTCTGGTAGAGGGAAGCACGCTCTCTCCTCTTGGGGAGCCCCAAAGATCTAAGCTGCCCGAGTCCAGAGGACGGGGAGAAGAGGAGGTGCAGAGCCAGGAGTCACGTGGGGTGCATTTCGAGGGGGCACTTTGTTTGCTTTCAGTGGAGATAGATGTCAGGACGTGGTTTAAAGCAGGGAGTACAAACCAAAACTCCCCAAACGGCCAATCGGGTAACATAAATGAGTCCTGTGGCCTGAGTCTAAAAATAGTCCACTTTATTTTCATTTGAAACATGGGAATTTTTTTTCCCCTTCGAACTATAGAGCCTTTCCATTTTTCATTTCCTCAAATTTTGATGGAACTGTGTGCATTGAAATAGTTCAATTTCCTTTAAACTCCATTTTGGGGGAAAAAAAAAAAACAAGAGCAGGTTTGATAATAAATGACAAACTGACTCTTAGCCAGGTGCAATAGACAGGATTCTAAGTTCTCCACCTCATGTTGGACTGGCCTGCCTGTGTAATCCCCGGGACTGTGACTGTGATGGGACATCGCTCCACGATTAGGTTATGTCGCACAACGCAATTGGGTGGGCCTGACCTAATCAGGCAAGTTCTTGAAGGGCCCTGGGCTCCTCCTGCAGAGAGATCTGAGGCATGAGTGGGACTTGGTGCATACGTTCTCCGCTGCTGGCTTTGAAGATGGAGGACCCATAAAACATAGCAGACAACAGGAATTGTGAGTATCCTGGCTCAGAACCAGTAAGGAAAACTGGGAGCTCAGACCCACAACGACGAAGAACTGAATTCTGCAACAACCACAGGGCTCAGAAGAGGAACTCCAAGCCCCGGCCTGGCTGCCACATTGACTTTAGCTTTGTAAGACCCTGGGCAGAAGAAAATGCAGTCATTCCTTGTTCAGACTTCTGACCCACAGACCTGTGAGCTAATCTATGGGTGTTATTTTAAGCTCCTAAATTTGTAATAATTTGTTACACAACAATGGAAAAGCTAGGAAATAGTAACGAAGAATATAAGCGAACCAGAAGAACTGGAAGGCTCTTGCTTGGTTAAAAGGAGTGGTCACCACTTGATTCCAGCCTCTTACTGCGAATGAAAATCCAGGCTCAGTGTCAGCACATCTGAGCGCTCCGGAGGAGCCGGGAATCTGGATTATTGTATGAAACAGCTCAAAGGTGAAAATGGGCGATTCTTAAATCAGTCTCTCTCTCTCTCTCTTCTCTCCCCTCTCCTCCCCCTCCTACCCCCTCTCCCCTTTTCTCTCTCCAGGCCAAGTAAAATTTAATCATGCCCTGAATTTGCAGCATGCCAGTTTGCTACCTGTGGCCTTAGATATCTCAGTTGCATTGGTGGGTTTCCCTAGAGATAAAATTTTGATTTCGTTTTCTAGATCATTAATTACAAAGAAAACGCAAGATCTGATTTTGAGAAGGCTTCATTATACCTGGCTGTTGGTATCTGCTGAAAGTTCTCTTTGCTTAGAAGTGAGTTTTCATTTCCTTTAGTTAAATGTTAATGAAGAAAAGATGTCTTAAAGAATCCAACCCTTTTAGCCATTATACTTTTGTCTCAAGAATTTTTACGAAAAACAGAATGTGTGAATGTGCAGAGAAAAAGGATGCCTCTAATAGATCTACTGTCCTTTAAAGTTAAGCTGAAAAAGCACTAAAGTTCTTCCTAACGTTTTAGAATCTGCGAGGCTGACATTTGTGGCTTTTAACGGTTTTATTTGTTACCTTATAATATCATTATTTGTTACCTTATAATATCATTTTTTCTTATTCCATGCTGCCACCTAGCGAAATAGCAGAGGGGTTGTGTCAATTATTTCCGATGTGGTTTTGTAACTGAATTTTGGTGTTAAATGCTTCTCCTAAATTATATAACACTTTAGAGTGAAAACACTGGTCTAGGCAAGGTTTCTAGAAAATAGGTTATGTAATATGCATGTTCTTTAGTTGTTTTTTTTCCTAACAGATAAAAAGTTACTCTGTTAGATTTTTGGAGGACTAAAATAAAATTCAAGGCATGCCGTATTTTTTAAATGTTTCATCCTTACGCATAGCTTCCTTTGTTTTGAAAATTGTCATGTTTAATTATTTCGGAGATGTGGAAGTTCATAAAAGAAGGAGAATTTTCTGGGAAGAGAAAGTCGCCATTAGTTTGAGCGTTTGTTTAAAGAGCGTGTTGCTGCCCCACCAGGCTCCAGCCTGGTAAATACTTTCGCATATCCCTGCCCCTCCCATTGCGCCCCTTCACCACGCCTTCTTGTGCCCAGTTCTGGGGGGCTGTTTGTTTAATTTCTCAGCAAAGCACTTAGCACTTCAGGTCACCTATTGCAATAAGATTCATAGATTCACGGCACTTCCCTTAGCTAGAAATGACCTCAGACTTAAAAAAAAAAAAAGTACCTCTCTCACTTTATAGAAGAAACCTGCACCCAGATGGGCCATGCGCTTTTCCCTGGTCTCAGGGCCTCTTCGCAGCAGGGCCGAGACGAGGCTGAAGTCTTGGTGGCCGTCTTGGTGGCCATCGTGTGTCCTTGGACACTAGGATATGCTTCCATTTCGGACAGGAGAGCTCGAAAAGGCTGAGCTGGGACGTGCAGTAGAAGGAGCAAGGTGGCCATCATCAGAAGTGGGAGCCTCGGCTCTGGGGCGTCTGGAATGGTCTGCAGTCAACGAAGGAGTGTTTATCAGCAAAGTCTCGTGCACCCAGCCTGCGGGGCCTCCCTGTCCCCGCCAGGATGTGCAGGTCAAGGACAGATCTGACTGCTCATTGGGCATGCATCTGCCCTCCCTCACCTGTGGGGCTGGCCCACACAGAGCCATGCCAAGCTCACCAGCTGGCAGCTTGCTCGGATGGGGTTAAGCCCACACCACCTTCCTTGACTCCTGAAATAACCTTTTCAATATAAGCCAAAATTTAAAAAAAAAAAATGCTGTTGTAGCAATAATATTAGCCTGATTATTAATAGTAATAATTAATATTAGCTTTGAACAGCAGTAAAATCAGTGTTAAAGATAAGGAAGGCAACCACATAACAATAAATTAAGCAAATTCTCCAGGAAACTAGAGTGGTTCTGAACTCATCGGCACTTAGCATCATTTCAAAATATTTAAACAAACCGGAAGAATTTCAAGGAGACGTGGGTATATTCTTATTAACTGTCAGAGAGCTTAACAGAACTTTTTTAGAATCTGATAAATAAGGCAGACAGAATTTTGTTAGGATTTAGAAAATTTGAACAATACAATAAAATGGGTTTAATAGAGCCACCCCGATCTCATCAATTAGAGAACATCTACTCAAAACTAGACATTATTCAAATGTCTTAGCAAATACCTGAAAACAAATGTACTGTTGACCATAAGCAATAAACCACCAAAACACTACAAACAACTCCCAGAGTATAAAAATATGTTTGAAATCATAACAATAAATTAATAATATCTGTCTCAAAAGGAAATTATAACAAAAAAATAAAAATATTTGGACTTGAATAAGAATAAAAATACTACAAATGAAAGATAATGGGATTTAAGGCTTTCAACACTTTGCATTTAAGGAACGAATACATTTATTAGACAAAAGAAGATGTAATAAAGCTATTTAATTCATCAAGTTAGAAAAAGAATAGCAGAATAAACTCATAGCAAGAGAAGACGGTAGAATTAAAGAACAAAAGTTAATTCAATAGGAAACAAAAATGTTATAGTCAACAAAGATTAATTAAAAGGTTTTTTTGAAAAGACTAACAAAATAGTGGAACTTCCAGCAATGACATTTATATCAATGGTAAATGAAAATTACTATTAGAAATGAAAAGGAATCACAACCGCAGATACAGAAGAGATTACAAGAGAATACCGTGAACAACTTATCCAATAAATTTGAAAATAGTTCATGGAATTTGTAGAAAAACGTAGATTACCAAAAATGACTCAAGAAGATATAAAAAATCTGAAAAGTTCTATCAACATTAAAGAAATCAGTGTTCAACAATAAACACATGTGTACACACACACACACACACACACACACAGAGGCACACATTTCCTCACTCTCCCGATCAGACAGTTTTAAAGACTCAGCCTGTCAGATCCTGAAGGAAGTCTGTTTACTGCTCATCCAAACTGTTCCAGTGACTGAAAAAGACAGAAATCTCTTAAGTTTATTTTATGAGGCTGGTATCCCCTTGAAAACAAAACGAGGACAATGGGAAAAATAAAAATATAGACTAATCATCTTTCGGAATATATACTTTTAAAATTTGAAATCAAACATTAATACATGGAATTCGACACTGCATCCACGTGAACAAGATTTAGTAGTTAAGGAAGGAGAAAGCATAAAAAGCCGGGAAATGAAAACTGCTCATTTGTACCAGCTTAAGTTTACCAACATTGCTGAGGACACAATCACTAAGACTGATTTTTATTTTCTCCTCCTCTTACTCCTTTTAGGAAACATTTTATTCATAACATTTATTAGTTTGAAACTTACTTCAGTTCATCATTTTACTATTAGAGAAAATGGACCCTTCACTCATACATTCATTCATTCATTCATTTGACAAATGTAACTTTTCTCTAAAGTGCCAGGCGCTGTGCTAGCCTCAAATGGCTTCTCCCAGCCTCTCTACCTATTAAAACCTACCAGCTCAGCTCAAACCTCTAATTTTGCCATGACTAAGTTGCATGAGCTTCCAGAAGTTGGAGGGCAGGGAGAGACAAGACAAAAACTTTAACTATCACAGTAAAAAGGAAATCAAGAAATCCTGTAACAGTCCTCGAGGGCTGAGAGAATTTTTAGTTTTTACTTTCTACATTTCTATATTCCTTTCATTGATTTATTTATTTTGCATTATTTTAAAAACCCAAACCCACAAAGCAGAGAGCAAAAAACCAAAACAACCAAACCAACTGGACTGCGAGGATTTGGTGACTTGGGTACCAGGCAGACGTGACTTGGGGACGAGGAGGCACGGGGAAGAGCTTGGACCCGGTCTCGTTGGAGAGGGCGTCGGAGGCTGGGGACCGTGGGAATGTGCAAGACCAGCCTGGCCACGTGTTCCTGTTTACTCTGAACATGGCGAGGTCCCTTTGCCACAGAGCTCACTAAGCTTTGAATCGGGCTCTGTTTTGTGGAGTTAGCTTTTTAACGATATATTTTATCTCTTTGAATAGATTGGAAAACAGTTATGGGAGAAAAATAAGGGAGACAGGGTGTCGTGACTGTCACTATGTTCAGATTTAGAAGTAGATTGAGCCTGACAGGACTGAAGGAAAAAGGTCCTTCCATCACTAATAGCAGGGGCCCCCAACCCCCGGCTGTGGATAGTACCGGTCCGTAGCCTGTTAGCAACCGGGCCGCACAGCAAGAGGCTTCATCTGTCTTTGCAGCTGCTCCCCAGCACCAGCGTCACCGCCTCAGCTCCACCTCAGACCATCAGGCATCAGATTCTCATGGGAGCACCTGGTGATCCACACCACCGATGCCAGGAGGTGTCCTGGATGCCAAGGACATCTGGGAGCATCAGATTCTCATGGGAGCACTGGTTCCTGGTGCCAAAAAGGTTGGGGACTGCTGCCTGTGGTGTCCCTTCAGTGTCCCACTGAAGACTTAAAAATTTTTTTTGAAATCATTCTTGCACAAATTTCGTTCCGGCTTTTATCAGACAGGAGGCATGACCCTAGGTGCTGGAGCTAACATGTCAACCGCAGACATGGCCCCTGTGTTCAAAGGGAAGGAGGGCAGGCTGGGGCCCACGACGTCTAAATTCCTCTACTCCTGCCCTGACGTAACCTCTGCCCAGCCCTATCCTGTTTTCACATCTGTGTGCGGCCAGGGGTGACTCTGCCGCTCATTCTGTTAGAATGACCCCGCTCAGCGAGCACTCACAGAGATGGGTCGTTGATCCTGGCATCTGGCAGTGCTCAGAACTTGGGACATCAACTACCGGGCACTTCTGCTAGCCTTGGGTTAGGTGCTCAGTGTCGAAGCTGTGGGGGAAGATCCACACCACCCTGCCCCCGTGGAAACCCACCGGACTTGGCCCGTGAAGTGCCCACAGAGTCGCGTGCTAGGATTCTCCAGTCTGCCTCAATGTCAAGGCCTGCGTCCCCTGCACCCTCAGAGACTTCTCTCCCCGAACCTCGTGCTTTCCAGAGCCCCAACTGTAGCCCTGTTTCTGTGAGGCCTTGGCTTATGCTGAGAGTTTTAACCTCTTGTCACTCAGTGAGTGGTCCTTGGCATCCAGGACACCTCCTGGCATCGGAGACAACCTGTCTCTGAGGCTGTAGGGAACCAAACGAGCTTCCAGCTAAGAGCCTGGCTAGGGACATCACTGGCCAGCCTGCCGCCCACCACCTAAAGGTTAGTTCCTGCTGGTGGACGATAGCAACACTCGTATCCTCTGCAGGGCTTGGGACTGCACCGCACTTTGGGATCACATCATGGCTGGCCAAGGCCAGCTGCTATTCGGCCACTAATATCTCTGTGATTCAGATACACACTGCGATATGCCTGCACCTTGATTATATTCACCACCTCTACACCTGAAACAAAACCTTTGTTGGCATCAGGGAGGCCCGAATGCAAAGCACAGTGTATCCTGGAGCCTGGGCGGGAGACCATGGATTTTTTGATTTCCTGCTTTTATTGGCAGCTGGGAGCTCAAATATTGCACTCAGAGTAATGACAGCGGCACTGTCTTCAAATCTGGGACTGTGAAGAGCATTCGACTTAGTAAGACACTGGCGGACTCAAACGCTCCCTGGATCCAGCCCTTGGGGAATGGGTCAAGTTCACGCGCATCAAGCTCTGGCTACCTTTGGACAGCCTACTAAAGTTCTCCCTCCGGTCAGGGCCTTGGGGAGTGACCCCCCTCAGCCTTGGGGAAGGACTGAGAGGCAGCAGCAGCGGGGACTGATCAAGGCCTTCGAGGGGAACTGAGACAAGAGGGACAGACGAGTATCTCCTGGGACTGAGGCTTCCTCAGCAGCCACCTGAGACCCTAGCAGAGACCCGAGGAGACTTGAGGTCTTGGGCTACACAGACTTCGGTGTCAGGCACATACTTATGGGGCCTGTGGGAGCAGTCAGTCCTAGATCCTCACCTGCATAGTCACCTGCAGCACTAAGCTTTTGGGCATGGATGACGGCAGCCATGAATGGTCGCATGTAGTCTGCATACTCTAATAGGTTCTTATTTTTTCGGTATGCAGCAACTAAAACCCTTCCTAACTGGAACAAAGGCAATCTAACCTTTGAACTGCAAACTCTCAATAAAGTTCTAAAGGAGAAATTCTGAAAAAAAACCTTGAATAATAGAAATATCGTGGAAATATTTGTAGCCCCAGAAGGCCTATTTTGGATGCTACATAATTCCTTGTACGCCGATGTCAAATAAGTATATTGAATCATTATTTTTAAAATCTTATTTGCCTACCTACATAGGCTATTTTTCAGTATGTCTGGTATTTTCACGGAAAGCATTTTAACAGCAAACATTTTCACCACACAACTAATTGGCCGTAAGGCAATATTGCCTTAAGAAAATAAAATAACAAAAAATAAAAGAGGGACATTAAAAAGGACACAGTAAAACATGAAAAGTTAATAAAATTAAAAAGACGGTTACAAAAAATGAAGCTATATGGTCTTCGTCTTTCATTCATAAAATACTTTTCTTTTTTTGCTTATCGATTTATCTTCTTCAGCGTGGCACTTTTTCTTTTGGCTACATCTTTCTTCATTAAGAGAGGTATCAACTTCCAACTAGAACTGAAAATTCATGCTTTCGAAGACTGTCATAAGTTGTAGCCGCTGCTTTTATATTCGCCGTAGCTGGGTTTGATGGTGACGGGTGGGAGGGCTGACTGCTCACTGAAGGCTTTGCAAACTGATGTGTTATCATTTTCTGGTATAGTAGGCAATCTGGCTTGACACATTGCTTTGCAATCTAGTTTTATACGCAGTCGTTATCATCTACTGTTTAAAGACCACATCTACCCATCACTGTAGACCGTGAGGAGGGCTAAGATTAATACAATATAAAAATGGGAGTAACTGCGAGAACCTCGTCAATGGAGAAATGAAACCAAACTGACAACTAGCTTAAATACATTAAGTCTGCCAAATGTCAACCAAACTGTCAACCAGTAATTTTCTCTTTGACAGTGAAATTGCCTTATGGCCAATCAGCCGTGCAGCGAAAATGCTTGCGGCAAAGATGTTTACAGCAAAAATGCTTATGGCAAAAATACTAGAACCATTTTTCAGAAGTCTTAATAATCACATTTCACATGCTTATAATGCTCACTAGTGTCAGGCTCTGCTCTATGAATTCTATGCATTCACAGATTTCTAGTCATTCATGCTCCTGGCGACCCTGGGGGGTGGGGAGAATGTGTTCTTGCTCTCCCCATTTTACCTGTAAGCCCAAGGTCATGAAGTGGAGGAAGTGAGGTTCAAAACCCATATGGTCTGGGTTCGGAGCTTGGTTCTTAACAATGACTACCTCCCCTGTTTCTGGTGATATCATCTACTCACAGGATATTTCCAAGTTTCAATTGACCACAAACGATCTTTAAAAATAGCCCCAAATTTACCGGATAATCCTGACCTTCTTCTCTCCCCCTCCACTAGATGCCATGTAGACCTGGCTTAAGTTTCTTAGGAGAAAGGTATCAGTTAAGGTTCCTTATGGGAAAGACACTAAATTAAACGCTGGGCAAAGGTCATACAAAAGAGGAATTGATGGGAGGTTGCGTGGATCAGAAACCGAGAGAAGAGCCGGAGAATCCGGTTTAAATAGGATGGGAGGTGTCCCAGGTGTGGGCAGGTAAGCTTCAGGAATGCCGCAGAATTCACTGCTGCTGGAGTCAATGGCTCCATGTTATGTGAGTCTTGGGAGAATGAGTCTGATCGTCCAAGCTCAGGTCCTGTGCCCTCCTAGGGGGCGAGAAAGGCTTTGATAAAAGGAGACTTCCGGTCCTCCCACCCAAGGGTAGAAAGTGTGAAACGTCAATCGTGGGAGAGAAGAGCCTCATGCTTTACTACAGCGTGGAATGGGGAAGACGTAAGTGTGGATGGGGGGAAGGCAAGAGTGAGGAGGAAACCGATTTCAAAACGATCGTGATAGAACAAGCAGGTGGTAAGGTGGGATTTAGACTTGGGTACTAGAAGGGAGATTGGGACGATGCTTACCAGCAGTTTCCCTTTTCTTCGTCCTCCCTTATTCTTCAGGTTCTGAGCCATCACCTCCCACCCCAAGCATGTTTGTGCAACTCTGAGAATTAAGGTCTGTCTATTTCCAAGTCTGTCTTCCAGCCCAAAGACCCTCAACTGCTGACATGTCCTTTCAAACCCAAAGTCTCATCTCAGTATCATTTCGTTCCCAGTATTTTCGGTCCGAAATTTTACTTCTAATAGAGACTGCAGCAAATAGGGTTTAGCTCGTTAACGTAAACGTAATTTGAGAAGCAGACCATTCCCCTTGATTACAAACAAAATCAGCCTTAACATTAGTTCGGTACCGTTGATATGATTTACTCTGTGACGACAGACCGGCCCCAGTGAGCACTGTGAATTGTTGGCCCTGCAATGAGCAGGCGGCCCCTTCTATTGCATTTCTGAAATCGTGTGCGTAGGAGTTACGGTTTAGTTCTGTTGGTAATTGGGGTTGTTTTCCTCCTGGTAGTACTGCACGATGGGCTCTCACTGATCCCAGGGCAAAGCCTTGCCAGGTGGCAGGATTAAGGAAGGATGCTAATACACTCCCTCTGGACTCATGGCCATTTCAGGCTGGAAACCAAGGTCTCAGTTTGCTCCATCCTCTTCCTTCTCATGTTTTTTGTTTGTTTGTTTGTTTGTTTGTTTGTTTTTAGTTTCTAAAGCACTCATGCAACAGAAAAGCAATTTAAACTGCGAATGTGATTGGTCCATGGAAATTTTATTTAAAAATTCAGCAGTGTGAATCACTCATCTTGTCCTCCTCACCTGTCTGCATTGCTCCCTCCTCCAACGTGATGAATGAAGCCTGAAAGCAACTGTCATAGGCTACGGAGGTAACTGAGATATATTTATCTGTGCTATGTGTGTGTGTGTGTGTGTGTGTGTGTGTGTGAGTGTGTGTGTGTGTGTGATCTGCTTTAAGTAGTGAGTGTGTGTGTGTGATCTGCTTTAAGTAGACTGAATGTAGTATAGGAAAATCTGAGTTTGCATAACAAGACAAAGCAAAACTGGGGACTTAGCCTTCACCTTACAGAAGGATTCTTTGAAAACATGTTTTTGAAACCCAGATGCCCCTGGTGCAATTAAAATATTATATAATCTCTAAAGTTTTAATTTTTTCAGAAAGATTAATTCAATAAAGCAATCTAAATTTATGTACACACACAGGTGCATATACATCACCTGCACAATATCTGAGGCAAGATAGTATAACAGAAAGAATACAGGCATAGAGCCAGGCAGAGCTGGCGCTTTCCTGAATGTCATGGCATGTAAGTCACTCTGAGTAGTTGTTTCCTCATCTGTGAAAGGGCCATAATAATAATCTATCAGTTTTACTTGGGTTACAGTTGGACACCTACAGTAGAGACCAGAAAAACTGTGTCTTACACAAGACAGAGGGGTATCATGCCCATCAGGGACCTAGGCCTCCCTGTATCTTATTGTCCCCCGTCTCTGGGTAGGAGATGTCTTTGTCCACAAGATCCAAGATAGGTCACCATCACATCCACATTCCAGCCCATAAGAAAAGGAAGCTGAGAGTGTACCCTTTGCTTTTAATAGCCTCTCTGGAAGTTGCATAAGCCACGTCTGTCCCTATCTATTAGAGAGAACTTAACTATATGTCCACATGTAGCTTCAAGGGAAGCTAGGCATTACATCTTTACTCGTGCTCATGGAAAGCCAGGGAAGTTTGTACTATTAAGGAAGAAGGAGGAATGGATATTGGGGATGACTAGCAGTCTGCCACCCTGTGTCACATTGACGTGAAATGCTAGAGGAAGGAGAAAGGGGTGGCACTGGGTTCATTTGTATTTTATTTTTAATCGGAAGAGGAGAATATTTCCCAGAAGCCTCCTCCAACCTCAGAAGACTTCTAATTACATGCCAGAACATCGTCACGCAGTGCCTCGAGCTGCAAGAGAGGTTAGGAAAGCGAGCCCTTAGCCTTCCAACCACTGCCAAGAAAATGAGAAAGGAGACAGGAGATGAAACTAAGTACTAGACTGGCTAAACGAGAGTGTCTGCCAGGGCCTTCCAGAGAGGTTACGTAACTCGTGCTATGTCACACAGCCATTCGAATTCACACTTACTGACTTACAAAGTGCATGCGTTCACTAAATCACTCACCCTAGTCAATCCCTCCCAGCAACCCATGGCAGTGCCTCATGGGGAAACTGATAGACAAAACGAGCCCTAACAGCCATCCCTGCTGGAGCCACCAAGTCGCAGTTATGGGCTTCTCCAGGAAGGGGCCACAAGAGTAGGTGGAGGAACTAACTGGTTTAGGTGCAAAAAGCGAGACAGGCGTGTTCACCTCTCCGAGATGTCTAGCCCCTCTGAATTCTCCCTGGTCAATAATTGGCTTTCCAAGCCAAGACGAAGGTTGTCAGGACTAAGCAGACGGGGAAGCTTAGGTAGAAAATAGCTAACAGTTATTGGGCACTTACCATCAGGCACTGTTGTGAGCTTTACGTTTTGTCTCATTTAATGCTCGTAACAATCCTAGGAGGCAGAAACTGTCATTATTCCATTTCTTAGAGAAAAAGAGACAGACCCCTTAGGGTCAGACCGCTAGTGTGTGGTGAAGCCGACTCTCCCACCCAATATCTTGGCCACTCATCTCAATGCCGCCCACATGGGACAGTGCTAAGGGTTCTGAGAAGCTGTCCCTCTCATGGAGAATAATTTCTCCATCTTTTCAGCAGGTCCTAAACTTCCTTAAACAGCAGACAGATGCTGTCATGGCCCAATGATAGGATTTATAGTGCCTCTTAATTTCATAGTTTTATTTAATTCTCAAAGCAACCTTGGGAATAGATTTGACAGGAGTTATGATCTAAGTAAAATTAAGAACATTTTACAGGATCACACAGGTAAATAAGCACTGAGGTAGGATTGAAACTCAGGTCTAGGGCAATTTCTACTCTAATAGAACAGCCAATGAGTTTAAAGCTTTAAATGCAAATGCCCGCGTGGGGAGACAGTGCGGACTCATGTAAATTGGAGTAGAAGGGATCCATTTCAGAATGGAAGTCGGAAAAAGACTGGACACTGAGTCCAAGAAAGAGGAGGGAAATGATGTGGCAGAGGGAGGGAGTGCTGGAGGTCCCAATGACAGACTTTGCCAGCTTCTTACTTTGGCTAGACAAGGTATCGACAGATGTCTGGATCAGGGATGGCACATGTGTCACAAGGGGTTGCATACACATCGCAGGCGTAATTAATCAATAGGGCTGGGATCTCCGCATTGTCATCAACACAGGACTCCAGGCGACCACTACTGTTCAACGTTGTCGCGGAAACGACGCTTACTTGCCATCCCTACTCTACAGAGTCGGAAACGAAAACTTGCAGGTTCTTGTCAAGCAAAGAAGCTTTCAGAAAAATGATGGCATATCCTGAGAGTACGTGGGCATTTTACTAAATTATCTAGGCCTCAGTTTCCTTGTCTGTAAGATGGAGATAATAATACTTCGGTGGTGTTGAAGAATTTAAAACCATAATGCCTACACAGCATTTGACTGGGTGCCCATTTGCTATTATTATTAACAGTTTTAGTTACTGCCTTGCAACAAAATCTGTAAGTACAGAATCTATTCTCTGATTTGGTTCTCAATATATAACCAGTTCGTTCATTCATTCATTCATTCATTCATTCGTTATTGAGTGCCTACTATGTCACAGGCACCTCGTTGGATAGGGGAAATAAAACGACTGGTTGGGGTTCAATGGCTTCCTCATAGTCAGCCTCTTTGGGGGTACAACTGTGCAATAGAGTACTAATTAGGGTTTTTCCTTGACCTCTGTTGTCGGTAACTAGGACCCATGGATGAAGACAAAGAAGTACAGAGTATGCCCCGTTCCAAAGATGGCCACGAACCATTGGTTGGGGTCTTTTGGCTCCTGCCAGGAAATGCATAGAAGTAGACAAAACTGGCCCTTACCTCATACCACTATGCTCCAGGCCTCGCCTCTTCACTCAAGTCTAGAGCTGTTGGCCTTGTTAAGCCCAACCAGGTGGTGCTCCAGGAAAGCCACGAGTAGGGATCAGAGGTGTCTGCACAAAGGACTGGCTGCCTTCTTTCTGCCTTACCAGCAGCTAGCAGAGCCTGCAACCCCTCAGCGCTCCCGTCGGAATGGTGAGTTCTCGGGAGAGCATGACATGTCCCCTGGAGACACACGCAATCAAAGATCCTATTAACTGCTTGTTGTTTCTACTCTCCCGAAGGACGAGGACCTGGGGAGAAAAGCATGAAAGGAACACCTACCCCAGCTTCCTCAGAGGGTGACCCTGAGGACGTGGGAGAGGAACCAATAACCCTCGAAGTGTCACGTCAGGGAAAGGGAAGTTAGAGGAAACGACAAGAACAGAGAGACTCCCCAGGTGACCAGGAAGAAGACACTGCCCTCAGACAGGGGGCGGGGCCTCGCCCACACACCACGCCCTCCAGCAAGGCAGCCTCAGGAGGGCGGGGCCAAAAAGAGAAAGGGAACGGGCCTTTATGCTGCAGGGCTGAACAATTTTCTGCCCCCCACTTTCAAGAGTCTGAGAAAACAGTAGATCATGCCCCAAACTGCTATCCTAATCCCTTATGCTAACAATTCAGCCTGAGTTGCGCGGTGGTGAGGAGGGTGTCAAGGGGAGACGAGATTTAAATAGCGTTTAAGTCTGAACTTTTAAACTGGTCTGGACTTTTAGTAACTAAATATGATTAGAAAGTTAGAGAACCTGCCCAAGATTCCCCTAAAACATTTCAAAGGACATTCTAAAAAGTATAACTGACGGCAGTGCGTGTAGAGAAGTAGATGTTTTGGGTTTCCATGGTTACCTCCCACTGAAAGGATACTTCTGGTAACTGGTACACTGTAGTGAGTTGCTGCAAAACCGGATGTCACCTGTAGGTGGAGCTGTACACCTTTCCCCAAACCATATCATTTTGTGGTGGGAGCAAACTGGGAGCAGTTGATGTCAAATCTGTTTTCTGGTTTACCCTTTTCAACCTTTTAAATTTTGCATCATGACAATATATTACTTGTTCGATAACTTTTTTAAATAAAAAGATAAAAATAAATGTCCACATCAAAGATAAAAAGAAAATCTGTTTGCTTCTTAGGGTTACCTGTGAGTTCATAAAAATATGGATTCCTGGGCACCAGAATCTCAGAGATTTTGATTCAGGAGGTCGGCAGTGGTCGCTGGTATGGAGATAGGGTGGGCCACAGGCTGGGTTTGAGGTCACTGCCCTCTGAGGGCTCCTAGTCCACAGAAGACATGTCACCAACTCTGCCTGGTGAGTTTGCTTATTATTCTCCCGGAGAAGCAGGATTTGTTACTTATGTCTCTTCACGACACCAAACAGCATCCTCAAAAACTTCATGCGCTCAGTTTAGGTTCCTAGAAATTGAGGCCGTCTCCTCCCTTTCGAGAAAACCATAATATGAGCGTTTTGGATTATAAAGAAAGAAAATGTGAGACCCCAGAGACGGGAACAGCCGAGGAGCTTTGATCTCCTTTTGGTTCTTGTTAAATAAAATTTCAGAAACTGTACTGTTCCTGTCTCTGACCAGAAGATGGCGAAGACAGTAGAGAAAACATTTCGATGTTTCTGCTCGGTTTGGGCTTCCTGAGCAAAGCAATCTGGGATGTGGACTGAAGAACCAGCCTGGGAAGTTACAACGTGAATGAACAGCCAGAGAAAGGATGGAGAGATGATCTCTCTGCGTGTTTACATCTCAAAAGAGAGAAAAAAACCTTGGTTACAAACTCTAGTTTGTCGTATCTACTTCCTGGAGATACGTATTTATATTCCAAAGGGTAAAAACCCAGGAACTTTTCCCTAGAGGAATACACATACACTTAGGAGATTAAGTTTATCTTCCTCTTGCTGGGGATGGATGGGCAATATGTATATAAGCCCCAGCTTCACATTTTCAGGGTTCCTCCATGTGGTTTGAGCAACTCTCCTTCTATACCTGCCGGTGTGGCTCTCATCCCATCACTGGGAGGGGGAACAGGGGGCGCCTGAGAAACGCATGCAGGGATTGCCCTAAGTAAGTAATAATGGTAGTCGAGATCCAGAAACCTCATGTTCATATGCAGGATAATATATAAATAAATATTGACATTAAAAGCTTATCAGCTGGGAGTCTGAAGAGTGTTATATTTTACTCACTGATGGGGCAAACAGCAGATGGGTTGTCTAGACTTACAGCTGAGCCTCTTTGTACACAGTGATGGTGCATCTGTTGCAGGGGTGACGTGGCAGAGTGGGGACACATCCTGACTCCTTTTTCTGTTCCAATCAGCACAGAAATAAAGAGCTCACAGTGATATCTAATCACTGTCTTTTTTTGCCTTTTTGGGCATTTTGTGTTTTGGGGGGAACATCTGTACCATATAGGGGTGTGCTGATAACAATTAACAGCCAGCTCTCTGGGAGTGGGGTCAGGGTGGGAGATGGAAGCCCAGATTTGTAGGGTTTGCCAATATCTGTGGTGTAAATACTCCCACCATGGTTGACTACAGGCTGCCAACGTATGTCAACCAGCTTGCGAAATTCCTAAAAATTTAACAATAGGCTCTGTCAAGCTGGTATGAGCCAACTGTTCCACACCACTGGCATATGGCTAAAACAAACAAAACAAAACAAAACAAAACAAAACAAAACAAAACAAAACAAAACAAAATGGAACACATACATCAAAAGAGCAAGCAATAAAGGGGAACTTCAAATAATCTATGTCGATCATCTGCTTTTCAAGAGTTGGGGCTTAGTTGTCACACAATCCCTTCCCCCTCTCCCACCATTGAGAGTGGGCTACACTCAGTGACTCTTTGCAAAGACTAGCATTGGAAAGGGAAAAAAAAATAGCAACTTTACAGTGGAGAAACCTGGCAAACATAGCCCTAACCAGGTGATGAAATTTACCATCACCATGTCATGCGATAGGATGCGTGCAAATGTCATGCACCCTCTAATTCCATGTCATAAGACGGATAATTCACATCTGTATGTTTGTGTGAAAAACATCCATAACCTCAGGATAATCATGAGAAAAACATCAGGCAAACCCAGACTATGGGGCATTCTCTAGGGTATATCGGACCAGACTTCCTCAAGACTCTCAAGGTCACGACCACTAAGGAGTAGTTCTCAGAGATTTCAGGCTGTACATAGAGACTTGTTTTTGAAGGCTTTTTATAACACCTTCATTTTTTTTTTTTGAAGTAAATTCCTTAAATCAAAAGAGCCCTTGCTGCTTCTTGCATTCTTTCAGATGTTTTCGGAATGTATTCATTCTTTATCCAAATAGAAATTTAGACATTTGGGTTTTATAAATCTCATGTTACCATCAGAGCTATAACATGAACCTGATTCGATATCATTTCAAATAGGTCATCTCAACTCTCTGTGAAGTAAGTAAATGTGAGAGAAAGTAAGAGCAAAATTTCTTGGACATTTAGCTTCTTAAAGTTCTCAGAGAAACTAACAAGAAATACAACACACACACACTCATCTCTACTCCATGACAGGCAAATACTGTTTCATATGAGACTTAGGACTTGGACGATCTGACCTCTTGCTTGACAGAGAGGAAAAATGAGGCTCAGTGACCTCCTGCTCAAGGTGACTCAGTGACAAGGGTAAGCCCCTGAGCGTCTTGCTTCCCACGCCAGGGTCCCCGACATTACATGCCGCCGTTCGGAGTGCTGCAGGAAGGAGGAAGAACCACAATAAAGTGCCAACTGAACGATCCTGAAAGGAAGAATGGAGAGCTATGGCCCTTTAACAAGCATCTTTTTGTTTTCAACAATAATCGCATCCGGAAAACCATCATTTATCAATGTCCTAACTTTTCTATAGCTTCCTAGCCTTTCTTGAGCAAAAAAATTTTAACTTAAAAACATATTTTAAAACTTTGCCTTTAGCTTTAATTATCTATCCACGTACCTCCATGGTGAGAATTGTGAAAGCTCCTTTTATTTCTTCCCTAAATCAGAATTAGCTGGTGAACTATGGGTTGGCCTGCACACTGAGATGTCCAGCAAACAACTTCAGGCGAAAAATGATTCCGATTAGCTATCAAATGAACCCGAACTGTGTCTCCCTCCGTGGGAAGCATCCTTTGAAATGGAGGAAGCAATAGAGATGGGGGTGGATCTGAGCATGTGAATAAAAACTATAATACATTCCCAGAAAGAAAACAATGGCTGGGCCACGATCTAGCGGAAAAATGGCGGCTCAGAGTGAGGAGAGTAGGCACTGCAGATGGAGGGCGCTCTCTCGCGTTTGTCGCTCTCTCCCTGTTTTCTGCCAAAGCGAAGCTAGCAGAAAAAAGCAAAGCAAAGCTCTCTCGTGTTTGTCGCTCTCTCCCTTGTTTTCTGCCAATGCAAATCAGAAAAACAGTAGCTGGAGACCACAGAGCAGTGAGAAATGACGCTCACATGTAGTTGGGATGGGAAGCAAATAACAGGTGAGAACAAACCTCTTTATTCTATCTATTATTGGGGAGGAAATGATTAGATTGCAGAGGTTCAGGCAGGTCTTTTGAAGGCTCTTATAGGTTAAAGTGTGTCACCCAAAATTTGTATGTTGGGGTTCTGACCTCCAGAACATCAGAATGTGAACTCGCTTGGAAATAGGGTTATTGCAGATGCAATTAGTTAAGATGAGTGATACTGGAGTAGAGGTGGCCTCTAATCCAATATCGCCGGTGTCTTTCTAGGGCACAGGCTCACAGAGGGAGGATGTCATGTGAAGATGAAGACAGAGATTGGGGTGACGCGTCTACAAGCCAAGAATGCCAAGGATTGCTAGCAACCACCGGTAGCTAGGGGAGAGGCATAAAAGAAATTTTTCCTCAAAGGACTCAGAGAAAATCAACTATGCTGATCCCTTGACCTTGGACTTCTAGCCTCCAGAGCAATAAATTTATTTTATTTAATCCACTCAATTGCTGGGATTTTGTCAAGACAACCCCAGGAAACTGATATGAAGGCCAGGGTTGCCTGGTGGGCCAGCAAATGTGGGAGACTGAGAACAACATCTAACGCCAAGTACTCACCGTCGTGAGGCACGATCCCCTCTCCTACTTAAACTCACTGGGAGGCAAATGGTGACTGGACTTTAGCTTCCCCTCCTGGTGCAAACTACCCACAGAAGATAATATAACAATCTTGATAACAAACAGAGTCACCAACTGTTAGAACCGATGAAAGACATCAGTAATATCAGCAGAGACAATTCAAGTTTTAGTGTTCCTCTATACCAGTGGTAAAAAACTGGAAAATACAATGAAAGACAACACCATAGTAATAAATCTATACCACATTCAGGAATTCACTTAACAAAGAATGCACAATATCTTTATAGGGTTCAATGTAAAGCTTCATGAAAGAACATCGACAAAAACCTGACTACATAACTGCATGTACTATTATGCTCATAGAAGGGGTGACTTACGATTACAATAGATTCGAATCTTCTAAAATTAATTCATAAATTAAATGAATTCAAAAAAAATTTCAGTATTATTTTTTTGATAAAATAGCAAGACTCATTCTCGAATTTGTGGCTCATGCGAAAAACCCACGAAAAGCTGTGCCAATATTTAAAGAGGAGAGCAAATAAGGGAGAGTTCCTTAGCCGATATGAAGACAGACTGCCAAGCCATGGCAACAAAAAGGGGACTGCTGCAGGAATAACCAATATAGCGATGGAATGAAGTGGAAAGTTTAGAAGCAGATCCACAGGTATCTAGGAACCTGATATATGACAGAGATGACAAGACAAGCCAATTGAGAAAGGACAGATTCTTAAGAAGCTGACACTGGGAAATGAATCTATATTATAGAGAAAAGTGAAGTGGGATGTCTAAGTCACACCTTTTACAAAAGGAGAAACTTTTAGATAATTCGAGACTTAAATACAAAGTATAAATCTACCAGGTAATGAAAAGATAGAATTTTTGAATGGGATCAGTATCTGCAACATACAAAGTACTCCTGCAAATCAGTAAGAAAAAGGCACGAATACTCACACAATAGTCAAAAATTTGAGCACGGGTGTCAGAATAGAAAACTCGGGTGCTTGCAAGTATAGAATAAGAGTTCAACGTCATCATAATCATACAAGTGCTCAATTTAAACAGCAGTGAGACAACGCATTGTACCTATCAGGTGGACAAAATTCAGACCATTGAAGAATATGAAGTCCGACAAGGATAGTACGGATGTGGGAAACAGGAAGCTTCACATTTCAGCTGGTGGAAGTGGTAAGTGGATCGACATGCTGAGGAGAGATCTGGCAAATAATATCGCAGAGCTCAGGAAGATATTTTCTAATTTATAACCTAAGTAGATTTTAATAAAAAATATGAGCTTCTAAATAGAATTTTTTTGCACAAAAAGTTGCTGGAGAATAATCAACGCCTGTATATCAACAGTCTTAAGCACCTCAGTGAATGGCAAGAATCGGAGTTCCTTCTTCTCTGGGCAATGTGGTTTGGAGGAAAGGACATGACCTTTAGAGCTGGACCCTCTGCTTTGAACTGTAGTGCCCTTTCTAGTGCACGTGGACAGCTCGCAGGTACTGTTAAAACCATTATCGCCGAGACCGAAACCAGCCATAGCAGATTATTCTTGCTAATTGTCAGCTCAGACTGAATAGCCGGCCAGCCGCACAGGCCTACATAAAATAGTGCTTTAACAATTTACTTGCATAAATAAGAATCGTATAATAATGCTTCCTGGGGGAGGCATCTCAATGCTGATTGAGAAGTTTCAAAGATTAGACCTATTAGAGCAAAAAAACTGATCATTTTTGTATCTCTAGTATCTAGCTCAGTTTCTAACATTTAGAGACTTCTTAATCATTTTCTTTCTTTTTTTCTTTTTTTATTGAAAGAAGGGACAAGTCACTTGTTTCCTAAATCATAGGATGCCTTTTTGTTTGGAGATAGTGACCTCAACTCCTCCCCCTTCTCCGGACGTCCTTTTATTCAAGAGACATAATTTGACACCCCGCCCCCGAGGACCGTGCGCCAGGAAACGTACGAGCGCATTACATGCGTCACCTCATTAGACCCTCCCAGAGACCCACGCATAGGAGCTGTCACATCCCTATGCCCAGGTGAAGAACCACGGCCTGGAAGCTCAACCTTGCTCGTGGTCATAGAGTGAGAAATTATACCAAGTCTTCCAACTTCACAGATATCAAAAGGAACAGCTATAGGGTCAGGCCCTCCCTCTGGTATGCAACCTGCAGAGATAAATTAGACAAGTTCTCTTTTATGAAGAACGTACCATCTACTTGGTGATTTATAAACCGGGAAGCCTTAAATATTCCATGCACAAAATTTAACAAATGGTCTAAGAGATAACTAAGGGGGAAGTTTAATTTTCTCTGATTAGACATCGGCTTCTCAGAGATGGCAGTATGTAAGCTGGGCTTTGAATAGTGAACAGAATTTGAATTTTATGAGAGGGCATTTTATGAGATGAAGTCAGGATGACTGAAGGCTAAGCTACAGGGAAGGGCAGGCTGTTTCAGTCAGGAACAGTGAGGGCAGTTGGAAATGAAGGACTAAGAAAGGGCCGTGGGAATCTGAGCTGCATCTTCAGAGGTGTGACAGTTACGAGTCAAGGATTGCATATCACCACCGAAGGCGATCATGTAGCGAGTGTCCTAAACGTAGACTCAGGAGCTTCGTGAACCCCCTAAAATTTTTGGCAAAAATATGTGAGCATGTACGTGTGTGTATGTGCGTGTGTTTGCATGAGAAAGAGAATGTGTGTGGCGGGGACAGTCATATGACTGTCATTTTTCTGGAAAGAGGGATCACGGTCGGGGCTGACCACTGGTTCTCTGTGGGAGACGTAACCTATGAAAAGGTGAAGAACCAGTGCGCGCAGAATGAGTAAGCAAAGACCAGAACTTACGAACTGCATCGGTAGAGTGGATTTGGTGAAGGAGGCTGGAGGGAAATTGTCGGAGAAGAATCAGGAACAGCTGCTATTACCGAAGACCAAGAGGGAGAAGGTAAAGCAAGGCCTGGGTGGTCAGCCATGCCTGATGAGCTGGAGAGATCGACGAACATGTGGGTTCTATCAAGCCTGATCATCTGTGCTCTCTTGGGTTATCCGGATATCATTAGCCGGCTCTAATGGATACTTTGCGTGATTAGGACTAGTCAAGCGAACGCAATCACAAGTGAGAACCAAGCCCTATTTAAAAATGGACCACAAGATGGCGCGATGGACCAATAAGTGTCTTCATCTGGTGGTCACAAGTAAAGTATGTTTACCTTCTTCGTTTTTCTTTATCCTTTGCTAATATACTGCAGCCTGATCCCCTGCATAATCTGCCTGTTAAAAATACTGGCATTTGGAAATAATATCCCTAGCTTTTCCATTTCCTGCTTACTCTTTACATAATCCTCAGCAGACTTTGGAAAACCTTCATTCGAATCCCAGTTATAATACAGGAAGTTGGATCTAATCCTTAATTTAGTAAAAGCCCTCATAAGGCTGTGTGTAGTCACTGCTGGCATTTATTGGTGCTTGGGGAGCTGCAATGTGGGGAAAAACAGGAAGAAAATAAGAGTTAAAGGAGAGAAAGGGCCTATAACTTTGATCAGTAAAGCAAAGAGCATAAGCTTCAGTCATGATTAGCCTGGCAAGCGAATGGAGCAGTCGAGTTAGCCACGAGGGGCCACACTGCCTTCAAGAATAAGAATCATTATCCTGGGGAGCATCTTTGTTGGCACTTTCATTTAAAAATCTGTTTTTGTTTTTGTTTTTTAATTATTATGATCATGTAGAAAGAAGAACCGGCAGCTTAAATTAGGCACTAACAAGAGGAGTTAAAATGGATCCTTTGGCCAAAAGAAATCATACTATAATTTTACATTTATGTGGCACTTAAGTCGTTTACAGAGTGCTTTTATACCTTCGTCGTCTTGTTTGATTCTCAAAACCACCCAACGAGTGGGCAGGACAGCCAACCCCACATCACACGTCAGGATGCTGAGACTCAGAAGGTTTCGGAGCCTTGCGGAAGGACACGCAGCCACTGACTGGGAGAGCTGGCATGACAATCTAGGTCCTCAATTTCCTTATCTGTGAAAGGGGCTAATGACACTCGCTGTTGCAGAGTCGTGTTAAATATAGCCACGTAACAAAGGTCTAGACAGGGAGTCAGTATATGCTAGCTAGTTTCATTATTTAGAAAGAATAAGTTAAAATGCCTCTTTCCAGTAAAGTATGCGTTAAGGCTCTTTGGTTGAAATGATAAAAAAAAAAACGATTAATTTGTTAAGTCTGATAAATTACCACTGAAACCCACCGTCCTCCCTCTCCGACTGTGTAAAAACGGGAAATCATTGGAAGAACACAGAATACTGCAGAATCAGTGGGAAAGCAGATGAGTTTGGCTCCAGAAAGTACAGCATGCAGGAGCCCCTGGGCCTGACCCCCTCATTCACATGTGTACTCTGTGGGGGAGGGGACATTGTCTCCTGTTTTCCCTCTTAGTTCTTCTGGCTGGTCTAATAATCAAATCAGCTGTCATACACCTGAAACAAATATAATATTGTATGTCAACTATCATTGAAAAAAACGCATTAGAAAAATGGCATGATTAATAGGAGAAAGCAACCAAATTTATTGCGTACGTACATGTGGGGGTTCTGTAAGTATGTGGGACCCTCTGACATCTTGAGCTAGAAAGAAAAGGGAGGTTGTACTTTGAGACTTCAAAGAGGTGGAACACAATTCACATGGAGATGGGAAAGCGAATGTTTGATAAACAAATCCTTGCTAAATCTTTAACAAAAGGACACAGAGTGGACTTTGATCAAACAGGCCTTGCTAGATTCCTCCTTGTCCATCACACTAGTTCATATTCAGTTCAGTTATCTGTGATGAAAACTCCCTTCCTGCAGCAGATTCTCTATCTAAATTCTTTTAGACAGTTAAGGGGAAGGTTTTTTCCCCAAGTGTTTGTTTCTTAATATTATCAATATCCCAAAGAGGCATATTTTGGGATAACTTTGCTTCAGTTCAACTCCGTTGCTAGGGGAGGCAAGGGTCCTTGGTTGACAGCCCCTTCCAGTTATCTGAAGGGGAAATTGGAGTGCTATCACAGAAAAAGAATAAATAAGTGCCTGGCAAGAAAAAAAAACAAAAACAAAAATCAAAAAAAATGACTTGGATGTCATTGTGAGGGATATCTCTAGAATGATGACCTCACACATCACGTTACAGATGATAATGATAATGACCTACATTTACTAGACACTGACGTGCCCGTCGCTGTTCTGTTTACTAACTTTTTTAGTCCTGTGTTAACCCAATGAAACGAGCGGTATCATCTGTTCCATTTTATAGGAAAGGAAACCAGGAACATTGACCAGCGTGGCAGACGTGAGTTTAAAACCCAGCATCAATCACACCAGGAAACAACGGTCTTTAGAGGATTGTTGTAAAAATCAAAAGAGTTAATATTAGATGGAAACATGAAATCGCTTGTATTTAGCCATTTTAGGCTTAGGAGAATGTCGGTTTCGTGTGACTCCACCCAATACACGGAGAGCACTCGGTAGAGTGCCTGGGACATTGTCAGCGCTCAACCTTATTTCTCATTCTTAGTAGATGATCCCGCCTGCCTACAGGCAAGCGAGCTTTAAAAACTAAAATTTGCATGGGCCCCTTAAAAGCCCCATATAAAGCCCGGGAGGGTACCCTGCGATCAGTGCCACTCTGAAGTTCCCCAGGCAGCGAGCTAGGCATGGTGTTAATTCTTTTTCCTTTATGACCTCTGTGTGTCTGCCTCGTTTGTTCCTCGTCTCTCTTCTGAGACTTTGGCTGATAACCCGTTCCTTGGGACTGGGAGCGTGTTATGGAAACACAAAAGCACGTGGAAAAGCCCTCGCCTCATCCTTTGGGGGCTCGATCCCCTCTCCCTCCTCCTGCCACCCCATACTACTTGCCCTCCAGCAGCTCTGCCTCTGCAACTACCCTGAAGAAATCGACCCAGGGTTGGAACTGTCACTGGGAGCCGCTTAGCTCAACCTTTGAGCTGTTTATCAATATGGAGGAGGGGGCAGCCAATCAAACTGCGGCAGAAAAGATGGGGAAATGGCCCATGCCTGGGGGGAGCAGCTACCCTCCAGCCCTCGGCGGGACAATCGATGACCTCACAATGCACTGCAGGTCCCTGAACACAGCTCCACACACCACCTCTGAAACAGTAAAATAAATTCCACAGTGCAATTCCATACTTCTCCTTCGAACACAAGACTGGCTCCAATCCGTCCGAAGAGGCAAAGCCAGGCAAGAGCCAAGGGTTACTTATTGTCTGGAAAGATAAATGAGGACCAGTTTCCAGTGAAACTGATTTCCAAGAAGCATGTGCCTTTTTGATGCTGACCCACTTCCTGATTCAATCCTGGCTGCTGCGGTTTCGAGAATACCATCAGAGCACCTTTCCCACTGTGCAGTCCATGCTGGAACTTACTTCGCCTTCAAAAGGTACAAATAGCTGCATTGCATAATGTAACCTGATGTTCTGACAATCCCACTTATACTCAGGCTAAATTTAAAGGTCACTATTGCGGGCAAATTGTGGCAAGAGAATGAAAGTGCCTTAAACACAAATTTCATAGGTGTTTCCTCATTTCGAATCTTACACTATGAAATAGAGGAAAAATTGCCTGTGAGTTTAACAAAATATATAAGCGTAGAATCCATTTCTTGGGAACAAAGTAGCCTCAGGATAAACTGTAAAATAAGTAGACACACACATGTGAAGTGATCAAAGTTTGTCTTAGATGCTCTCGGTAATATCGTTCATGCTTTCCCCTTAAATTCATTAAGTACCTACTATGTGCAAGGAACCGACTGGGCTAAGCCCTGTGGATCAAATGGTACAGAAGACGAACTTAGTGCCTGCCTTCACGAAGCTCACAGTTTGTCGAGAAAAGACACAGAAACACATAATTACACGAAAGGGAGATGAGGGTTAGGAAACAGGAAGTCTATTTGGGTAAGCATGTAGCGGGGGGATCTGTAAAATCTGAAAGTGTGGACGGTACCTTTCCCCAATGAAGTAATGTTTTAGTCCAGAGCTAAAGGGTGAGTAAAAGAAAACATTTTAGGAGAAGAGAAAGTGTAATGCAAATAGAAAGAATAGCATATTTAGAAGCTAGGAGAGGAGAAAGAATGCTATAGCCGGCCCATAGACCAAATCCAGCTTGTTGCCTCTTTGTAAATAAAGTTTTATTGTAACGCAGATACATTTATTTGTTTCCTTACTATTGTGCTACAATGGTCGAGTTGAATAGTTGCAACAAAGAATGTATGACAACAAGCTCATAGTAGGCATTTAGTAAACAGTAGCTGTTGTTACAATATTTCATTCTTCCGCAGATAAGAACATTGATGGGAAATGGCTTAAAGGAGAATAGAAAGTTTCTATCTTTCTAGGAGAAGGCTCATTGTTCTTTGGGGAGAACAACATGTAACTGCTAGTCTTGGGTTTGTTTTTTTTTTTTTTTTTCAGGTACATAGTACAATGGTTAGACATTTATATAATTTACAAAAGTGATGCCCCCAATTACTCTAGCACCCATCTGGCACCACACACAGCCATTACAATAATATTGACTACATAGTGCGGGTTTTAAACCAGTGCTAATTGATCAGTAGCCACTTTGCATCAGCAGCCACACTGCGGAAAGTGACCTAGTGAGCAACAGTGTCACGCAGAGATCCACAACTAAAGATCAACCAATCTGTAAATACCCTCACTTCTGAAAAATCCTTCAATCTCTGAATTCTACTCTCTTTATATATATCAACAGCTCTCAGCCTGACCTAGAGATTAGACCTTACCAGTTGTCATTTGTCTCTCTAGAGATGATGGCCTCTCTTTTGGACATGGCTAAAGTGAGAAACCCAACTGAGCTGGGGTTTAAATCCAGGTGTCTGTTACTCCAGTCCCACGTCCTCCGGTCCACCCCGGTGTCTCTCGAGTTAACACCACATTGCTGGTGTTAACTGAGATAATGAACGGTGGTACCCAAACTTGCTATTAAATAACATCACATCGCATAAGGAGGAAGTCATTCTTTTTCCAGCTTCAATTTTCTTACATAGCAATGAAGAAAACAGGTTTCTGGAACCAGACTGTTCTACTACTGTGTTCATTGTCTATTGCTATATTACAAATTCGTCCAAAATTTAAAGACTTAAGACATCGATAAAAATGCATCTTACACAGAGCATGTGAGTCAGGAGTTTGAGAGTGGCTAAGTTAGGTAGTTCTGACTCGGGGTCTCTCAAGATGTTGGCTAGGGCTGTGGTCATCTGAAGGCTTGGCTGGGGTTGGAGGGTCCTCTTCCAAGATCGCTCACTCACATGGCTGGCAAGTTGGTGCTGGCCGTTGGCAGGAAGTGTCAGTTTCTTGCCCCATATACCTCTCCATAGGACTGTGTGAGTCCCCCTGTGACATGGAAGCTGGCTCTCCCAGAGCAAGTGATATAAGAGAGTAGGACAGAAGCAACAGTTTCTTCTGTGACCCAACCCGAGTTTTAGTCAGTTTGGGCTGCTATAATAGAATTGCACAGATTGGATGGCCTTTAAACAACAGAAATTTATTTCTTATCGTTCTGGAGGCTGGAAGTCCCAGGTCAGGGTGCCAGCATGGCTAGTGTCTGGTGAGGACCCTCTTCTGAATTGCAGATGCTCGTCTTCTCATAGTATCCTCTCATCGTAGGAGGAGGACAAACTCTTCAGACTGTCTTCTCTAAGGGCACTAACCCATTCCTGAGGGCCTCGCCTCCTTGTAGTCTCCCAAAGGCCCTACCTCCTCAAGCCATCACAGTGGGGAGTAAGATTTTAACATATGAATTTGGGGTCACAAATATTCAGTCCATAACGCCTTGAAAGTCATATGCTATCACTTCCGCTATATTCTGTGGTTACACATACTAATGTTGATACAATATGTGAGCCAACTACACAAAGGCCTAAATACTAAGAAGCCAGGACCATTGGAGACCGCTTTAGAGGACACCTCGGAGACCACCACTACCCCTTATTAGCGGTGTAATGTTGGACATATTATTAAACTTCATTATGCCTCATTTTCCTTACCTGTCAAATATTAATAGAAGAGAATAATAATATTGCCTACTTCATACAAAGGTTATTTTCTAATTAAATCAGTTAATATTAGTAAAGCCCGTAGAACATTGCTTAACACATAGCACATACTAGGAAATGTTCAGTTAGCACTTTTAACCTCTCTAATTCAGTGTTACTCAGAGAGTCAGTCCACCACGAGATAAGAGGCTGATATGAGAATGGAAATCAAAGCACTTCTTCCTTTACCGAGGGAGTCGTGCTAACAAAAAACAAACGAACAAACAAAGTCAGCCGTCAACTAAAATAAAAAATAATTTCAATTCAAAAGAGTCATGTAAACAAATATTATATGTAACGATGTAGTTGATTTACATTCTGGAACCAGTTGTTAACTGTAGACAGAAAAAACCATTTGCAGACCAAGGGTCAGCTCACAAACCATACTTTGAGTAAAGCTTTTTCTAACTCTTGATAATCCCTCTTTTCAACCACAGAGCACAAGCAACAGTGTTTCGTGGCATTGTTTTATTTTTTCTCCTTTTTTTAAAAAAAAAAAAATTCTCAAAATGTAGAGGGACGTACAAAATGTGGGAGCAGGGAATTCCGTGGAACCCACGATGTGCTGTTGAAATGCAGAACAGAGGGAAGTCGTTAAGGGGAGCAGCTGACGGGTGGAGAAGTCATGGAAAGTCATAGAAGGACAGTTATCACGTTTAATGGAAAATAGTTTTTTTCTCCATCTACCAATGTATTCCAGAATTTCTTTTGGATGAACTTACGTCTTTGTCTGGGTTCAATAAAAGCTGAGCCTGAGATGAAGACTTGCCTATAAGTTATTCATCTGGAAAGGAAGTGTGGAGAGCAGAAATTGAAGAGTAGATAAGAAAGCAAACACAAGAACGAACTGTTGAATTCGCCACTGCTGCAGAGGACTGGTGTTTTATCTCACCAGGATATTCTGAGAGCTTTTTGAAATTCTTGTCTCTCTGGGATGTAAAAGAGAACGATATTGATCCATCGGTTTCTTTCACCTATTAACCAAAGATGGTCTCCTGATCTTAACTCTCCTATCCTGCTAGGTTGCATGTTGCATGTAAGCGTTGCATAGATTCCCACAGAGAGTCAAGGGGTGTGTCAGAAAAGCTCCAGGCTTGAACACAAGTGTGTGGTGCCGCTGGAGGCCAGGTGCTCTGTGGTTATTCCCTTGCAGAGCTAGTTAAAATCTGCTGCTTGAGACTTACACGGGCACAGCTGTTGCAAAATATAAGCCCAAGAAGATTTCTGTGGGTCACAAGAAATTTCCAGTGGAATGCATTAAAATAAAGAAGCTTTGAATATAAAAAAATTAAGTAAGAACTTTGAGATTCAGCACAAACATGTAAAAAGCTTAGAAGCCATCATTCCCCTTCTTTCAGGAAAAAACTGGAGGAATTGAAAATCAATGACTTTTCCAGGACCTATCAGAGAAATAAGATTGGCTACATCAGAGAAGCATAAACTCAGAGCAAAATGCCACCTCAAAGTGTGGGAAGAGATTTGCTAATCTAGAGAGAAGCTACTAGGGCCATGAACTCATGGGAACATTTAAATGGTAATTTTAACAAATAGCCAGATATGGAATTTGGACTGATGGGACAGTAAGAAATTGCTGGGGCTCATCAGTCTTAGGCATCTTCAAACTTTCATGGGCTTTTCCTTCAGGAATCCTATCAGGTTCTCACGGTGGGGGGTTGTGAAAAATTCCTCTTTAGCGATGGCAGTCATTGCGAAATAAGGTCGGAGTCTTCTCCATGACAAAGGCCTATTCTCCTAGGAAAGACTTTGCCGGAGGCTTATTCCAGATGGAAGAAAGGAATTCCTCCTCACCACAGCCTTTCTGTTCCACCTAAGAGGAGAGAAACTCATTTCCATCAGGCAACAAGGCTTCAGGCGTTAGATTTGCAATGCTATAGCTGGGCACGGGAATAGGGAACAGAGGGAAGACAGTTGTTCTACTGAAGAAACCATGTGAAGGTCACAGTCCCAAGGCCCAGACCCACTAAGAGACTGAGATTTACTCAGAAGATCATAAAATGTTCCTCCCACCCCAACATCTTCCCACCACACCAATCGGGATCTGATATATTAGTGGATTACAATGGAAAGAACTTCAAGACACAAGCTTTCTCTGAGGAAGAGTACATAGGGAAGCCCAAAGTCAAGAGAAGGGACAAAAAGAATGACACTAGAGGAATTTGAATCCTCTCACATCTACAGCTACGACGGACATTAAACACAGCCCAAGTCCTAGCCACACTAACATATATCATCATGCTAATGGCGTATTTACCTCGATTCTCGTTACCTGACACAACATGTCCAGCCTTCAACAGAAAGTTAAATGTCATGTCAAAAGCAAGAAAAACATATCCCGAAGAGATGAGAAATCCATCAAAACCAGATTTACATATGACGTGGATATTGTATTTATCCAATGGGAAATTTAAAATGATTATTGTTAATATGTTAAGGAAAAAAAGCATATAACATAGAAGAACAGATGAGAAATGTAAGCTGAGACATGGAGTTTCAAAGAAAAAATGCAAAAAATCAAAACCTGGAAACTTAAAAAATAAAACAGTGACAAAGAATACCTCTGATGGGCTCATTAATAGACTAGACATGATGAAGAAAAGAATCAGCGAACTTGAACGTAGGTCAATAAAAACTCCCAGAAAGAAAATGCAAAAAGAAAAAAAGAATGAAAAAACAAAAATATAACATCAAAGAGTTGGGGGAATGTCAAAAGGTGTAGTATCTATGTGATGGACACGCCAGAGAGAAAAGAGAGAACGGAGCGGAAGAAATATTTAAATTACTAATGGCCAAGAAATTTTCAAAATTAATGACAGACTTCAAACTATAGATCGATGAAGCTCGGAAAATACCAAGGAAGATAAATAGCAAAAGATGAACATCCAGGCATATCATATTTAAACTGCCGAAAACCATAGGCATAGAAAAAATCTTAAAAGAAGTCAGCAATGTCATAGGAACGGGAGGGAGGAATTAATAATATTCTGCTATGAGTTTCGTGCCCTACCATGAAGTGGCATAGTGTTATGTGAAAGTGAACTTAGAACTATGGCAACCACTAGGAGAGCAGATTAAATCAAATCACACACAAAGTGAATCATAGACCTAAATGTAAAATGCAAACTATAAAACCCCTAGAAGACAATACAGGAGGAAATCTAGGTGACCTTGTGTTTGGTGATGACTTTTTAAATACAATACCAAAAGCACAATTCATGAAAAAAATTGATAACTTGGACTTTATTAAAATTAAAAGCTTCTGCTCTGTGAAAGGCACTCTTAAGAGAATTAAAGGATAAGTCATACACTGAGTGAAAATCTTTATAAAACACAGATCTTATAAAGGACTAATAATCATACTTCACAAACAACTTTTAAAATGCAACAATAAAAAATCTCAGTTAAAATATCAACAAAATATCTAAACAAACACCTCATCAAAGAAAATACACAAATAAGCATATGAAAAGATGCTCAACCTCATTTGTCATTAGGAAATTGCAAATTAAATTGACGAGATATCTCAACATGCCTATTAGAATGGTTTGAATCCAAAACACTGGCAACATCAAATGCTGAAGACACGGCCCAACAGGAACTCTCATTTGTTGTTGACGAGAAGGGGTACAGCCTCTTTGGAAAAAACTTTGGCAGTTCCTTAAATAACTAAATGTATTCTTACCATATGATTCAACACTTATGCTCCTTGGTATTTGCCCAAATGAACTGAAAACTTATATCTATACAAAACTTGTATGTGAACTTTTTTTAGTAACTTTATTCATAGTAGCCAAAACTTAAAAGCAACCAAGATGTCCCTCAATAGTTGAATGAATAAGGAAATTATGGTGTATCCATACACTGGAATATTATACAGTGTTTAAAAGAAATGAGCTAGCAAGCCCCCAAAATATGTGGAGGAAACTTACATGCATGTTGCTAAGTGACATCGGAAAAGGCTATGTGATTCTAATATACGACATTCTGAAGAAAAGCAAAATTATGGAAGCAAGAAAAAAGATCAGTGGTTGCCAGGGTTTGTGAGGAAGAGAGGGAAGCATGAATAAACGGAATGTGAGGAATTCTTAGGGCAGTGAAACTATTTTGTATGACATTGTAATGGTGGATGCATGCCACTGTAAATTCATTAGAGCTCACAGACTGTATAACGCAGAGTGAACCCTGATGTGAACTCTGGACCTTAATTAATAATGATGTATCGATATTGGCTAATCGGTGTAATAAATGTACCACAGCGATGCAATATCCTGAAGGGTGGGAGGAAGGACGTGGAAGTCTGTCCTATCTGTGCTGACCATAGGCTAGAGCTATCTTCGATTGCATCCTCTCCTTATCCAATGATGTTGATTTTTCCTCCTAAGATGTCCCTTCAATGAATCTTGTTTTCTGCACCTTTTCCCAAATTGCTTTGGTTTGGGCCACCGCCCTCTCTCGTCTGGCAATACTAGTTGTATTTCTGGTTCAGTTCTGAAACGGAAAATGACTTAAGTTCTTCGCACCTTAGTTTTCTCGTCTTTAAAATGGGAATAATACTGTCTAACCTCATAGAGATTTGGTGAGAATCAAATTCGTTAATTCGAGAAAAGAGCTTAGGCTAGTACCTGACATATAACACTATACGTGTTAATTATTATATTATTATTCTCTTTGTTTTCAATATTTAACCAAGAATAACTTATAAAAAATTTAAGACACTGAAACAATGTGTGTGTGTGTGTGTGTGTGTGTGTGTGTGTGTGTGTGTGTGTATTTGCTCTGGCTTCATTTCTTTCTGATTTTATAATACCCATGCAATCAACTGTGATAATGTGTGTGTATGCTGACACCAAATCTTTCATTCCTTCAGCTTCAGATGCTGTGTGTGTATATGGAGAGATGTGTTTGAAACATAGAATGATCAAAAGGCCTATTATCAACCCAAACGGATAACCTTGGGTTTTTTTTGTAGTCTGAGTAGTGTGTGTGTGTGTGTGTGTGTGTGTGGGGTGTGAGAGACATACTACAATCAAAAAATTGGCACCAAAAAATGATCTATTGATGGACTGAGACCTGGCAGGGCAGGCGGCAGACAGAGCAGATGGTGGCGGTCACAAACTGGGTGTCAGCGAGCCTGCAGAGGTCATTCTGAGGCAGAACAGTTAAGAAGTTAAGAGATTAGACTCTGGAGAATGACAGCCAGAATTCCCTCCTCCATCACTTGCTTGTTCTGTGACCTTGACCAAATTGCTTAACCTCTGTGTTCCATTTTGTCACCTATGACGAAATAGGATGATCAGATTACCTACTTCTTTAGGGTCGTTGTGCAGTTTGAATGAGTTAACAGGGTAGTCCTGGCACATAAGGAGAACTCCCTAAGGAGTCAGAGACCCCAGAGAGGTGACCCATTCCTGTAACCCCACTTCCCAAAGCTGCTCCTGGGAGGCCAACATGTGCCAGCTTGTGATGCTGGCCCACGAACACAGAGAGAGCCGATACATGGCTTGTAAGTGAAGGGGTCCCCACTATGCCATTGATGATCAAGCTCCTGAGGCTCCTTCAGTAACAAACTGATCATGGCCTTTGGGTCTGGCTCATTCTAGCTTTAGATAGTCCTAATGATTAGAGAGAACCCCCACTGACTGTGGTTTTGCCCACTGGTCAGAATGGACCTGATCCCTTTACCTGACACTTCATCTAAGCACCTGGGGTCAGCCATCAAGCCACTCTGAGTCCCTCCTTTTCCACCTAAACTCTAGAGCCATACAAGACAATCAGAGTGTCTAATAGGCTGACTTAAGATGCCTGAAAAGCACACAGTCTGTTTTCTCGAGCCCCTCACCCAAGAACCTTTGTGCCACTGAGGAACTTCAGGGCTGGCCCCGACGAAGCGTGGAGCTGTGTGTATTTGGCAAGAAGGGATGACTTTAAAGGCATTTTGTTAGCAAGTTTGCTCGCCAAAGGGCCTGCACGCTCTGATTTCTTCCAAACCCCTCTAGAAGCTCCATTTCCTAACGATCAGTGGGAAAATCCCCAGAATAGGATTGGTGGTGTGAAATTTCAGATTTTATGCAAGTTCACAGCTAGAACCCATGCACAATTACTGTTAAGAGTTTGATTTTACCCCTGTGAAAGCCCCACGGATTAGGCCTTTCAAAAGAAAGGAAAAAAGCCTCTTCTGAACTCTCAGCCTCCGTTGGATATTCCCCGTATAGAATAGTCCTCGTACTGCCAGAGCATTTACAATGTAAACGTTTTCTTTTCAAGGTCAGGGTTTAGAGCCCAAGGCCATTATTGAAACTGCAGGGGCAGAGCCGGAACAATTCTGCTGGCATTCTAAAAATAAGAAGCTTTATTTTCAAACTGCAGGATGTGGTTTAAAAGACAGAGTCTCAACCATTACTTTTTTTTGACTGCGGCCTGTATCCCTTTTCTGTCAATTTGGTGTGAAGGAAGGAGGCTGGTCCCATACAAAGGGCACCAACCTTCTCAGTCCTCGTCATTCCTTCCTTCTTTCCATTTCTGATCCTCGACAGAAAGGAGAGAGTGCCCTGTAGCATGAACATGTCTCCAAGGTATTCAAGAGGGCACTGTTGACATCCAGAAGACTTATTCATCTTGGAGATGCTTTTCCGCTCTTGACAACCATCTTTGTGCTCTGGGGATGCTGGGACTTGACCATGCTTGACTCAGGCAGAATGAAGCTGGACCACGAGCAATGGGCGTCTTGGGGGAAGGGTGGCAGAGGGAGGTCGGAGATTCTGCAAAAGAAAAGAGTCCAGGGTGAGGGCACTGCCCCCTGAACATCTGAACCCTGAGTGTGTGTGGGTGGAAACCGGACCCAACAAGGTCAGCGAGCCCACGCCGCAGCCTCCTTAGCTGGCTCATGGTCAGTCATCAGGAGGACCAGGTACCTTCTGTTAATGGATCGCACCAATAAGCCCACCCAGACTTTGCTGGGCGTTAAACAGCAGCCTTTCACATATTTTTTCATAATATATATCTAATGAAAAAATATATATATATACATTTTTTTTCAGCACCATGTTATTCATAAGACTTCTCTTGAAATCTTCATTTTGACAAGATTGAAGTAACACTTTTAAAGCCGTTCTAGCCATCTTCCTCTCTTCCATCACTCTTAGGGGATTTTTGAGTGACAGTTTTTTTTCTTTTAATCATTTAGAATTGCTTTAATGGTGCTTGAGAACTGACTGGCTGGGTAGTTAGTTCTCTGAATGGAAGACTTTATATGCATTCGAATGCTTTTTTTTTTCCACTCCCTACAACCTCCTAGCTACATCCTTTTATCTATCTCTTTGCTGGAGTCATGTTACAGATTTGGAATATCTATGGAAGTTTGACACTGGACAGGTAGACTATATATAAAAGAGACAACTTGGTGTAGGAAGAGCTAGCTTGGTGTAGGGGTTCAGGAGGGAAAGGTCACCTATATGCCAGTTACTCATGCTGGGCGGGCTTTAAAAAATTAATTTTTCTGAGCCTTCGTTTTCATATCTGTATAATGGGAGGGTTGAGAAGGCTCAGTGATGATCGTTGTTTTTTATACTATTTGAAACTCCCTCACCTCTTCTTCTTTGAATTTTCCTTTGAATTTCTTAAAGTACAGAGATTCATCCTCAAAGATCGCTGCTCCTCTGTGGTTACTTTCTTAGGTCTCCCCTGTCTGGTTCATTTTCATTCTGTAAAGCTCCCAACTCAGAAGTTGCCTCCTTAGAGAGGACTTCCTGGACTACTCCGTCTAAATCACTGTGTCCCCTGTATTACCCTGTTTATATGTATAATGTCATGCATTCATTTTCTGTCTTCCTTATCGCTTCTTGGCCTTTTGGCTAAGATCAAGCGCATTTTCTGTCTTCCCCATGAGGGCTGGGGTCTTGTGTGTCTTGTTCACTGCTAGGACTCCTAAGCTTGAAGAGTGTCTGACACATGGCAAGTGCTCAACGTATATGTGATAATACATCAATAACTTGTAGCTTTCACAGAATTAGCCTCCCTTCATTTATACTTAGCCATAATAGAGTTTAATGTCTTAATTGTGCCAACTTCAGAGATGTGAGAGGTAGGGAGAGTATGTTGAGTTTTATGTTCTTGCCAGCCTGGCATAAGGTCTTCTGGTCTAGGCAATGTGGGAGCCCTGGATCCGGGCACCAAACAGGGGGAGGGGTGAGGTATGGGCAGCTCTTCCAGCTGCCTTCTAGCTGCGTTGAAATACCGGGCAAGGAGGATCCCGTGACCATGCCTGGCGGAGAAGCCACTGGAATTGCTCGCTCTGGTTCCTATGTCATATGATGTGTTTAAGTGATTCGGAGTTCACCTGTCAGTGTTTGAGGACAAAGAAAGATGCTAGAATTTCTCATGCACGAGTCTCATACTAATAAACTGAGGGCTTCCTCAGAGAAAGCTCTGTCTTCTTAGAAACTGTTCTAGGCAGGGAAGTATATCAGTCAATCAGCAAATATTTCTTCCACGCTTACTTGGCATGTGATACACTGTGATGACAGGGATCTCTGGCTGTAAGCTCCCTGAACTTAACAGTTCTCAGGAATGCCCTTCATGGATAGATGTGAGAATGATTAAGTATGATCCCAAGCTAGGGTTTAGTATAAGTGATGGTTTTATCTGAACCATCTATTATTCTTAAATGCTATCATGAAGTTGTCACTTTCTACTTTTAATTTTTCAAATCAAATTCCAAAAGGATTTGTTCACCTCTCAAAAAATTGGCTCTTGAAATGTCATCCCTTGATAGCAGCTTTCTAAGGTCACATGGTTCAAGTATTATGGCAAAAAATCGTAGGCACTCTGGTCTGAGATAAGAGATTAGTATCTTTCTAAGCTTTTTTTTTTTTTCCCTAAACCAAATGAGTTCTCTTTAGTAAAAGAGAAAAACTTGTGCAAACGTCAAGCACCCTTATAAAGTTTAGGCTTCAGAGCAAATCATTTCTTAAAAGCAAATTTTTATTTTTTAAGGAAAAAAAAACTGTAACAAACAATTGGGCGCCTTTTCTTTCTGATACTTGCTGTGCATTATTAGTAGCAATTGCAATCTTTTTTTTTTTTCTAGCAATTTCACGAGCTCTAATTAGCAATAACCCAGAGGTTTATAGCTTCAAGTTGGATAAGGGCTTACTCAACTTTGTGCCCTTTCTACCGGAAAAAATGCAGAGGAAAACACCATGCAACCCCAGAAACATACGACAAATTAGGAAAAACAATTGCAACTTATGTCCCAGACAAACGACCTGTTAGTAAATGGTAACAAGAGAAAGACACACTGTTTAGAAAACCTTCACTTCTCCTGTGTGTCTCCTTTATGCTCACACTGTTACAGCCACACTCACAACGCTGCTGACATTGGATGTGTAGGGGTTTGTTCACACCAGGCAGTTCTGTGTCAATTCTGACACTATCTACCTAGAGATAGCATCAGATCCTACAGGTTAAGTAAGGGCTCAGTCCTCTAAGACCTCATCCCCTTTTCAGAAGTCAATCACATGTCCAGGTTATTATTACCTGTGCTTCAGATCGATTTGCTGTAAATCAGAAGTTCCCACAACCCCCCCTCTGGGTTCCATTAATTTTCTAGAGCGACTCAAAGAACTTAGTTAGTTTACTTTCTATTTACCAGTTTATTATAAAAGGCTATGATAAGAGCATAGACGAACATTCAGATGGCATAGATGCGTAGGGCAAGGCACGTGGGAAGGGGCGGGGCTTGCTTAGCCCTCTCTGTATGCATCACTCTTCCTGGTGTTCACTAACCAGGAGGCTATGCCCACCCTGCACTATGGGGGTTTTAATGGCTTAAATAATAAATAAGACTTCATCATGCAGGTATGATCACTTACGAAGTCCATCTTTAGCTCCTCTCTCCTCTCTGGAGGATGGGGAGGCCTGGAATTGAAAAATTCTAAGTTTCTAATCTTGCCTTTCTGGAGACCAGCTCTGACCCAGGAGCCCACGGAGAGTGACCTCCTTACAGCGAAAAGCATTCCTGCCTCCCAGAAAATTCCAAGGGATTTAGGAAGCAGAGTCAAAAACCAAAAATTAGAATGAAAGATGCTCCTGTGGCTCTTCTCACTTAGGAAATTATGGGGTTTTAGGAGCTCTGTGCCAGGAACTGGGGGCAGAGGCCAACATTATCTCACTCCTACCATCAAAAGACTAATGGATACAGGAGGTGGACAGATAGAAAAAAAAAGATATAAATGGAAATATAAAACAAATGATAAGATGTTTCACTTATTCATAAGAAGAGAAATGAAAATGTAAATTACCCAGGAAATGTCATTATTCACCTACAGGATTGGCAAAGATCCAAAACTTGCATATTGCTGGAGCCACAGGAAAGCAAGCACTTTTATATGTACCAGACAGCAGTGCAAATTTGTTCAACTCTACAAAGGCCGATTTAAAGCTGCTGTGAAGGCTACGAAAGTATGTGTTGTTCTTTGACCTGGCACTTTGACTTATAGGAGTTTATCCAACATGAATGCTCCCACGCAGGAGAAATGACGTATATACAAGGCGATTATTTGCATCGTTATTTATAATTGCAGAGTAGAACTCACCTAAATGTCTCCCAGGAGAGGATTGTTACATAAATTCGTATTTACCTACATAATGAAGAAATTATTCATGTATATCGATGGGAAGATTGCTGAAATGTATTGAGTGAAAAAAGTAAGATTCAGAAAGTGTATAATATGCTACCATTTGTGTAAAGAAAGGATTAAAACTTCATATATATGTAATATATATAATATATATTATATATATATAATATGGAGGTAGTTAAGTATTTGCTTGTACATGGGCAAAATGGGTAAAGGAGGTCAAAAGGTACAAATTCCCAGTTATAAACCAGGTAAGTCATGGAGATGTAATATACAGCATGGTGACTATAGTTGACACTCTATTGCATAACTGAAAGTTGCTAAGACAGTAAATCTTAAAAGTTCTCGTCACAAGAAAACAATCTCTAACTATGTGTGCTGATGAGCTAACTAGACATATTGTGGTGATCATTCTACAATATCTACATATGTTGAATCATTATGCTGTACCCCTGAAAATAATATAAAATATTTTATATTATAAAGTAATATAAAATTTTTATATTATAAAATAACATAATGCTATATTTCGATTATAGCTCAATAAAAAAAGAAAAAACACTCCTATGAATTTGATGTATTATTCATCTTATTGTACAGACAAGAACACTGAAACTCTGAGAGGTAAAGCTACTTGCCCAAAGTCACACAGCGGCCAGAGGTGAACTTTGAGCTCAGATCTGTCAGAATCCAAAACCCACGTTCTTAAATATTTATACTGTTCTGTGAGTCACGGCGCCCCTCTGATACTCAGTTTATTCAATTTACTCAACTGTCAGGCAAGGACATGGATCGGTCTCATTGCACTGGTGCGATTAAGTGAAGGTGTGTTTGTGAGAGCCAAGCTTGCTGGTTGGTATACAGCAGGCACTCAATAAGTGCTTCCTTCTCCAATTACAAAGATCCTGGAACCTTAAGTCTAGGCTTCCTAAGCTGATGAAGGCCTGATCTTTGAATCCTGGCTGAGATGGTTTGGAATATGGCTGTACATTTTTGAAAAATAAACTAGATTTTATTTGAAAAATAAAAAAAATATAAAAAGTAATATATACTCACAAAAAAGCCCAGGTGGAGAGCCCGAGGAGAGAAAGAGCAATTAGAAGGATCGTTTTATAAACTACATAAATATCTACCAATGTACTGTATACTTGAAACTAATAATAAAATAAAATTTAAAAAATAAAAAATAAAGTAAATAGAAACAAATAAAAATAAAAATTTAACCGGATTAAAAAAGCAAGCAAGCAAGCCAGCAAGCCAGCCAGCCAGCCCAGGATACTATAAAGCCTGAGAAAAGTCGGGGGAAATTTAGTTTTAGTGCCAGAGAGGGCTTTCTCTGCCTCGTTCTATCTGCCACTCTGTCTCTTGGTGACTTTCAGCCAGTTACTTAACTGAGCTGTACCCGTGTTTTCTCTTCTACAAAACGAAATTCATAATTTTTTTTTTTTTTGCGTGATTGCACACAGATCAAAGGGAATTATGTATGTAAAGCATCTTCACAATGTCTGACCCGAAACAGGCACTCGACTCGGATACCTGCCGCTGCTCTCACTGCTGGTGCCACTGCTGGTGTCTCCGGTTCCTCCATCGAAGGGGTCTGTTTCTGTGCTTTGTTCCTTGGCCTTTTCCCTTTGCCATAGAGAGACCATCTTCTGCCACCTCTGCTCCTCCTGTGCTTAGCACAGTGTGTCCCTCCTATTAGGCACCCGGAAGATATTCATTGAAATCAACTAACTAGAAAACATACGGAAATGTTTTGTGTAGCATCTAATACCCGCACATGGTCATAATCATGGCGGTGGCGGCAACGTACATTCACACAGCTTTTCAGTTTAACGAGGCTCTTTGGCATCCTTTTCAGCTGGATTCCTTCATTTTTTTTTATTATCAAAGTGCATCGTTATTTCCCAATGCTCCCACTTAAACAAGGAATGTGTTACTTACTGCATTGGTTTAAATGTTCATAAGAAATATTGTGTGCTATCTCTTTGATGAATTTGACCTATAATTTGATTATATAGGAAAACACCTCGGCAGGGGCTCCTGCCAAGAAACAGGAAAGAGCCCCGGAGATGAGGAACAGAAAGGGCTGATGGCGAGGAACTCAGCGGGGCGCAGGGAGGCGGTGGTCCTGTTAACAGAAAAAGAAGATTTCTACCTAACCCGAGAAAAGAGAAGAGAGAAAAACAGCGCCTTTACACAAGATGATATGATTGGCTTCCATTTATGGGCATAATGGGAAAAAAATAACTTGAATATTGGGGTTAAAATTGGGTTGAATTGAAAATCTGCCAGCTGAATGAAATGGCAGATCTGAACTGAGATGTAAGGTATCCTTGAAACGGCGTTAGGAATGTGAGGTACTTTAGGATGGGTGATTGCGCTGTGGCCCGGAGCAGCCTGGGGGATACACTCATTTAAACCTCGCTGGTTTCCAGCCTGCTGGAGTTCACAGAGACCTCGGTTTCACTGGTCTCACTCTGTGCAAAGTAAGTGGAGGGCTGACCTGGCATTCTGCGGCGGTCTGCAGGAGGATGATGCCATGCTTCCGTACCAGTATTTCGCAGGCCCAGGTATGCCGTGGATCCGTATAAATTGAAGGCCCAACCTGTCATTACCTGCTCAGCAAATGGTACCACAATTCCTCACCGATCCAGGACAGAAACCTAGGCGTCACCCCTCATTCTTCCTTTCCTCTCAGCTTCCTGATCCAGCCTATCAGCAAGTGCTGTGAATTTTGCCCCGTGAATATGTCTCTGATCTAAATGCTTCTCTCCTTCTCCACTGTCAGCCTGCTAGTCCAAGGCCCCATTCTTTACATCCACCCCGACTGGTCTCTCTGCTCCCTCCTCATGACCTTTTCATACTCAGGTACCTAATAGGAGACAAGAGCTCTTAAGACAGAAGTCACACCTCCAGCGGCCTGAAAACAAGCCTCCTTCTTCGGCCTAGCTAATCCTACGTTACGAAACTCATGTCTCTCATTGTAACTCCTCTCCCACTATCTGTCTTCCCTCTCATCTAACGCGCTCCAGTCACTGGCCTTTGTTCCGGGTTTTCATTTGGCCACGAATGTTCTATGCCATCAGTAGCCATGTAGGTCCCCAGACTTCTTCACTCATCCTCACTTGAGTCTGTGTTTACCTCACAGAATCTGAGAAACACTATGCAATGGCGAAGGCTGAGCTGAAGACGAAGCAGGAAACACCAGAACTGACTGAAAGTCTTACACGGAGAGTAGACCTCAGCCCCTCGCTCCGCACACACACACACCTCGCTCCCACCTCCACTGGACGGGAGGGTTAGTGTCAGGACTCGAGGACGCCAGTTGGAGGAGAGTGATGGCGTGAGGCATCGGGGTTGGCGAAAGTCTGTAGACAAAGGGACGAGACACTGCACCTGCCCCCAGCCCCAGCTCCCTGACTTGCTTGTAGATTTTCATCAGCCAGGGGTATTTTGTTCTTGTCTGAATATGATACGATACGATATGACACAACACAACACAACACAACACAACACAACACAACACAACACAACACAACACAATGCAATACAAGAAAATATAAAGACAGTGTGTCAGAAGATAGAGCAATGTCTTCAAAATTCTGAAGGAAAATAATTTTCGACAAATAATTTTCTATTAAGCTACCTTTCAATCGAGCCTGAGTGTAAACTAAGGCCATTTTCAAACAAGAAAGGATTTAAAACTAATGGCAGATGTATTTCAGCAAAAAGGGGAGCACACCACAAAATAGAAAACCATGGATTCCAGGAACAGGGAATTTGACAGAGAGGCAGCGAAGGAAGTTCCCGACCACAGCTTGAGAGCAGTCCCCAGCGTCATCCAGTCTACGTTCAAGTTTCCAGCACGGGCTGCTCATAGTCATCGATGCATGCCTCTGAGGAAACTATTCGAGACCACCCAATGGATTAGAGAACGGTCCAGAGATTATATTGAGATGGGAATGATGCCTGTTCCCAGCAGCCAAAGCAGAAAACCTCACAATCCACAAGGCATTCATAAATAAGAGTTTTCATCGATAGTGAGGAAAAACTTACCCTGTCTGTTACCCAATTAAAAATGATCAGTTATGCAAAGAAGCTAGAAAATATCACCCATAAGTAGGGGAACCATCAATCAATGGAAACTAATCCAGAAATAACTTAGATGATAGTATTAGCAGATAAAACATTAAAGGTTATTATATCTGTATTCCATAGTTTAAGAATCTAGAAAATCTAGACGAGAGACTGAATATATGAAATAGAGACGTAGAAGAGATTTTAAATAAAACCAAATCAAAACTCTAGAGATAAAAGTTATAATATCTGAAACACAAACTGGATAATATTAACAACAGATTAGGCACTTTGATAATTAGGCATTGCATACATTTAGTCAAAGATTACCTTGATTATATAATCACTACAATATATATTTTTAAAATGTTGGGGAAGCAGGTCCTCTATCTTCTGTTTTCATTTATAATCAACACTGAACTTCCCTATTGACAGTACCTATGAGTTAATTAAATAATTTGGCCTTGATGTCAGGAAACCTGGCATATCCTTCATCAAAAGATTCTTTTCAGGCCATAGGGATAAACGCTGCCTGTTTAATGATACTAAGCATTTAGTTCATTAGGTTGTCATGAATAAACCTCCTTTTCCAAATATATGAGTGCCACGTTTTTAACCTTTTAGGAGAGTCTAGTGGGGAAGGCTCAGGATTTGGAGGTCCAGTTTTCAATAACATTCGGTAGATTTTATTGAACGTGTTCTGTGTTCCAGGCATGGTGTGAGGTGCTGGGGATTCACTGGTGAACAAGGCGCAGCACTTGTGTCTCATGAGGCTCCAAATCTAATGGCAGGAGACAGACAAGGACACCTTATTACAACACAGCGTGATAACGCTATGGTGGGAAGTACAGGTGTTAATGGGAGCGTGATCGGATGACCTCTATTCAGATGTGGAAGCTAGAGAGGACTTGCTGCAACTAATCAGGTCTCCTATGGGACCTGAACTGGAAGAAGATGATTCCTGGGAGAGGGGCCGGCAAAGGCTCAGAGTCCAGAGAAAGCAAAGCATCTTGGGAAACTGCAGGAAACTCAGTGTGGTTAGAAAGTTTGATGACTGGACTCAGCGTGAATTAAACCTAGGGAGGTTTCATTTAGTTATTGTTCTGAGGGAAAAGAAAGAGATTGAAGGGATTTTGAACGTGATCATTTTACTGTTTAAAAATATTTACTCTGGATATCGAGTCTGAATGTCAGAGAGGCTGTCGCAATAACCGAGGTGAGATGTGATGTTAACCTGAACTTGGATGAAGACCTTTAAGTATGGAGGAAATTGGACACTTTCGAGAGAAATCGAGGGAATAGACTTAGCAGAATGCAGTGATCGATGATTACTGGAGGCCAAGAGAGAGGGCGGAGTCTTAGGTCATTTTTGCTTGAGGCACTGACCGTGAGGCGCCATCCCTGGGTCAATCTAACCAGCTTTCTTCCCCAAGTGCCCACGTGCTTCCTGGCCACTGCCACGTAAAGGCCCCCAACGCCAGGGTGGGTGACTGTGTTTTGAGTTATTGTTTTCTGAGCTCGCCTGAGTCCTCCGTGTTGCCAACTCTCTGCACTGTTCCAAACCTCTCCACGCTTCCTAAAGCGCCCACTCAATCATCATTCTCTTTCCAGTTCACAGACCTGCCTTCTATTTTGCTCAAAACAATCAAGTCCAATTAAGTCAATGTCCCTTACTTTCTTGCCCCATTTGTGAATCTATCCCCACAGCTTTGCCTTCAGGGAAATTTCCCATGCTCCATTGCAAGGATAAGCCCTTTGCCTATGGACTCCCTCCTTCTCGCCTCCTCGGCCACCTTGCCCTAATGATCTCCTCCCTCTTCAGCATCCCTTCTCTTTCTCCTTGCTCCTTTCTTCTCTTGTCTCCTCTCCCTCAGCATCTAAATATTCCCAAGCCTCTGCCTTCTCTTGATTCTTCCTGGCTGCCACAGCCCTCTCTCTCCATTATAATTTGCCTAAAAACTTGGCCACCGCCCCCCTCTCTCATCACTTCTGACTTCCCTATTGACTCCTCAGCTTTCTGAGATCACCCATGCCCTTTGTGGGCCAAACCCCATGGTTTACACCTAGGCTTGGGTTAGGATCCTAGAGCTACCACTTAGGCTTGGTGACTTGGGCGTGCTCATTTTTGTCAATTGCGAAGGGAAGACAATATTAATTTGTCACTGAGTTGTTGAGAAGATCAGATGAGTTGATGACTTTGCATTCCCTGGCACAGGATTTTGCCCTTGGCACTTGCTGACAGCTACTGCTATCAGAACCCAGATATCCTGATTTCTAGTCCAGGGAGTGAGTTCTGCTCTACCATGTGGTCAACCGAACTGAGGAGAATGTGACATAGTCCTGTGGATGGAAAGGACTTGACGTGGCCCAGCTCCTGGGGTGAACTTCCTTGTTTTAGAGCGGCGATAAGGAGCTCTTGCAGTTGGTTCTCAGCATTCTTCTTTTCCAGACCCAGATTTGACATTTGTGTTTTTTTCTTTTTCATCCTGTCTTTACGGCTGTTTTTGTAACTCTTAAATTCTTTAGTCAAACCCATTCTCATAGAAGACAGAAAAGGAGGAAAACAATATGGTTCAAGGAAGCTTGATGCTTGTTCCCCTGAACTTTCTTTCCCAATACTAATCTCTCCCTGGAAAGTTTCTTGCCAAGATGGGTGCTCCATGAAACAGACATCCTGTTTTGTGAAGACTCCAGCAGGCATCCACTTTCAAGAACAGAGTTTGTGGGTCTGAGTCCTAATCCAGCAAATCTCTAGATAAAGCAAATATTTCCTGAAGTCTTGTTCCATTCCCAAGTATTTTGGAGCTTGCAAACTCAGATATAATGAATGGAGCCATTAGAGTGAACAATCACTCGATGGCATAAGTTATTTTAATGGGCCCGTCACTTGAAACTAAACTTCCACCATCTGTTCTACCCTTTAACTGCAAATGCAAAAAGAATACCATTCTCAATGGCACCATAAAAAGTTAGATATAAGTGATTTAAATGCATGTTTTGGTTCTGTATTCAGTGCAATATAGATCTGAAGGAAGGCTCATATTGGATTTACTTTTTATGGCAAAATCAAAATTCAGAGTAAAAGAGTCTCTCTGTTCACTAAAAGAGTGGCTTTTTTAGTTGGCATGGAATATGTTCTATCATGTGATTCATTCATTCATTCATTCATTCAGTCTTTTTCCCACAAGTATTTCTGGAATGCCACCGTATTCCTGGTGCTGTACTAGAAACTGGGAATGTAAAAGTTAACAGTGATAATTGGCAAGACCCTTGGCACCTCCAAAGGAAAATAAAACAGAGCATTTCTTATAAATAAACATAAAAGTCAGATAACAACCCAAACATAAATTTTATGTTCCGCTTCAAAATGCTGATGTGTTGGAGTAAAAATAAGTCTGCAATTAGCCAGATCTCGGTTTTAAATTCCTAATTCCTCCACAGTGCAACCTCTCTGGGTCCGTTTTCTCATCTGACGTTTACTTAGGTATCTGGCTCTGTTTCCTCACCTGGAAAATGGGAACAACAATATCTCCCTCATGGGTCTGCTGTGATTGAATGAGTTATATATGCACACCTGCTGGCCCAGGGCATGGTTTACTGTTGGCACTCTGTTCTACTTTCTAACTTGCATTTTTTATAGATTTCAGAAAATTGCTTTTTTAGACATAAAATGATAGACCAGAGGAGGAAAGAGTCTAAGAGATATTCAGTTTTACATTCATGTTCTTTATTTTACAGACAATGTAATTTGATCCCAGGGTAAATTAGTAGCTAGCTCACAGTCTTGCACTTTGCAGTGATTTCTAAAATATTCTGTTCAGGCACCTCCTGATAAAAATATTTGAGCATTCACTCTCGATATAGGTTTAATTGAATTCATATATATATATATATATATATATATATATATACACACACACACACACACATATACATATATATGTATATGTATATGTATAAATATATACACACACTGATATTAACATACTGCATACATTGTAAAAATATACATAATAGAAATAAAAAATGAGCCAACGATAAACTGAAGAATATTTTTTTTTTTCACTAGTTGTGATGGCTTCATACGATGCTTAAGGCATCCAACCTAGTCTTTTGGGATATATTACAAATTTAGGTAAAGTTCATTCATATTATTTCCTTTCTTTCCAAAATATTCTGCATTCATGCCAACAGCACCCCTTGTCAACTCCATTTCCAAGTTATATCCTCACTATCTCTTTTCATATCAATTACGATCGTGGAAATGTTGCAGAAAAGATCCAAAATCAGATGGGAGAGAAACCAAGCAGCATTTGGAGAGTTGGAGAACTCAGGTTTATTACACTGGCAGACCCAGAGGAGCTAGTGCTCTGAAGATCTGGGCCCAGAGCTCAGTTGCAACATTTCTTATATAGACCTTTTTGGCACAGCCTGATTGGGTAATTCGAACTCAGGCAGGAGTTGCTATGGTTGCAGGTAGTTTAGCTACATTGCATTACAAGGGGGAGATTTGCTATGGACTATGGGCAGTTACTAAGTGCTACAAAGCAGGGGAGTTGCTGGGGAGTATAAATAGTTACATTTGTTGCTTAGCCAGAACAAGCAAAGAGAAGGTGAGTCTTTAGTCAATTTCAAGTACAGCCCATGCAACAAACATAGTTACAGAAGCAGAACAGAGAGCTGACTAGCCTTTTGAATGAAAATTCCTCCTCACTAGTCCGAGCCAACAGCATTTGCCACTTGTACTTCTGCGTCACGTTCTAACTGGCCTCTGTGCTTATACTCCTTATACTCTCACCCTCTCTCCCCGTTTTAGTCCATTCTGGTTGCTTTAACAAAAATTCTATAGACTAGGTGGCTGATAAACAACAGAACTTTATTTCTCACAGTTCTGGAAGCTGGGAAGTTCAAGATCAGGGCACTAGTAGATTCAATGTCTGTTGAGACTCCGCTTTTTGGTGTTAACTTAAAAAGCCAAAGTTAAGAGACAATAAGCAGTTATTTTTGGTCGCAGAATTATAATTCTGGCACACAGATTCAGGCAGAAACCCAAATCGTGTCCTGATTTCAGGGTGAAAGCAAGAGTTTCTAATGAGAAGGCAAGGAAAGGCAATAATTACATGAATAGAAGAAAGGCATTTCTATTGGTGTAACAAACTCAGTTACTTTTTAACTCTACGTGGCAATTACTGGTTCTATCTTCAGAAGGAATATCCATTATCAACAGTCCATGTGGTCAGGATATCTGCTTTTTGTTAGTTTGACAAACAATAGTAAGACAACATTGCTTTGGCCCAGTACGAAGGTCATTTTGTCCAGTTCAAACATTTTGTAGGTTCAAAGAACAAGATATGCAAACGGTTTTTCTGGAATGGCTGCTGTGGCTCTCTTTTCAAATGGACACACTTATGTCGACTTTTCACAGGGGAAATCATAAACACATAGATAGGAATACAGAGAAATTATGGCACCCTACGTAAATATATCTCTTCGTATTTCACATAGCAGTGCGACACAGAGTTTTCTTATAATTTGGGGAAGTTTAGCACCAAACTGGAAGAATGAAAGCATTAATTCAATTCTTTGAGGGTGAAAAAAAAAAAACAGGAGTAAAATAATTAAGTGCCCTTTGCCTTCTAATGAACTGGCACACAACTGCACCCAATTTCCCCCTCTGCTTTTCCTGTGATCTCTTCGAGCTTTTTCTTGGTCAAACCCTTTCTGTTCTAATTGCACTAATTTGTAACTCGGTGTTTTCCATCTGGGATAGAGATTTGTGCGGGCCCCCTTCTCTTCCACGCCGGCTAAATTTGCCCAGCACCTGGCTGAACATATTGGTTTCGGCATATTTACTCAAATTGTTACTAAAACATCACAGACAGTCAGTTCCTGGGAGTCAAATTGCAAGCGGAGTCCCTGTCACTTGCACTAATACAATTTAGACTTAAAATTCACCGACAGAAACCCTGCATTTCCATGCCTATCGATGGCCGCCGCCTGGAACCCTGGGTTTGGCATTTAAAGCATCCACGGAGGGGAGGAGACGTTAGGGAGGCAGTTCAACTGGTTCCAGCCTCCTGTTTTATACATATTCTGCCGATTCTTTTTTGACTCTTCTTTTTCATCTATTTTAACTTCCCCAAATCTTTTGACTAGCCTGTGTCCACAGCTATTGACAATCTCATTTCCTGAGGTCTTTGTAAATCCAATCTTTTTACCACCCTCTGTTTGGTTGAGGGATTAGAGCTCCTTAGCCTTAAAACCAGTTTTAACTGTTTCCGCCTTTCCATTTTTGTCCTGAAGTATCCTTTTTGATTTATATGTCTGGAAACCCAGAAAAGCCTTCCTATTGTAGCTGCAGCTGGAACGTGGCCCAGATCCAGCCCAATCCTTTGCAAGAAGGATTCTGTCCCTCTGTTTCTGCCTTTTGCTGTAGAATTCATTATTGTAATGCCTTGTTTACTTACATTTCTATCCAGCGATAATGAGCTTTTTTTTCAGCCTTTAGGTTTTGGCTGAAGAGGGAAGGCCAAGAAAAAGAGAAAAGATGGGAAGAGTAGAGCATCTTGCTACGGGACTAGCTTCTCTGATCATTAACTCTTCAAAAAATCGGGATCCATGAATGAACCAGCCTGTTCTCCTCGCTCAGTATCTGGCTGGTTCGTTGGACTGTGAGTGAAGTTTGTCACTTGTTGTCTCTTCTAAGATGGGGGTGGGGGGGTGGTCTCGGGATGGTGAGGAGATACAGTGCTTGATAGGAGGGAGGCCTTCAGGGGGGCCTGCTCTCTATCTTCCATGGCTGAGGGGACTCCCCTCACCCCCACCCCCAACACTCAGGAACGGAGTGCAGCCCTTCCCCCACTCCACATTTCCCCACGGACCTGGCAGCCTGAGGAAATGAAATCTCGTGTTGGAATACAGACACAATTTTCCAAAGGATGGATTGAAACTGTCTACGTCATCGCAATTTCTAATCAGAATCTGTGTGTTCTCAATGACATCGTTAGCCAGACAGGTAAGCTTTCGTAGTATCCATTCGTTTATTCACCCACTTGCTCCTTATTTATTTCTTCGGGCATTCATTTACCAATCCTTGTGCATAAGTGCCTACTGCTCTCAGGCCGTGAACTAGGTCTCGATGAGAGACCATCACAAAATGGTGATCGAAAAGATCAATAAGAAAGTCAGAAAGAGTCTGGAGACTGACCCTCTACAGTTCATAACTGGGAGACATTAGTCACAATCCTGATTGGGGTGGTAAAAGAGGAACGGGGTGTGGGGGGACACGGAATTCAATAAAGTAAATTAGACAACAAAATATTTAGTCAAAAAGGTAGGGATGAGGTGGGCAGACTTTTGTCTACACAAATGTGTGACGAGAGTTGAAAGAGAGTATCTTAAGTAAGGGACAAGTTCAAACTGGCATCGCAGAGGTAGATGCCAGCTGAAACACTTGACCTTGGAACCTCTTTGATATAGCGGGCAGAACCCAAGAGGGTTGTGCTGTGTGTCGTGGACTGCACGTCAACCTACTTTTTTCTATCATATGAGCTCACTTTTTGCTCTCCACAATTTAAATTCACTTTCTGTGGTTTGGGAAGCCTGTCGCTAGGAGTCTCGATGACAGCCAGCTGGCCATTCAGGAGCTGGAGGTCCGATTCTCACTTTTTCCTGCTTCCCTCACAGCCAGTGTTTTGACTTGTGCCTTAGCCTCGGCTAATCAGATGCAAATGCTTTAGACTCTGCTTGATGAGTGATTGAAACAAAGAACAGTGGAGAACTCATTCTGGTGACCAGCGAAACAGCGGTGCAGAAGCATCCAGTGAAGGACCTGCAGCCACTGTGCCAATGCAGTCGTCAGCGTCCAGTGCCCACGGCGCCATGGAGCAATGGTGACAATGTTGTCCTCCTTGGAAGGACATATAGGAGCAATGGTGACAATGTTGTCCTCCTTGGAAGGACATATAATTTTAAGTGACTACAATAAATCCCCAAATAAATAAATAATAGCAAAGAAACCAAGCATGACTATTAGTGTGATGATGAGATAAACTTTTGTGTGCCATGCATTTTTTTCTACAGACTTTGATACTACATCAGTGAACAGAACTGTCAAAAATCCCTGTGTCTTAGTCAAGATTCTCTAGAAGCAGAGCCTGAAATAGGTATTTTTACTCTAGTGGTTTATCCTGGAGAAGGGAAGTGAAGGAGGCAGGATAGGGAGAGGATACAGCTGAGCAAGAATGTGGTCCCAACAGGAAACAAGCCTTTGTTTGATGCCGGGGGGAACTCTGAAGCACAAATTGTGAAAAGAGCTAGTCTTACCTTGAGACAAGGGGGCCTAGCCTTTTGTACCCCTATGCCAATCGGTCATGGACTGAGGTCTGTCCCCAGGAAGGACGTAGGAGAGAGTCCCACAGGACTAAGATGTAGCATATGCCTATTTATAAAACATGGAACTACCAAGAGCCATTCTGTGCCAAACTTATTTTTCCCTAGTCCTAATATGTTGCAGAAGTCATATCCTATGAGGATTAGGGTCTCCTGCGCCTGCTGGTATAGTATCTGCTTTCAGCGACTGCTGGTCTATTTCCACGAGGCTCCCAAGTGACCAGGTTGCACTCTTCTGAGTCCCTTGGTAAAAGCATCTCCTCTAGAGACCAGGACCTCTTTACTCATAGAGTCTGATGTTACAGGCAAATGAAACACAGGTCTCCTAAGTGGCTCACTCTACTTCTATTCCTAGTTCTCTCACCCATGTGTTCTATCTGTCGGACACACATCGGCATATAATGGCCATTGGTTTAAAGTATATAAAGCATGTCACCTCATCTTCAAGGGGTGTCATCTTCAACCTGCCTGCTTAGCTGTACCCTCGAGAGGTCGTACCATCACTCCATCAGGCCCACAGCCTCCGGATGATTTACTATATGGTAGAATTAATGGGTTCCACAGTTGTGTGTTCATAATCATCTTCAAGGTGTCCAGCCGGTCAAGCTGCTTTTGGACTAGATGATGACACAGAATGGGAGAATTAACAGAGCCCTGTACAGCACTGTGAACATGCACTATTATTTGTCCCATGAGAATACAAATGGCTTCTGATCTTCTCTGATGCATGTGGAAAAGAACACACTCATTAGGTCAATAGCCATAGATCTCAGACCGTGTAACTCTCCTCCAGTAAAGACACTACATCTGGCACAGCAGCTACAAATAAGACTACACTTGGTTAAGTTTGCGATAGTCCTCGAGTATCTATCCGGATCTAGCTGGTTTCTGCACTAGTGAAGTAAATGAGATATGACAGTCCAGTAAGGATTCGAGGGTGACACGAATGTCTGCATATACTCGGGATGAGGTATTGGTTTTGATTTACTATTTTGGAGAGAGGAGCAATTTCAGGGGCTTCCACTCGGCTTTGTTCACTACCATAGCTTTTGCTCTACAGGTCAATGTGAGAGTTCTAACAAATTGCTAAGTGCGGCAATGTAAGTCTGTGGACCCAAAGGATCCATTGCGAGGTGGACCTGGGCTGGGACTCCATGTATTTCTTGACCTTCATAGACTTGACTCTAACAGGGGCACCAATGGCACTTGGGGTTCCTGGGTGTTACTGTCCGTTCAAACCCTGTATCTACAGCCCTTGAAAGATCTAGTTATTTGTCTATCCCCAGTATACAATTATGAAGTAAATGGCCATAATTCTTTTGTTGTTTTCGTCGTTGCTGTTTGCTTGTTTCGGGGAAAGACTAGGAAAGCACTACTGTGTACACTTGCTGTGTTGTAGGATTTGTTTTTCATGGAGATCTTGTCTTTCCATTGTCAGTGGGCTCCGAGTCTGGGAACACCTCTGGTTTGTACGCTGGGCAATTGTGACCTTTCACTAGGGCAGCTGACCTGAGCCTTCCAATCATCTATTCTCAGAACTCTTCTGATTATGTGTTTTAAGCAGTCGACTTGCTGGTTGTCTCTCTCTGTAGTATCACCCCTAACTAAGAATGCTATGTTTTATGAGCCATTTCCAAGATACCTATCGGTCACGGACCCCTGGCTGCCATTCCAATCTTGGTGTCCATTATGGCAAATAGGTTCATTCTATTTCTGATTGTTAAGTGCGGCCACTTGGCCTCTTCTGTTTCAGGCCCTGTCATTCTCGTTGCTATTAGGGAACCCAATTCTGAAACAGCATCCGCTATCATCAGTCCTGACCTACAGCAGAAAATTACTCCTCAGTTTTTCACTGCTGCGGCTCTCTCACCAGAGCATTCTTCATCATCTTGGTAAATAAAGTGGCCCCTGAGCCATCCCAAGGAATGTGTTTAGTTGGCACATTTTCTGGTCTCATATAATAGACGTATTCTAGCATCCCCACTTCTCTAAGGCTCATGATTCCTTCCATGGTTTTCCATGGTTCTGCTGGCATCCCTCCTTCACATAAGGCGGGCCATTACTTTTCTCGCTCCCAAGAATTACTCCAGCAACGTGTTAGAACCATCGTGTGGGGCCCCTGTCAGGAATTTAAATGCGTGCCAGAGAAGTGCCCATACTGACGAGCTCCCCATTTTCCAGCTTTGTTTTCCTTCACCTTGGCTCAGCATGTTAGGGACCTATTTCCAGGCACACTCTTTGGTCCTGGCAGTACATGTTAGCTTGGCCCTCCAGCTCTTTTGGTATATAATCCTTTTTGTTTGTTTGTTTAGCAAGATTGGCATGTTTCTAGTCATGTCCAGCTGAGATTTGACTCTAATTATGGATCTCGTGGCCAGCAGTAAAAGTGAAAAAGATTCTGATGATGACAAGTATTATATTGTAAGTCATATGCTTCATTTTAGATCTCTGCATAATTTTCAAGCAAGGGGTAGCTCTATCTTCCAGAAAGAAGGGTGGGCCAATTCTGCCAGCCCAGAAGGCTCAGGGGTGCCTGGGGGTCAGTGCTCTCATGTACATCTGTCTAGGTATCCCCATTCCAAGCCTCCTGGTGCCACTAGTTTTTTATTCAGTGACTTTTTCAATGGATACTTGCCTAGGCTGATCATTCAGACTTCTCTAAAGTTCTATCATTCTTAAGATAAAATCCTGGGCCTGATCTTAAGCCATGTCTGCCCTGTAGCTTTAAAGGTCACTAAATACTCTTAAGAACGCCTGATGGCTCTCACACATTGCTTTAAATTGCTGATTAACAGATCTGACCCTGACGCTTTTCCTTTTTAATAAAACAGCTTAGAAACAGCCACCTGATTCCACAGTTTTTGTGATTGTTATTTCTTCTAAATCTCTTGAGTGCCAAAGTCATTGTATGAGCTGGTACACCTCCTTCCAACTGTTCATCACAAGTAGGAGTCTCAGCCATCAAAATGCTTGGATACGTCAGGAATGATCTATACTCCACCTACAGTGATGGGTCTTCACTATCATTCAGCCAATAAGAGATCCAGTTTGAGAATCCCATCCTAAGAGCTTCCTCAGACCACCCACTTCTGGTACCAACTGTTCCCAGAAGTAGAGTCTTCTCTAGAAGCAAAGTACCCAACCAATGGTAGGTATCCTTAATCTAGTGATTTATTGGAGAAAGGCTTTTCAGAGAATGTGAAGTAAGGAAAACAGGTTGGGGAAGGGAAAGAGCTAAGCAGAAATATACTCTCAGCTGGCAACTATCTTTAGTGTGATGTCATAGCAGTTTTGAAAAACAATTTGCACCACAAAGTTATCACTACCTCAAGGCAGTGGACCTGCTTTTTGGTACCTCATGTCATTTAGTCATTGGCTATGGTCTGTCTCTGAGACAAAGGGCTGGTTTTTGTTGGCTGAGGAAAATTCCATGAAAGATGTGGCACAGATGTGACAAAGATTAAGTGGGGAGTAGATGGATGGGAGGTGAAGTTAACAGAGTTTTTTTAAAAGCTGGATGGCAGAACAGCGTGTTTTGCTGTTGGGAATCACCAAGTAGAAAATGAAAAGGTAAAGGCAAGTGAGAAGATTGTTGTAGCTGAATGAATAAATGGGGATAGGATCCGGTTTAGAAATGAATGGGCTCATCTAAGCTGGAAGCACGGTGTCTCATCCACAACAGCAATGGAGGAGAAGTAATGTCTACAGAGGTGACAGGGAGATGCGTTCAGCTCCCCAGGTATCTATCCCATGGGGTTACGAAGTAAATGCATCAGCCTTGAGTAGCGCTTGTCAGAAAGGGCAGAAGTTTTCCTGACAGAAGCCACATTTGATCTGCATCTTAGAGACCAGTAAGAGGCATTGTTTAGACAGAGAAGAAATCGGGGGAAAGTTTATATTTTTTGCAGTTCTCTCTTCCGAGGAATTTATATTACTTTCCAAATTAAAGCAGCTCCTCTGGAAAGTATTCCACAAATATCCTCCTGAATCGAGGGAAACAAAAGAAATCAACATTTATTCAAGACCTACTATGTGCCAGCATAGCCAAGTCGAATCCACACCATTGGGGGCAGAATGTTGAATTTCCTACAGGAAATCACGGAACAACAAAAGACACAGCCCTACTTCACGATATGAAGACCTATCATCAAGTTGCCTACTCAGAAACTAAAGTTCTTTACAATTCTAGAAATTCAGGTATTACAAGTTTTTCTTCCCAATACACCCCCCACGAAGTGCATTTGTCCCTGTGTATGTCCTACATTAGTTGTGTATGTCTTCATTTTGTTCGGCTGATTGTGTCTTCTTTACTCTGCCTTCCAATGCCTGTCTTGGTGAATTGTGTCATATTAATGACCAACACATTATTGGCATCACATTTTATAATCTTGGACTTTGTGACATTCCGCCAGGTCACACATACTCATAACCAAAGTAACTGGGATGGCAACGCTGTCATTGATGGTGATGGCGAAGCTGAGAGTCATCAGGTGTGTTTTCAGTGCCTATAATGGTAATCAGCACATAGTAGGCCTTTTAATTTATTGATTAGGCAGATGGGCGGAAGAAGAATGCATGAATTAACAGGTAACATAAAAGTAGATTCCCCAGATACAGCAGGTCCTTGGATAATGTTTCATTTAATGTCGTTCCATTATAACGTTGACACGATGCTGTAGAAACTTAACTCTTGTTTATATCAATTAGCTTATGGTAAAATTCATTTCCTTATACGTTGTTTTGCTTAAAGTTGCAGAACCTGTCCACATTAAGGGAGGGCTTACCGTACTGTTCCCTCTCACTTGGATACGCTCTTTTCATTATGGAAGAACCAAAAATCTGTTATTCAGCTATTAGCAGAGTTGACTTTCTTTACAGGTAATTATGCTGCCAGGGGCTGAGTTCACTGTTTCCTGTTAGGAGGGGAATTGCAATACAGTGGAAAGAATATGGATTTAGAAATTGAAGATTAGCGTTAAAACATAATTCAGTTACTTCTTAGCAGTGTCATCTTGGGCCAGTCACTTAACCTCTCTCCATCTTTCTCCACATCTACAAAAAGTGAGTGATAACACACTCTATTGTGCAGGATGTTGGTAAAGATTACACGGGATAATGCATTCGAAAGTGGTTTGTGTGCCAAAGCAACACAGAAATATGAGATGCTATTTTTCTCTTTGATGCAGGGAGTATAAGCTATCCTCTCTTTATGAATTCATCTGAGCTTAGCTTTTTAGATATGTTATCTTTTCATTTCTGCCCAGAAAACATAAAGATAATGTGAATGCTGCTAAGCCATAGGAAAATCAGTGGAATAACAACAGCCTTCACCTCTGTGGACCTGAACAGCTTACACGCTGCATTCCCGCACATTTTCTCATTCAGTCCTCACAACGGGCCCAGGTAGTGATGTTCAAGTGCTGTCGTCATTGCTGTGGGGCTGTGCCCCTCCCTGACGGCACTGACCGCGGGAGCAGAGCAGACCCTGCAGTCTGATTTCCCGTGCAGAAAGTGCAACAGAGGATGGGATCCCAGCCACCAGGATTGGGGACCTGTTGTCTGGATCACTGCTGACACCAGCCGTATTGGTTAATTTGATGTGCCAATTCGACTGGGGCATTTGGTCAAACATTATTCTGGGCGTGTCTGTGAAGGTGTTTTGGGATGAGATCAACATTCGAATTGGTAGATCGGGGAAACCAGATGGACCTTCCTAATGTGGGTTAGCCCTTGGCTAATCAAGTGAAGACCGGAGTAGAATGAGAAGGCTAGGGGACAGGTGTTAGCACTTCACCCACCTAACTGCTTAGATCCAGGATATTGGCTCTTCTTGGGTCTCGAGCCTGCTGGCTTTTTGAGCTGGTAACTTACACCTCTGGCTTTCCTGGTTCTCGGACCTCTTAAATTTTGGAGTCAGCCATTACCCCAAGGAGATCTGGCTCCTTTTAATAAAGAATGATATTAGAAATGATGGTCCAGGGACCAGGTGTGCTCATTGCTATTGAAATGTCACTTTTAGGCCTTCTTGCCTGACAAAACAAGGAATTAAACCGAAACTACACCATCAGCTCTATTAAATAGCCACCTTGCCAACTGCAAATTTCGAGACTTCTCAGCTTCCATAATTATGTGAGCCAATTCTTTATAATAAATTATATCTATGCGTATCTATATATACATGTACATCTCCATATCTCCATCCCGTTGGTTCTGTTTCTCTGGAGAACCCTGACTAATATAACAATTAAGGGCCAAATCACATAGGTGAGAAAAGTTCTCAGTACAGAATATCCATTTGTGGAAATACGGAAAACCAGGCATTAAGTAAAATTCCTGCCATGATAATACACCTAAAAATGTTGGATAAAGCATCTTAAAGTACTTTATTAATAAGTTTTAAGTTTTAGAATAGTTTTAGATTTACAGAAAGATTGCAAAGATACATATATACTCCTATGTGTATATACCCCTACCCAGTTTCTCCATTATTAACATCTTACATCTCCATTATTAACATCTTACATTTGTTAGAATTAATTAAGCAATATTGATATGTTATTATTAACTAAAGTTCATAATTTATTCTGACTTCCTTAATTTTTACCTAATGTCCTTTCTTGTTCCAGGAGTCTATCCGGGATACTGCATTACATTTAGATGTCATGTTTTCTGAGGATTCTCTTGGATGCAATAGTTTCTCAGACTTCCCTTATTTTTGATGATTTTGATGCTTTTGCTGAAAAATGATTTGGTAGAACTCAAGAACTATTCATGAAAAATCCTGTTAGCACGCTAGAAATGAAAGGATGTTTGTTAATCTGATAAAAAGCAACTACCAAAAGCCTACAGCAGATATTGAACTTAATGACAAAATACTGAAACCTCCCCTTTAATATTAGGAATAAGACAAGTGTGCCTACTTTTACTATTTTATTCACCGTAGTACTGAAGGCTCGAACTAGCACAGGAAGTGAAGTTGAAAAAGATTAATAGGCATTAAGATTGAAAAGTAATAAGGAAAATATTATTAGTAGATAATGTGATTTTTGGCATAGAGAATAAAAACTACAGATAAAATATTAGAATTAATAAAAGCTTAGCAAGTTTGCTATATATAAATTTAATTGCATTAATTAACCAAAAAAAAAAAGATATCATATAAAAATGTGGACAGATGGCAACTCCTGTATATTGCAGGTGGGAGTGTGCGTTGGCATAATACCCTTAAAAGAGTTTGCTACTATCTAATAAAGTCGAAGATGTACACATCCTATGACTCTCGGTCCTACTCCTAAGTATATGTCCTTCGGACTTCAAAACGGGGTGCATATATTTCTTGGGGCTCATGAATTTTCCAGGGGGAGTATGCAAGCATGGATGGTTTTAAATGAGTCAGTTTTTAGACCTTCAATATCTTTACTTATTTTTTTTTTCTAAAATCGTTCTGTCTGACAACACATTTTGGATAAAAACATCTGGTTGGTCCTCTTTTATCAACTCCCTTTCACAATCCCCTTGTCCTGTTGTTACAATAGAAAACCTCCCATGAACCTTCTTCTACTTCATTTCATCGCTCTGGGATGTAAATATCCTTGAGGACATCAAATAGGCAACACAAGATATAGTTGCCCTGAAGCCTACTTAAAGCTGGACACCATTAACCTGTGTGATTTTCCTGGTCTCGTAACTTTTTCTATTAAAAGCATAGTATTGTGTTAGAAATGAAATATTTTTTGTTCACATTAGGATGTTCTGAATCCAGCAGGAGTGATAACAGTTTTCATTTAATAACCTTACTTCTTGAAATCTCATACTACTATCCAAAATGCAACATTCCTGTGAATATCAGAGGTAGTGGTGCCTTATTTCAACCAGGTAACAAATTTGGAGCAAGGCTATATCTCTATCACTCACTCACCATCCATCCATCCATCCGTCCATTCATCCTTCCATCCATCCATCCATCCATCCATCCATCCCTTCATCCATCCATCTATTATCTATCTTAGAGTTATAATACAAAAGTAAAATGTTTGTCAATGCTTCATAGTTACATATTTATTTAATTTGAGATACTAAGCCAGATTTTCTTCTGGCACAAAGTCTGACTTGGCTGATCGTTTAAAACTAAAGACTAGTTTTGCCTGTTCAGTTATATACTGGATACCATCCATAGCTTGAAAGAGTTATATCTTCATTTCTGAGGTTAGATTAAAATGTTTTAAAAGCACTTATTAGGAAAAATATCAAAAATATTGTATCAGCAAAATTTGAACATAAACAGTATTTTCTTTCCTAACCCTTTCCAGGTATATCAGGTTAAGCAAGGTGACCTAAGTGAAAACATTGCAGGTATAATGAATAGTTACTTGGTAAATCTTTCTGGAATAGATCTCTGGTAAAGCCTCTTTCTATTCCCCAGAAACTGAAAAAATGAATGTGTCAGATGACTGAAGAAGTGTTTATAAATCAAATAGTTCATGATTCTTTACTTTCAACCAAATTTAAAAAGATTCAAATCAAATTTTTAGCCAATGGAGCATTAAAAATAATTTTTAAAGATGCTAGGTTATTGCATGAGTTTTTGCGTAAAACTTAAGAGTTCAAGAACTTGAATAACTTTTCCATAGCAATGTTCCTTCTCTTCCCATTTTTAAAAATATTAATGAGGATGTTTCTGTGTCTCAAAACTTTCTGGAACATCCAGAAAAGTAGCAGCAATGCCAGGAATCTCTGTTAGTTGAAGCCTATTTTGCCTGATCCAGGGAGCCTGGGCCAGAAGCTATCTGGGGACAAAGGAGCCCATGTCACAGAGTGGCTATTTCCTCCCCCAGCTTCATTCCCTCCTTGACATCTTCCGTGCCCCACCCCAGCAGAAACATGGGCAGCAAAGTGGCAACTGCTAATGGCTTCATATTTTAATGTACATTATCACAGAGTTTTACTATATTTATAGCATGAACAAAATGATAACATTGACAACTACTTAAGCCTCTATTTTAAAAATGTAGGTGTTTACTTAAGATTATTTGAGGGAATATTTAGATTTTCAAAAGTATTTAGCAGATAGGCAAAAAAAAAAAAAATTGAGGAACATTGCCTTCGGGAAATTCTCGAACATTTGCCATAAGGCTCGTATATAAGAATATTTTTTATTGAGAGTAACGAAATGCCAGAAATGATCAAATGCCCATTTACAATAGAATTAGGAAATAATGTATGATTCATTCAAACAATGGATCATTCAAACACAGCAATGAAATTTAATAAATGAGAGTTAAACTTATCACAGTTCTCCAAGTTGAACAAAAAGTGCAAGTTATAAAAGAATATATACAGTATGATTTCCTTTATCCGAAGTTCAAAATCAGGCAAAACTAAGCATTCTATTGCTTGGGGTTTCCCAAGGTAAAATCATAAAGAAAAGCATGAGAACGAGCAACATAAAATTCATGATAACAGTTTCTTATGGAGGCATTCGGGGGGTGAAGCCATCCACCAGACATTTTGAAGGCTCTGGCAATATTCTATTTCTTCAACTGCAAGGTGGATACTGAGTTTTTATTGTATTGTCATTAAAATTATAAATACATATCTTTAGATATAAACTATTCTCCAGGATGTATAATATTTTATAATATTATTATAAAGTATAACATTATATTATTATGTTAAAATCGAATCGTTAAATTATTGTTCATTAAAATATTATAAAATTAGAATTTTATTAATTATAAAATTCATATTCAATATTATATCGCGATTATTACAATAGAGTATTTTTGGGAGAAAAGGGAAGGGAGACGCAGGACTGTCTGATGCCTAAATACTACTCGAAAGGGATCAAAGTGGAAGGTAAGGTGAGGAAGAAGCAGCCAAACACTCTTGACATTGTGACCTTTCTTCCTGGTGGGGTCTTCTCTTGGCCACCTCCCCCCCGAGAACTCCAGGCAGTTGGGATGTGGGAGTTAGGAGAGTAGCAATATTCTTGTTCTGCCGGGTCTTCCTGTTTTGACACAAAATCCTGTCTGGTGGCTGAGGCACAGACTCAGTCACGGTCAGGGCGGGGGTCCCGCAGGGAAGAGGCAGGTCAGCCCTGCTGTCTCAGTGAGAAACTCAAGTGCTTATCTGGAGCTCAGTTAGAAATGAAGGCAGACATTGTGGTGATTAGGTGTCAGTGGCCTTGAAGGGGCAAAAGGCTCATCACGCCAGACTTGTTGGATTCCAGGGCTGTGAGGGCAAGAGCAATTCCAGCCACCACCTGCCTGTGACCTGTGCTCCCTGACCACAGTCTGCCTTGTTGGGAGCCTACTCGGGCCCTGGGCTTTCGGCATGCGCCCTGGGCTTCCCAGGCAGGCTGACGTCTTTGCTCACCAAGTTCCCGGGTCTGTCCTCAGCAGCGTTTTAAACGCATTCCTTTTGCTTCAAAAATTCCTTTTATTTTTGTCCCTTGCTCATTGTTAGTGGATATACGGCCTTGGAACCATTGACCTTCTACTCTTTCTGCTCCTTGAACTTGAAAACTAAAGTGTGAGTAAGACACCCTAGTTTAACCTTAAACCTACCTAAAAACGAGATTTACACAGTTTCACGCCAGCTCTTCTTCCACTTGGGCACTCCATCTGGGAACCAAAGGTTGGTACCCACTTATTGCAATGTCCTGATGGGAACTCCCTGCTGGCTTTGAAGGACACCGAGGAAGCAAGGATTGGCCATAAATCCACATTGTGCAGCATTTTCTCACGATGCCTGAAGTGCCTCCTATGCAGACAGCTGAGGGCTTTGATGAACCTGAGCCAAGAGCATCGACCTGCATCATCCCTGGTGAAAAGTTTTCTCCGGTGTTCCCTTGAGTGCTTTTCGTGGAACATTGTTCCTTCCAATTTGCCATGCAAACAGAGTACCAATCAGAGTACCAGTCACTGAAGAGCCGATTCTCCACTTAAAAGTCGTCAAGCAGAGTTATGTTTTAAAGGCTCCGAGAAGTTTGACAACAAAGATTGTTTAATCCCGTTTGCCAAATGTAAAAGATCACGGGAACTCTTTCTTTCTATCTTCTTTCCTTTCTTTCTTCCCTCCCTCCCACCCTTCCTCCCTTCCCTCCTTCCTCTGATCCTTTTTTAAATCTCAAAGGACTAGACTTGTCTAGAATACACTTTGGGCAATGGGGCTTTATCAAGATGGTTCAACCCACAGTGGCAAGTGAGAGGTGGGGCTCACGGCCATTGTGCACTGACCGGCCGGTAGCCTCACTCACTGGTGCTCTCGAGGAGGCACAAATCCACGGACTCTGTGACATCACCGGAAAGAGCATGTTGGAAGGTCGTCCTGGCAGGTGTTCCTCATTATTAATTGAGTTGGATGAACTCATTATCCCTAATGAGAATGAATTATGTCATTCCATTGACATAAGTTTACCAGTAAAAATGTAGATCTAAATACTAGAATGGTCCTTTTGCACATAGTTCTAGAATTTTTCAACATGTTTCCGTGATAAATGATTTTACTTAATTGGCACCTTCTGTCGTTCTGGTGACATTTTGCCTACTGAGCGTATAACTAGTTCTTGATTATTGATGCTCTACAACTAAATCACAAAGTAGGCATTTCATAACATTATAGGTGTCTAAATCATTCATATGTAATCATAGAGCATGCTCATTTCTTCTACAAACATTAGGAGCACACTGAGATCATAGTTCTGGGTGAAGTCAGAGAAACAGAACGGAGTAAGACCGATTTTCATTTCACTTTCTAAACAGAAATTTTGAGAAGCGTGAGCCTCCTACATGCAAAGCTCTGCAGGGGGCTCTTCTCCACCCCTTGGGCATTTATTCAGTAGGCATCATTATCTTTGTTTTGCAAATGTGAAATCTGAGACTTAGAGATGTTAAACTTTCCCAGGGCCGTTTGCATTTGAGAGAAAAATACAAGATACTTGATATAGACTGCACAGTGACCTAAGGAGATGCTATGCTACTAGAATCAGCAAACTTTAAAAATAATGATGATGCCCAAATGGTGTCTTTAACTCAGCAAGTGCTGCCCCAACCTCTTTGTCGACCGATTTATAAATATTTGACAATCCATCCTCTCAGCAGGGCTGTAATTTAAGAATTTTATGATTCTAGACGAACATTCTTTGTGGCCAAATTTAGTCTTCTTTTGATAGTCAAGAGCAAGTGGTTTTCCATCTTTTTAAGAAAGCGGTACTTGAACCCTTTCTTCAATCGAAATAGTGCCCAGATGCCTAATATACAAACAGCTCGAGGAGGATCTTCTGAGCCCCCTTCTCTTTAGCCTCTCCTTGCCCTTGGTTATGTGGCTCCAGCGTGTCAATATAAAAGGAGAGTATAACATTAATCTGATCGCAAAGAGGTCCAGGCATCCAGTCTTAAACTATAATCAAATAGCCAAGTTTTATTAGATATACCTTACTTAGGCTTTTCTTAGATATAGCTGATTATTATAAGTGATTATGTTATATTATATATAATATAATTACGTAATACATATTATAGTACAGGTTATAGATTATTATCATTATTACAGGCTATTATTAATATAGATTATTACAGAGGTTTTATTAGATATAGGTTAGAAATAGAATTTTATTAGACTATAGATTTTTTCAGATCTTGGCGTCTGGGCTAACTGGTTAGAATGTGGGTGGATTAACGCTGCCTTTGCCAAGGTACCCACTTTGTGCCACCTTTGTCTCCAATTCCTCTGCAGAATCCTCTTCAGCCTGGAAGGGAGTTTGGCCAGTGCTGGTCTAGGGTTAGAGCCTGGCCCTCAGCATTGGAATTTGAGAATTCTGTGACCTCGGCAAGCCTCTCTCTCCCCTTGGACCTATTATCCACAGGCAGAGGAGGATTTGGTATTTTGTTCCCAGTCCGTCCTGGCCCCCAGGATTTTCACAAAACTAGTGAAGTCAAGTCCTCAAAGTCTTTTTTGGGGGAGGGTTAGGGAACAGGGAGATGGAGGGTAAAGAAGAAAAAAGATATTGCTAAATGAAATGATCAGGCCTGGACACACAGGGACAACATTCCTGAATCCAGCCTGTCAGAACGGTTCACTTACTTACTAGACTCGGAGCCTCCCTCCGCTTTCCTCAGCAGCAGGAAAGAACGGAGAGTGATTGACAGTCTTGTCTTTCTTCTGGCAGCTCTAATATCCACCCCCACCTGCCCATCGCCTGAATCCAAACAAGATCTTCTGTGGGATGGGAAGCAGGGAGCAGAGGAAGTGCAATCATGTAACCAACAGCTAAGCTCTCATCCTTGACACCAGTTTAGGTGGTGATCAGGCCTGAGACAGGGATTGGGAAGTTGCTGTAAAGAGAAAGGCTCTTCTGAATGCTCAGACTCCCTGATTCTCACTGCTGGCTTGAGGGATTTGACTGTGAGCACTCCTGGGACCCTCCTCTCCTTGTTCTTGATTAGCCACTGTGATAAAAATGTACATTTTAGCATGACGGGTCCCCCATTCTGCCCCAATCAGAGAAAACTGGAAGAGATATTATTAAACTTCGTCCTTAAATGCTGATGGATTGATTGTTTCGTTCGTGTATCAAGTGCTGTGCAAAGCAATGGAGAAGCAGAGATTTAAAAACAAAATCAGAACAATGGTTTCTTACCTGGGCTTTAGAGGTCTGTGGACCCGCTGACAGTGTAAGCAAAACACATGTGTTTGCTTATATGCATTTATCTGGAGAGAGGATGCATAGCTTTGATCAGATTCTCAAGGTGTAAGAGCTGCTCATTCATGGGAATTACCTGTTTGTAAAGGCTTTTGTGATAAAGTATGGAATATACAAATTCAATTGGAGTGGATACTGTGGTAATGGGATGTGCAGGTCAAAATATGAATTCCTGAAGGTGGCCAAAGGTGGCCCAACATGACAGCAATTGGGCGTGAGAAGCAGCAACAATTTCTCCTGGGGTGTGTTTACCAGATACCTGATCATAGAAAGGTGATCGCAAACCTTTTGGGAGATGAGAAAGGGACAAATCTATGGAGAGAGAAGTCCGCATGGAGAGTGTGTGTCTTAAAAAGGCTGAGGAGCCTGCAGATGTTCAGGCAAGACAGAGAGCGAGCGTGTCCCCCCCAACTCCCCACCTCGCCCCGCATCACCCTCGTTAGCAGAGCTGTCTTTTCAAACGTTGTGTTTCATAATGCCTTGACTGCTAAGGGTGAAAAGGTGCCCAGCCTGTGGATGTTTGTGGCACCTAATGTAGCATTTAGTAATTATCTCCTAACTTATTTATTGTCTCCCTGACTTGAGGACCTTGCAGACAGAAGCCAAGTCTTATTCACCAGGATATTCCTGAATCCAAAATACTGCCTGGATGCTCTAGACCTTTACATAAGGACCCCCCATGAATCATGCATCCCACCCCCTCACACCTCCCGTTGAGAGTTTTGGTCTACCTCTTCACTCCCTGAATACGGGCTGACCATATGACTTGTTCTGATTGAGAGAATGGGGCAGAAGTGACATCATGCAGGTTTTAGAGCTTAAGACTTAAGAGGCAATGTAGCTTCTGCCTTTGCACTCTCGGACCCCTCCAAATCATGTTCAGCTGTCCTGCTCGAGGGACCACGTGGAGGGACAGAGCCTGGGGGTTGAAGGAACACGAGGCAAGGGAGAAACTCGGCCAGGTCACGGCCGGTTTGGTCACCTGAGCAGAGGGGCCAGATGTGAATATGAAATGATCTTGTATGTTCCAGATACAATTGAGCCGTCCAAGCCAACACCATGTGGAGGAGACAAAAAAGCTGCTCCAATCAAGCCCTGTCCAAACTGTAGTATGGAGATCAAAGGGTTGTGAATGTCTGATGCTTTAAATGTTTCATCTTAATCACTGAGTTTTGAAGTGATTTGTTATATACCAACAGATCATTGATACGGAGTGGATAGATGACACTCAACAAATACACATTGGTGAATGAATAAATGAATGAACATGGCCTCCCCTCTAAAGATGTGCAGATTATCTGTCAGGGATGTCGGGCTAGGCGGCGTGTGTTGGTAACTGCTTACCTGAGTATGTGGGGCTGTAACATAAATACTTCAGTTTGTACTGTGCCGATTATAACAGCACTTCATGGTAAGTGTCTGGAAAATTCCTTCCTACTTGAAAGACGGGGCGAGGAAGTAAGTGGAACGGACAAAGAGTGCCCAGGGCTCCAGGGAGGTGGGGTGAAGGAGCGCCGGCTGCCTCCAGGGGTCCAGGAGGGCTTCTGAGCAGATGACTACTTAGATGCAGGCTTTCCTTCTCCACCTGGAGCCGTAGAGACGGTGTGCACAGGTGCATCAGCGGGAGAGGTTTTGTGGGATGGGTAGCACCACGAGTAGATCTGGGATCGTTTTTATCCAGACCTCACTGATCGCTCTAAGATTTCACCCGCACGTGAGGGGCCCGTGGAGGAATGGCTGGATGGAGGCGATGCCGAGGAAGCGAGCAGGGATCTGAGCATGGGCCGTCATTGTAGTGCACAGAGGCAGAACCTTTCCCCAGAGACACAGGCAGCCGCTGAAGGGTTTTAAGCAGAGGTTTGATGTGCTCTGACAGCCCCCAGGTTTTGAGACTTAAGGACTAGTTCAGCTTTCCGAGTCTTAAGCTCTGACCTATGTAAAAGGCTCTACTTTCTGCTGAATGCTGGCTGCCATGCAAAACAGGCACTGCTCTGAGGCGACCCTGTGTCCTCTGTCCATCCCTTTCCACAATGCAGAGATCTTCGAGGAGTTCATGCTAAGATTAGGACAACTGCTAATTCATTAACTTGTTCTTCAGCATTGGATATGGCTAACAGACTCCTGGAATAGCATTTTGCTCATGTGATTAGAAAACAAATATATAGTGTCTCGAGTCTCTATAAATACCTACTTACAGATAATGAAGACATAGAAAGTAGAATCTCAAGATAAGGATGCATTTTCAGAAATAATTTGGAAATGTTTCTGAGTTAGCAAGTTGTGATTTTCTACAATAACTTCCTGAGGCCTTGAAACAAAACATTAGGGGACTTCTACAGCGGGGCCAATGCCGTTCTGGAAAGCATTAGATTTCAGAGGCCAGGGAGAGTTCGGTTACCCCTCTGATCCCTGGGATTTATGACATTCTTAATCAGGAAGAAGGATCTGAAAGATTTCTTCCAATTTCAAATGAAGGCAAAATTTATGAGCGGTCGGGCGAATTGGTCGTCTCTTTCTAGAAAAGGCCATTTCATTTCCAGCCTTTGTTTAAGGTTGGGATTGATTTATCTCCTTGGTTAGAGGCCACACAGTTGGTCCTGAACCAAGGTGTATGTGAGATGTTTATTAGACTGTAGCATGAGCCTGATGGCGTATCTGCTCCCCGTGAGCCCCACTGTCCCCCAAACAAACTACCACCAGGCTGCACGAAGGTGCCCTCAAAGCGGCACCAGTCTCAAACCAAGAGCAAGTGCACAGCAATTCACCCTTTACCAGAGCCTCTCCAAAAATTCCAACCTCACTCCCAGTAGAATTTTTCAAACCTATTTTTCCCGAAATCTTTGCCATGTAGATTTTGCTGGCATATGCTACTCCAAACTCTGATTCTCTCTAAACTCCCCATAAAACTCTCTAAATGAGAGCACAAAAGATTCTCACCCTTTTCTCTCTTCCCCTTGACGCTTTCAACTTAGCTGTTTATGAGTTTGACCAAATCGTCCCTCACCCCTCATGACCTGCACTGAGCCAGGCAAAGAGCCGGGAGCACTTCACCAGAATCGTCCTCCTCCATGAGAGGGTGGTGGGAAGCTCAGGGAGAGGTCTAATTCTGAGCCCAGGCCTCGTGAGGCTTTGCTGCGTCCATCCTCTCTGAGAACTCGGTCGCCGTCACAAGAGCAAGCCAAGAAGCCTGTGGGAGGATGAGAGACTGTGTGGAGAACAGAGCCGCTGAGGCTGTTCTTGACCAGTTGGGCCCCAGCCTACACACCTGCTGACCACAAGCAAGCTCAGGACAGGTGACCTGAGCCTGGTCCAGGTCAATGGACCTGCCTAGCTGTTCCACAGAATTATGAGAATCAGTACACAGCTACCGTTTTAAGCCACTGAGGTTTGGGGTGGATTTCGATTATGCGGCAGTATTGTGGTGATTGATAGCTCATGACAACTGTTTATTGTCTTAAATGCATCATGATTTAGGTCAGGGTCTAATTTCAATCTCACCTCATCCCACGGAAATACCTTGACCTACCCCAGCCTGCCGTGATTTGTCTCTCAGCCTAATTTTTTTTTTTTTTGTTACCACATAATTAGACATCCATCTTAGCTTTGCCTCGTGACTTTTCTCATTTCTTTCTTGTATGTAAGAGGTTTGTTATTGTAGGGGTGGAAAGAATTTCCTTTCTTCCCTTCTAGGTCCTATAGCCTGATAAAGTGACATAAGACAGATTAACAGGAGAAAAACAAATTTAATTTTGTTTATATGGAAGCCCCATAAAAATATGAGATTCAAAGAAGTGACCAAATCAGGAAGATTTTAGACAAACAAACAAACAAACAACAACAACAACAAACAGTAAATTTGTGAAGAATTGACAAGGCAGAGGGATTTGACAAGGTTTGTTCACATAGCCTTCTCGGCCCTGAATTTCCTCTCTACGCTTCCCATACAAGATGGGGAGCACCTTTCACATGAAGTTTTATCTCCTTCTTTTGAGGGGGACAAAGGAGGGTCAGAATGTCCTTCTTGCACGAACCGTTTCTCAAATAATTTTCATCCAAAATAATCAACATGCCAAAGTGGCATGTTTTCGGGTGGCATATTCTGCACCCTTTCACGATGTTACCTCGCCACCCTGCCCCCACCAAAATATTGTCTCACGGCACCATTTCATGACGTAGCATTAGCATGACCCACAGGAAAAAAGAACTTTTTAACTGTCTACAGAAAATCAGTAGTATCGATTGTTAAACATAACTCACGCATTTGGTTCTGTGACAGTATAAAGCTGTCAAGATTTCTGTCAACAGAGAAACAAAAACCAAAAAAAAAAACCAAAAAACAAAAAAACAGTTGAGTGCAACCCAAGGCGGGACTTTGTCCACCAGGCAGGATGGGAGGAGACCTTTCCTCATTTCTGTCCATGTGTGGGAAATCCGATTTCTGTCCATGTGTGGGAAATCCGATTTCTGTCCATGTGTGGGAAATCCGATTTCTCTACTAGATCACGAGCTTCCTGAGGTCGGCAGCCTTGCTATCTTTCTTTTGCATTCTTAGGACCTCGTGAGGAATCAAGAACGTAGGCAGTCATAAGGGCTGCTGACTGACTGCCTGATGGATACCTTAAAGGGGTAGAAATGCTATGTCCTGCCTGCAATCCATGGGTACTTTACACTTCTTGCCTACTACGTCCTCTTCCCCTGCCATTTTTTTTTTTTTTCTCCTTGACTACTACTAGGAAGATTTCTCCATCCCAAGCCCAGGGAGTTTATATCATTTCCTAATTATTTTTCCTGCTGAGAACAGTCTTGTTTTGCTGTATCTAACCCAAATTTCACTGTCTGTAGCTTCAGGCCATTGCTCCTTAGTCTAAAACCTCTGAAAGGAAGAATAATTCTCTTGATTAATTTTTATTGTAATCTCAAAGCTGTTTATACATCGCAATTTCTGCTTCCCCGGGAGTGTCTTTTTGCTAGATTAGAGGAATAAGATTTTTCTCTCTCTCCATTTCTTTTCTGTACCTAAATTTTTGGTTTACAATTCTCTAAGGTCTTGCTAGGTATCGTATTGAGATATTTTTCTTTCCGGGCTGATGTATAATAATTGCTCTCACTTATTGAATATTTACTCGATGTGCTAAGCAGTCGGCTAAGCATTTTTACACACGTTATTTCGTTTGACTCTCAGAATGAGGTGAGTGACGTTATTAACCCTATTTAATCCATGAGGAAACTGAAGCCCAGAGAGGTTAAGTAACGACCGAAAGCTCACCCGGCTCGTAGTGGCAGAGCTGGGGCTTGAACTCTGCTCCTCTCGTTCTAAATGTGAACTCTCAATAATCTCTTTAAACGAGGCCACTCCACATGGTCTTCTCAGTGACTCTCATCAGGCCACTTAATGACACCACAGTCTCATTTCCGGTTATTTTGTTTTCGTGCGCTTACAGAAATAAGTGCTTTTGAAGAATCGGATGAGTATCAGTTTGAGCACATAGTGACGCTGTGACTTTGGACAGATTACTCGCTCATCTGTGAAATGGGGGAGTAATCGCCTTTACTGTGATGTGAAGTTTTGGTGTAACTTCTGAATCACTCTACTCAGCTGAATAACTTCTTTTATTACTCTGTGTGGTTTATTTTTGCTACCATTAAATGACCTACTTCTACTACCATTATCATAAATTTTTGAGAGCGAGAAATTGAAGAATTAGGAGCCTGATAAATCCAGAAGTATAAAAACTGCCCATGCTTTTAGGGTGTAATAGCCTAATCTGGACTTGGAATTGGGCATTCCATCCTTAAGTTTGATCTCTGGCATTTACATGAGCCTGGTCAGTCGCAAGTTGCTTCCTAGTGTCATACCTAGTCTTCCCTGTGCTCAGGAAAGGGGGTATACTCTGCGTGTCAAGGAGGTTTCTCTGCTTCCTGAGATTTCCTTTCTCTGGGAAGTGGTGACGTGGTCTTGAGTGACTCTTCGAGGGAAGGCACCTCTCGGGATTAGTTTTTGCTTGGAGGGACAGCGTGCAGGGCTACCCCCAGCCTCCCTCCTCCATGGCTGCTCAGAGCCTGGGTGTTTGGGAAGGTTGAGTTCTATTCTGAGCGTGGAGGGAGGTCAAGGGATGGTTTTAAGCAGGAGATTGATTCTTTTTGCTTTGTGCTTTTTATGAGATTACAAGGTGCTATGAATCTGTAAGTCAGCCCATAGCTGTTGAGTGAATAATTTCTAGGAACTTAATCACTGCACCCAAAGTCCCTCAGGGGACAAAACCATTAAGTCTTAATTAATATCACTTTCGGCAGTCTGCCTCATGCCTTGGGCCTGCAGGATGGTGGTGGGAATCTGTGTTGATCTCTTGTGCCTTCTTGTATGAGTGAGCTTTGGTTACGAGTGATGTGAACCCACCTGCAACCAGCCTAAGACTCTGAAGCTGCTCTCAGAGTCAAAGGAAGAGCAATAATCCAGGCCTTGGAAAGGAAGGACAAATCTGAGCACCTTGGGAACTAGACAGATGGATCTAAATGCTGCCAAGACTCACTCATTCTCTCTCTCGCTTGTCTTTCTCTCTGCTTTATGCATCATCTTTCCCATTGTGGTCTATACAAGGCTGGCATTATGGCATCCATAACCATTTGCTTTGTTTCTTCTTGGGTTCGTCTCCAGAGAGACAAAAACCCTCAGGACATATTGCGAATGGCCCAAATCTGGGTGATAGCCACACAGTCTGGACCCATTACTGGCTATGGGCTCAGGTCCAATTATCAGGCCAACTTGGGGTTGAGATCTACCCTCGGATCAATTGCTGTGTCTAGTGTGCAAAATTCATGTACCTCCCTTAGCATTATCTGTTGGAGAGGCCATATGAGGAGGTAAACACAGATCCTGGAACTACTTGTCCTCTGCATGACCTTGGACAAGTTATTTAACCCTCTGTGCCCAATCTGTTCCTTATCTGAAAATGGAGATGATAATAATAATATGAACATTATGATATGGCTTACATATTATACATGTAAGGACTAAACATGGTGTGTGTATATGTATAATTTTCATTTGTCACAACATCAATGTTATTATTATTAAGGATCATAAAGATAGTTGGAGATGAAAATAGGGATAATAATAATAATACAGACATGAGTGCTAAAAATAAATGTATATATAACAAATGAAGTAAAATGTATATATAATAAAAATGCATCTATAATACATATAAGCACTTTTTCTTTATATATATATGTATTTCTGTATATATCTGTAGCTATATGGATGAGTGAGTCTTGGCAGCATTTAGATCTGTCTGTCTAGTTCTCATAACGTCACAGTGTCCATATTATTATCATCCCCATTGCTTAGAACAGAGCCTGACACATGATATTATATAAATGTGATGACTTATTAGCTGTGAACTGAGGTCAGGCAGAGAGGAGTGTGTCTCAAGAGTAGCAGGGGATTCGGGTCACTGCTTGACTTGGCCTGTTTCTCCTAATTGTGTTTGCTGAAATTACGGCCCTGGTGGCTAGCCTTGTCTCTTGGGCTCAGCTGTCTGCCATGGATCCCACTGGCAGTGGCCGGATTTAAATCCAGGAAGACTCGATTCCAGATCATCAGAACCACTCTATTAGCGCCTGTTCAATCCTTCCGACTAAGGTCAAGCTTGGCAGATGGGGCTGCCCCTGCACAGAAAGTCAGGTGTCCTCCCTATTTTTCACGTCACTGCAGTTGTTGGCTCAAAAATGTAACCCTGGGTGAAAAAGAAGCTCTTCACTCTGCGGAACGATGTGGCAACACATAATGTGAAAGCCCTTCTTGCTTCCTGTCCCTGGCCTGAAGGGTTGAGATTAAGGACAGCATCAAAGTGTCTTGCTCTGTGTGGTTTGTTAGACTTGGGAATCACCATTCTAGGGGTCACTACTGTTAGGTGTCAGCCATACTCCTTAGTTGCAGTGTAGACAGAATTGGAAGGCCAGATTGAATCAATAAGCACATAATATAACACGATACTATCGTTTGATAGAGGCATCTGACACACCCCATTTTTATTTTTCCAGAGTGAGCGCCTTGGAAGTGAGTCTCCTGCTCCAAGGACTGAGTAATATTTTAAAAACATATATGGAACTGTGGCACTTCCAAGCTTATAAAATCCTCAGTGGTTCCCACAGCTCTTAGAATCACATTTTCAGCTCTGTTAGAGCCCATGAGTCGCCTGATCTGCACTGTCCAATGTGATGGCCTCCAACTATCAGCTGCTAGTTAATTCCATTCGAATTAAAATGACGAGTTTCTCAGTTGCACTGACCTCAGTTTAGCTGCAGAATCGCCACATCCGTATTGAACGGTGCAGATACACAAAATTGCCATCATCCGGAAAGTGCTATTGGATGGATGGGGGCACTCACTATCCACTAGCCCTATCTCATCACCTCAATATGGGACGCCTTCCTATATTTCAGACCATTTTTTTATTTTCTCCAACGCACTCAGCTCTTTTCCACCATCGTTCACACTTCTCACCTCTCTCCTCTTTGCTTCTCCAACTCATCAGGTTTCAGGTTACATGTCACTTCTTCGAAGAGGTCTTCCATGATCCCAGTCTCTGATTGACACTGGGTCTCACCATTACTGTCTCTCACAGCAGCCTCTGTTTTGCTTTCATAGTCTGTAGATTTATGTAGGTATTTAGGTATTTTCATGAGTAATGCCTAATGGCCCCTTTACGCTGTAGGCTCATGAGGGCATCCATGTACTTTAACCCCAGTGTCCAACCCATAGTAGGTGATCGATAAGTATTTTCTGAATGAACACATAGTTAAATGAGTTCTCCCATGTGCCATCTTTACATGACACATTTTTTTTAGTTTCCAGCTGAGACAAAGACTTTAATTTTCTCTTCTATGTCCATGGGTCACCTTCAGATTCTCCTGGGATTTGATCTTTTGAGGCAGCCTGCTAAGGTCCCTCTCTGTGGCATGTCAATGCCATAACCACTTTATTGGGATGTACAGTTTCCCTGCCAAGAGGAAAGGTAAATTGGCAGAGTGAACTAAACTTTCTCGTCCATCGTCCATGGCTTGTTTATTTTTTATAAAATAATTGGCAGGGTAAAATATTTTAATTTCCTATAGCTCCATAATTAATATGTCCACATTAGAAATCAATTATCCTTGATAATTGCCACTGGTGCTATGGCTCATAAACTGAACACTAGTCTTGCTAACGAACTGAATGAGACGTAATTTCTTGTTGTTCAAAGAGACGATCAACTCTAATCAGCGGTAAATTTAATCAAAACTTACTGACATCAATTGAAATCATATTAGAGTTTGTAAAAATAGGATAATTATGCTCATCTTGTAAGTTGCAGGTATTGTAACAACTCGAAAATGTGGGCCTATTTGAAGAAACGCTTAAGTCTAGCATCTCTATGCGAGCAGATGCAGAAACATGTAATCTGCATAAATAAATCAGGAGTCTTTTTTTCCCCCCTTCGTAGCTCTTTAGTTTTGTGGGATTCAATTAATTCAACTTCTTTTTTAAATTTAACGAGCTCAGGATAGCGGGCCGAGCAGGTGCTAGTGCGTGGGGCACCGAGGCAGTTCAGCCCATGAAGGACAATAGATGGATACATTTCTTTTAATAAAACACAGACTGGCCTCAGCTTGAGAGGTTGTGTGAGAGCCTTTGGTAGGCCTGATGATGTTGAAAGATGCAGGATCAAGTTAAATTCCCTGTAAGCTCCTATTACAACTTCAGTTTCTTCCCCCGCCTTCTCCCTCCTTAAGGGTTAACATTGCTTTGCTGCATGAGAAACTCCAAGAGAAGAGGATTGTATTTCTCTGTGGAATTTAAAGGAGATTTGCGTCTAACTTTACCCTTGTTCTTATCTGCAAGCAATAGAGCTTTTGCAAGCAGACCAGCTCGTCTTTTTAGACTGTAATAGAAATCCATGGAAGTCTCAGCTTGCTTCGTACCTGCCCCAATACCCAGTACGGGACTCGGAGGAGCAGCCCTGGCCCCCAACCCCTCCCTGCCTGTGCTCGCTGGGGTAGAGGACCCCATCACAGAAGAGTCTGATTGCAGAGAGGACTTTCTCTGACTCATCTCTTCCATAGAATACATCTTAAAGAGAATTTTTTAGGAAGAATGGGTTAAACGGGTATTCACTGGAAGGCAGATGATGATTGAGTGATGATCTCTTGAAACTCAGTTATTTCATCTTGAAAAGGCCACAGAGTCATGGTCATGCTTGCCATCTTTGTGAGCACCTGCTTTGTGCTGGAACTGTGCTACGCCATTGACATCGACTATCTTATTAAATCTTCATGGTGCTCTGTGATTTAGGTATTATTGTTCTCATTTTACAGATCAAGAAACTGAGGTTCAAGTTGGTGAGGACTTGCCTCAGGTCGCATGGCTAGAGGCAGGAGTGTGAGGTTTCAGACAAGATCTGTCCACCTTCAGAGACAGACCAGGACAGGCGGTAGGACCGGATCCATGCTGAATCCCCTTCTAGTTCCAAAATCGACACTACCGATGCTAATAGGATTTACAAAAGCAAACTTGATTAAAGGCCGTTCATGAACACATTTTGTCCATTACAGTTCTCCAAATGTGCATGCTTTTGCTAAAATCATGTAGGGAAAGCCATGAAGGACTAGAGAAGGCAGACTCCTTAGCAGCCTTCCTGAAGGGCTCTGCCATTGGGAGCAGACAAATGTCCAGAGAAACACTATGCTCACAAAGGCCTATCACTTGTCCGAGCGGTACTAATGAGACCAGTGAGCCACCCTGTGGGATCTGTTGTCCCCAAACAACTCCTCCAAAGAAAATTACCTTTCCATGCAGTAACCTGGCCCCGCTTTCTCACCTGGTAATTTCATCCTTCAAGAAGCAGCTCAATTGTGCTTTCTTCTATGTCTTTTTCATCTCTTATCCCTTTACTATCTTGGAAGCCTTCATCGTTCCATTGCTAAGCTTCTATAGCATCCTCGTAATTTGTGGCCTGTCCTTGGAGCCAGGACACATCCAACAGAGCAGTTTTCAGTTGTTAGGAAGCCCCCCGCCAAGGATTCGGAGCATGCATGGGAGGCCCGCACCTCCCACCTAACACGAGCACCTTTGACAGCGGAAAATCATATAAATGAGCAACTCACTCTCTTCCTTCATCCTGCTTCATTTCTTCTGCACTACGAGATAGGACGCTGTATTTCTAAATGGCCTGGTTTCTCTAAATTCAGAAAATGAAAGGCAAATCTTATTTCGCTAACGATTTGAACCTCAGCTTACTAGATTTTGTGAAGTGCATCGAGGATTGATGTAGGGCTAAGAGGGGAGGTGAGTCTTTGAGATTAGGAGATTAAGGGGGTACGAGCAGAAACCCAAGTGGGGAATGGGCAACCAACTTATTCCCCGCCTCCATCCTTTAAAAAGAGTTCTCGCTGCCTACTGAGTTGCTGGGATTTTGCGTTGTAGAAGTAGAAACATGTCTGAGAAGATGAGAGGTGGGGGCGTAAAGCGAAGAAAGGGGCTTCGGGGTCTTGGACTTTGAAAGTATTTGAACAGAGAGTTGGTATTGGAGATTTTAGATGTAGGTATTGGTGGGATGCAGTATGAGAGTAATGGAGAGGAGAAACATAACGTTAAGAAGCATGGAAGTAGGCCGTGACTCTGATCATCCTTAAAGTTCTTTAAGAGATTTATAATCGGAATTCGACCGAGCTGCTCTTTGCAGCTGGAATGCGTTTGTGTCTGACATTGAGGCTGGAGGTTTATGTAGTGTATAGAAGGAAAAGGATGGTCTGTGGGCATGAAGGAGAAGAACATGTGCACCGAGCCTGTGGAGAAAGGCAGAACGAGACGGTGCGAGTCATGGAGAAGCCGAGAGACGGAGCGGGCAGCCTGCCCATTGGCTTTCTTTGTTGGTGTGCAGATTTTATGGAGCGGATCTTTTAATTTAAAAGTGTTAGTTTTTCCATGATGCAAACCCATTCTCCATGTCCCCTTGGCTCCTTCCTAAATAATCAATAAAGTGCACTACTCATGTGGGCTCACACATGTTTTGTGTGAGATGTTTTATTGTTGTCTTGCTGCTGCTTTGAGGAAGAGTCTGAACTTCACATCTGAAAGAGATGCCGCTGAGCACTGTTTCTGCAGAAGCAAGATCTTGAAGGCGGAGAAGGCCACGGGAATGCAGCTCCCCAAGCCTTCCTGATATGCTGGCAGGAAGCTTTGGGGTTTTTATAGGTCATAAAATAAAGCTGCCAATCTTATCAAGATTTTGAGAGTTTGGGTGACATCAGCAGACATTTCTGGTTACATGGTATTGACGAAGACGTCTCTGTCTCTCCCCGCCCCACCCTCCAGCTGCTCGTTCTCTCATCTTAAGCCTGTGTTCAGGAATCTGCATGTAAAGCTATAAGTAGGTTGAGAAAGATTTTACAAAAATTCTTTCCAGGGAGTTTTGCTCACCAAAAGGATGAAGGGGTATGGGAAGGCGTAAGTGGGGAGGACTTTCTCTATTCATTGCTTTAATAAAATAAACCCTTCTGAATGTTCTATTATGGACACAATTTGGGGTAGAAAGCCTCTATACTTATAAGATATGGCACCATATAAACTAGCACGTGTATAAAATGTACCAACATATTTTATCTTAATTTTACAAAAAGTTTTATTTCACTCTCAAGGAGGCCATAGCTAGCAAAGAAGTTGATTTTAAACCTCTGCTCAGGTCTGGGCATATAAATCTTCCAACAAGCTCATCTATTATTACAGGCTAGGAGTTATTCAGTGTCGTTTACTGCTCATATAAATTACCTTTATCAATACCTTTCTTCACTTTCAACTCTGTTAACCTCTGGGTGCCCGTAGCATGTTGCTAGTCTTGGAAATGCACTGTTATCTTTACGGCTGTGTTAGCATCTAATCTGGCCGTATATATTTCAGGCTTTTCTAGCTGTGTTTGAGTGATCTGGGTGACTACCGGAAGCTCCCTGATAAGATACCACCTGCTCTGCTGTAGTAGGCTTAGAGTTTACTTTTAAAATAACTCACTTGAAATGTAATAGGAGGTTTTAAAGCCACATCTGATTTAAATCGTGTAAGTCCTAGCTTTTAAGAACAGCCTTGGCACATCAGCCTCGGGGTTTTCCAAGCTATTGAGAGGAAACGTCAGCTTGTCATTGTGTTGTGTTTTGTTACTTTATTATATTTATACACACACACACACACACACACATCAAATTGAAACAAAACAAAAACAAACTGGTTAGCCTGTTAGTAAACTCATTGACACATAATAAATAACTGAGGAGTGTCTAAGATTGGGAGCAAATCTTCAGTTTATAGGTAAAATGTTGGGATGTCTTTCTTAGCAGGAGAGGAGGAAGAAAACGCACACCGTTTAAGATATTAGCTTATTACATTCCGGGACTTTTAAAAATCAAAGAAATCGCTGGCTCGATGATATTAATTTTCCAAGCTCCAATGTAAAAATACAGTTGGGGTGTTTGGCTTCCTTTCTCTGAAAATCTAAGCTTCCTTGAGGAGGAAAAGGGAAAGGGCTGCTAGGCGATCATTCAACCTCCCAAGGGAAATGCCGAGCATGAAGCCTTCACGGGCATCCTCTCCCTTAAGTCTTATAACAACCCTGCACAGAGGGGACCAGTATTCCCACTGTACAGATGTGGAGACTGAGGCCTGGGAGGTGGAGGTGGAGCATATCGTCACACCCCTATATGTCTCTGGCTCCCAAGCCCGTCGTCTCGCTGTGCTGCCCAGCTCCTCCTGTGTTTCCTGGGACTTCTTCAAAATTCAGGAAACTCTAGAATAGATTTTCAAGCAGGGCATCTGCATTCCTAAAAGGCGACTCACGGATTAGCCTTTTATCCTCGATCAGAAAATAAAGAAATAAAGTAAAAACTAGCTTCCTGCTCCGGCTTCTTCACAGAAAAGCATTTGTCTTCTGTACCTCGTTTGTTTCATAGCGCGGCCCCGAAAGGCATCCTGGCTGCTTGTGTAGCTCTTCCCGCTGCTTCCTTTCAGGTTTCCATTTTAATTCCTTCTGCGGAGAGAAGTCTCGCTTTCAAAGATACAAAGAAAACCGCCCTATTCCAACATGGCCTTGGTTTAAAATGAGAGAAACGATTTGCCCGGCTGGTGGTGGGGAGCTAGGAGGGAGACGCTCTAATTCTGTGCTTTGGCTCTACTCACGGATAAAATTGTTTTGCAACAGAATTGCAGAGAATCTTTTTTATTATTATTTTTTATTATTTTTTTTACTTTTATTTTTTTGGTGAGGCAACCCTTGGTTGACCTCGCAGATTGCAAGGACCCTGTCAGTTCACAATCTTTCTTTCTTTCTTTCTTTCTTTCTTTCTTTCTTTCTTTCTTTCTTTCTTTCTTTCTTTCTTTCTTTCTTTTCTTTCTTTCTTTTCTTTCTTTCTTTCTTTCTTTCTTTCCTTTCTTTCTCTCTCTCTCTCTTTCTCTCTCTCTCTCTCTTCCTTCCTTCCTTCCTTCCTTCCTCCCTTCCTTCCTTCCTTCCTTCCTTCTTCCTTTCTTCCTTTCTTCCTTTCTTTCTTCTTTCTCTTTCTTTTATGCCTATAGCACCAGGTCTTCCTAGGAGAGGATCTTTGAAGTGTGCCGTTTTCTGCATTTCCAAGAAATTTGTCTTAAATATAAGAATCTGAAAGGTAAAAACTACTTCATGCACAAAGAAATTCGCTATCGCGTTGTTGAAAATATTGGGCAGCAATCCAACTGACAACTGGATAACAGTTGTGTAAACATAATGCATCTATTAATAAATATTATGGAAACATTAAAAATGGTGTCTATGGAAGTTTCAACTTTGTGCAACAAGTCATATTTTCATAATTTCTTCCCCAGATCTCATCCAAATGACAGTAAAGGGATTAGAAAAAACAAGAACCATAGAGTCCAAGAGAATGAGAGAGGAAACTAAAGCAAATGAGAGATACGAATACATTTTTAAAAGCTGAGAAACAGATTTACTGTTGGTAACTGGGTTGGGACTGAGAAAGCTGAACCTTAAGTGCCCACTGGGCTAACGATTAGGAAACAGATGCATGTTACAGAATGCGGGACAGGCTCTGAGACTCAAGGCATCAGGTAGCACTGAAGACAAGAAATGCCACGAGCTGAAAGCAAGAAATGTGGAGGAAAGTTGTCATGGAAGCAGTAAGACCTCGATCTTTTTCCCAACGAGGCAACTATCCCGCTACACCTGGCAGAGAACTAGAGGTTTACTCTCAGCGGAGGTTAAACAGACAGACTCTGGTCCCTGGGAGCTGAGGCCCAAGACGGGAAAAGACAGGAAGACAATAAGAAAACTTAAAAAGGAGGCTGGGAACGCTAGCAGGCAAGGTTATAGCCCCTAGTGGGAAACTGAAGGATCCTCTGGGTGGAAACTAGCAAGCCTAAGGAAAAAAATCTGCAGATAATGATAGTTACAGAGAGAGGTTTCACATGCTGCCAGGTCCGAGTCCTGTCTCTGTATGGTGGAGTCCGTTACTTAACCTTTTCCATACACAGGGGTCCCAGGCAGCTTTTAATGCCTCACTCCAAAATCAGAATGGACAACCAAGAATCATCTGACACTTGCAGAAAGTATATGATATGAGAAATAGACACCTAGACAAGCTATCAATGAAAGGAGATGCAGAAGGAAAGAAAAACAAAACAAAACAAAACAATGCAGTAATTGAAAGAAAATTTACGACCCAATAATTAATCATTCCTTAGGAAGATAAGACAAGATAACATATGCATGAAAAAAATTTTAAGGAAATACTTTAAAATTAAAAAAAATATGATAGTAGAAATGTTAAAAATTAAAAAAAAAAAAAGCAAGTTGAAAGGTAAACTTGAGGCAGTCTTCCAGAAAATAGAACAGAGAGACAAAGAAAGACGAGGAAAGAGCAGAGACCCATTCTGGAAAGAGGAAACAGAAAAATGAGGGGAGGAAACCACGGAAATAACATGAGAAAATTTCTCAGATTTTAAAGAGTACAATACAGAGAATAATAATTTAAAAAAGACCTTTATCAAGGCATATTCGAATGAAATTTCAGAACACTGACGATAAAGAGGATCCCCAAATCTCCCAAGAAGAGAAGCCGGTGCACGTGCACAGTGTGAGAAATCGGAGTGACAGCAGACTTCTCAACAGCAGCAGAGGAGCCAGGTGACAAAGGAGCAACTTTAAATTCGGAGGAAAAATCACTTCCATTCCAGGATTCTACATACCACAAATAATATTTCAAATGTGGTGCTAGAACAGAGACATTTTCAGCCCTTCAAGATCTCGAATATCTTCCTTTGCAAACTCCCTTTCTCAGAAGGATGTGGCTCACTACAAAAATGAAACAAGACTAGAAGCTGGGAGCTATGGGATTCTGGAAAGCGAATTTGACACAGCTGAGTAGGGAAGGCATTCACAGGATGATGGCAAGAGACCTCCTGGAGGATGGTTTTGCAGCAGCCTTAGGAAGCACCCCATCCAGGAGAAGCTGAAGCCCAGAGAGCTGTGGGAGATGAAATACGGCTGGTAGAGGTGCTGAGAGGGTCCTCAGGGGGTTTGGGGAAGAAATTTGTTATTGGTACGCAGAAAATTTAGCAAATTAAATGTAAGGCGATTATTAATTTGAGGGAAAATTAAAAGTTTCAGAAGAGAAACCTAATAGGCTACGAACGACATTCACAAAAATCGGTCTGATAAACACTAAATACTGAGATCAAATATTGCCATATAACTGCATTAGAGAGATGGAGGAAGAGGAGGTGTGTGTGTGTGTGCATGCGTAGGGAGAATGGGAGCTAAATTCCTAGAAGGAAAACAACATCTAAAACTGGAAAATTAAAAAATAGCTGAGGAGCATTATGGGAAGCTATTATTTGTCCTCCAGTATCAGTCTCCTCTGCAAATTTTTAAAATTTGCATCTGCAGAGACATGGAGCTCAAGTCTGAGGCAGAGCCTATCAAGTCCTGGCTAAGGAGTCTTGAGGGCTTAGATGGGGAACACATCACAGCCTGTGGACCAAAGGTCAAAAGGACCTCCTTGAATGGTCTAGACAGGTGAAACTCTCCTGGGGATTGTTGGGGGAGGCATCCAAGTGACATCTGCAGTCGACTTTCTCAACAACAGGTGTAGGGAAAGATCTGAGGTATATTTTTATTTGATATGCGAAAACAAAAAGATCCTTTATGAACCTCAGGATTATGATGGAAATCAGACCCACTACAATAACTATTTGCAACGCTCAGCACTGAGGGCCGTGACACAATGAAGTAAGGAGCGTTGTGGAGACAAGAAGGTAGAGCCTCCCAGCCACCAGGGAGAAGTGCTCTGTACACAATACTCCAAGCCCCAACCTGGAAAACAGCACTCTGCAAGGACCTGAGAATGTCAGTGTTACTCCGTGAAGTGCCATGGGTGAAAATAAAATCAGCATTGAGAAGCGTTTGGATAAATCAGCAGGTGGCAGTTCTGTAGATGAGTATTTTGAGAAGAACTGGAAGATGCGTACAATATCTTTCCTTACGATAGAGTCACAGAAGTGAACTTTCTGGATGTGCACCTGTATTTTAAACTAGACAGCCAAAGGACACCAGGAATGCCAACAAATTAGCCCTTGTTGCCCCTTTCAGAGTTGGAAATACAGACTGTCACTCACTGTGGACACAGAATCACGGACTTTGGGTCGGAAGAGACCTTAGGGTCTTCGTCTCAGCCTGACCATGCTCAGTGGGCAGTAGCTCCATTTAGTACATGCTATAATGCTTTATATGTATATTTTTTATGTCCACAATATATGTATGGAACACTGTAATACCGTAAGTCTTTCCCACTGTAACTCTTTGGAGGCAAGTATGACCCCATCATCTGTACCATTAGTTCTAGGTTGTCAAGCAGGAACGTGAATGGTAAGAATAGGTTTTTGGTCTCTTTACTGTGACGTTCTCTGTTCCTTTCTCTCCTAGCCCAGACATGAGAATTCTAGGTGTTTATGAACGCTTTTCTGGAGAATTAATGTAATAAAGGGAAATGGAAGGAAAGCTAAAAGTGAGTAAACTATATCCTGTGAAACAGGTGATCTAGATCCGTTTCATTCTTTGCGTGGATTTCCTTTTGTCCTGTCCTGACCTGTAGCGAAGTCTTCTTAACGGTTCCTGTTTAGCGTCACTGTGTTAGGGTCATCAAGACGAGGTCTGGATGACTCCGATCAAACTCTTTATTTTACCAATGAGAAAAGTAAGGCCTAAGGTATAGAATGATTAAGTGTTCTTTCACGGTCAGCCAGAGCTTACAAGAACAAAGTCTTTTGTCTCCCTGATCAATCCTCTAAATCGTGAAGATTCTTGTGGTTTGAAATAAGTGGATCATTTACCATGAAGGTCTGGTGCCTCTGAAACTAGAGTCTGAGAACATTCTCGGACTCCAATTTACTCATTCATAGTCAGTGTATTCAATCAACTCTTGCCAAGGTTGAACTATGGCCTATTTGATTATGCATGATTCACATCAAATACTAAGTCAGCCAACAAAACCAGATAATTTATGTAGTAGTCTATTCTATTTATGTACATGAATGTAAACTCAATCTTGTGGCCATGAACACGAACAAGGAAATTTTTCCTTTCGGAGTGGTTTTATATTATCATAAGATATCCGATGACCCAGGTCACCTCCAAGAAGCATCTGCCTTTAGAGCAGGGGTCGGAAAATTATGACCCCTGGGGCAAATTCAGCTCATAGCCTACCTTTATCGATAAAATTTTATTGGAGCACAGCCGCTCTCATTGTTTTACATATTGTCCATGATTACTTTCACAAATGACAGAGTTGAGTCGTTGTGACAGGGACTAAAACTTTTGTATTATCTGGCGCGTTATAGAGATGTTTGCCAGTCCTACACCAGAACATGCTTTCTTGTTGCAGAATATGGGTATTTCTCTAATGCTAATTTTTAAATCATCTCTTTCTACAGTCTTTTTTTCAATTTTACCTCTCTGACTACAGAAACATCCAGAGAAAATAAGGTACCATGAACAGAAATTACCAAATATGACTGGTTAGATTTACTTGGGGAACATTTACAATAGAAATTTCTGGGCCCGTCCCCAGAGATTGTGTTTAGGGTCTGAGTAGGTCCTGGGAAACTTTACTGTAATATAAATGATTCTGGTTCACAGGCAGGAGTGAGAAATCACAGGAAAGCACATGACATGGAGATGGAATGGACCAGATGAGGATGCTGTTTCGGTCTTACTGTGTGATCGTGGGCAAATCGTTATCTCATCTGTGAAGTGGGAACAACTGTTCATCCTTATGTAGGGCTGTTCTGGGGACCGGACGAGGTAATAGTTTTAAAATGTCCAGCACTGTGCCTGCACATTAGACACTGGGTTGACGTAACGTCCTTCCTTCTGCTGGAGAATCCAGTGCCTCGGAAAGCACACCTGGCAGATTTTCTTCATTTTGCCTTGTGTGTTACCCTTCCATCTCTGTTTATGTTAATTTTGCTCTTGTCAAACTATTCCCTAAACCACAAGTCCTTTTTCATATGTATTACAGCTAGAAGTGGTTTGTACAAACTTGTTCCGGGAAGCACCCAGGGAGTTGATGGCTTGTTAGCCACATAGCTGCCAAGGATCTTGAGTAATTCTGCTAAAACGTAATTAAGCACAGCTTTTTCTATAACCTTTTGATTTTTGTGAGAAACCTTGATATAAAATGATGAACTTCATAAATTTAGAAGACTAACCACTGGACAGATTGAGAAGATGTCTACTTAGAATCTCTTTCCTTAGAACTAGAGAGACTAACTTTGCCCCTTTGCCTGGGCATTCTCTGTGGCGCCCAGCAAGCAGTCTGCGGAGCAGGCACTGTTGATGTTTTGCCCACATTTGCTCTTGCATCACCTGAGTTAATTAGCAATCCCAGAACACTTGCCAGCATACTGACAAGTTTCCACCTCGAGGAACTATATATCTCGCATTTTCCGGTGACTTTCTCTGCATTTCAGGAGCTTGCTCCCAGCAGTCAGATGCACTCTGAAGGTAAGGAAACCCGAGGAGGGTGAAGACGGTGGATAATTATTGCAGATTCCCTGATTCTAGTGAGACAATACTGAGGGGTATTCTACATTGTTCTTCAGAGGGTATCCAATGGGATTGAGTTGCCCAAGGTGGCGATCCACTCTCTGATGCGCCCCTCACTGCCTTTCACCCTTCCCTGCTTCAGTTTCCCCTTTTCCACACTTGGGCTTCGTGGGGTCCTGTCCTGGATAACTACCTGATCCTAAGTCCTCGTCTCAGGTTCTGCTTTCATTGAGATCAAAAGTAAGATTCGTTTAGAGCCGGAACATAGCAGTGATCATGGCCTGGCTCTACGTGGGCAACTTTAAGTTCATCCGTGTATTTCTAGCTTTAGCTCTTTTCTGCAAGGAGAGCTCAGTCATCAGGATCACAACTGAGGTCCAAAATATAAGGAAAACGACCTCCGAGCTCCAAGTCAAATGCATGCACCACGTCTCTTAGACTTTATTCACAGGTGAGTATCTTCAGGCCTCCCTTGGAACCTGTTTATTTCTTCTCTTTGCATTGATATAACAACCTTGGCTAACTCATTCCCAAATACGTATAGACTATTAGTCATGCAGCAAATTACAGAGAATCCAGAGGTTTCTCTAAACTCTAGGCTGTTACTAGACTGTGGCAAACAAAGAGATGTGAATTGCTCACAATACAAAGCACACTAGCTTGAAAATAAAGTGTAGGGATGAATAACCCTACATAGAGGCTCTGAGGGCCTCATTGCATTTTAACCTGGTATGATAATTGATTATGATGGTTAATTTTATATGTCAACTCCACTGGGCCATGGTTCCCAGAGACATGGTCAAAAATTATTCTAGATGTTCCTGGGAGGATGTTTTTGGATGAGCTAAACATTTAAATTGGCAAACTTTGATTAAAGCAGATTGCAATGTCTGGAGACATTTTTGACTGTCCAAACGAAGGGAGGGTACCATGACATCTAGTGGGTACAGGCCAGGGATACTGCTAAACATCCTGCAAGGCTCAGGACGGTACTCCACTAGAAAGAATTATCTGGTCCAAAAGGTCCATAGTGCTGATGTTGACAAGTCTTACTCTAAGCTTTAGCTCTTTTCAGAAAACTGGGTCTCCCTTGTAGAGCGTGTGTGAGGATTCACTGGGTAACACTTGTGAAGGATTTAGCAGAAAACCTGGCCTCTAGTAGTTTCCAGTCCTGTCTTCGGGGATTCTTAATCTCCTTGCTTTGCCTGACTTCTCTAGACCTGTTTTCTTGTCATCTTTGGTTCACAGTACAGCTGTCTCTTAGGAAAAGAAAATGAGGGAAAGTAAATTTTATCAAGGAAGCGGTAGATGCCAGGATTTTTACATAAACCATTTCATGTAAACTTCTCCAAACCTCTGTGAGGTTGACATGACTGTCCCCAATTGGCACATGGACCAATGAGGCTCAGGAAGGTGTCCCGGCATCGTCCTGTAAGTAGAGTTAATCAGCAGGCGACTAAGGATGGTGCTTAGGTTTCGACTCTGGCACCTCCGGCCCTGTCACGTGGAAGGCCTAGGAGGTTAGAGAGAAGAAGAGGGGCTTGAATGTTCTGGGGGAAGGAGAACAAGGCAAGGATCCTGGACGGCAGGGAGATGTCAGTGAGAGTCACACCTTTACCTCAGGACTGGTGCCGGCAGGTTTTACTTCCACCTGTTTAGAAGCCTGGGCCATGTTCTCTTGTTTCCACAAAATGGCGGCCAGTCTTATCCGGTTTTTTTCAATTTTTTTTTTTCTCTTGTTGAATCCTAGGAATTGGGGCACGTATTAATTTCCTACGGCTATTGAAACAAATCACCACAAACTTGACTTAAAACAGCAGAAATTTATTCTTCACAGTTCTGGAGACCAGGAATCTGATATCGAGGTATTAACAAGGTACTTTGAAAGTGTCTAAAGGCCCTAGAGGAGAATGCTTCCTTGCCTCTTCTAGCATCTGGTGGCTGCCACCAATGTTTGGCATTCTTCCTGGCAGCATAACTCTGACCTGTGCCTGCAAACACCTGAATCAGGTCCTATCACAAGTGCTGGGGGTTGAGACTTGAACAGAGCTCTTTGGGAGACACAATTGAACACATTGCAGAGTTTAAACAGTATTTTAATGGCTAAAAGCTAAACCTTAAAAGAAGTCAAAACCTCCAATAACCCAGTGGCAGTTTTGGACATTCGAGAGGGCTCGAAATACAATTCCAGCATCCTGGCAATATGGTCCCTTCTCAAGAGAGGAGGCTCCCATCACCCCACCTGACAGAGCCTTCTGGATACCTACGGTATTTCAATACAAGCAAAAGACACGAAAACTCATCTTAGAAATTGGGAAGAATATTTAAGAAGGGCAACATAAGTAGGTATTTGCCTCTACTTATGCTTTAGGAGTACGCATGAAAACAAAAATACAGATTAGGGTGAGAGCTCTTTAATTTTTGGAGGCGATCTGAGAGCAGGAGCCCTGTCTGGCTCTGGTCTTTACGTGGTGCATTTGAACAGAAAGACTTAATCATGCTAATCAAGACGACATCCTCCTACAGTGAACTCTACGATATGTCTTCCCTTCAAGACAAAGAAGAACATTTATGCAATTAAAATAGGATGATTGAAAAAAATGTGTGTCAGACATATACTTGAATTTATACTTTCGAGAACGAATGACTGCGGGGCATTAAAAAACTGCAAAACTGAGCAAAATAGTCCTTTTTCTCAGCACACATTCTGAGGAGGAACGAGAAGTTGTCTTTCCCAGGATTCCACAGCCGGGTTCCCCTGCTCGTTAGTCCACTGCAGAGCTGGGCTGCTCCCTCAGGCCCTAATCAGCTGACTCAAATAGGCTGCAAAATCGATCTGACAGCTTCTGAAGAGGAGTCTGGAGATGGGGAGGGAAGGGCAGGGGAGACCTAAGACTTTGGGGACATGGAATTCTGTACTTTGAAGGATATCACGATGTTTGCCTAATGTCAGGGAGTGTGACATTAGTGGGAGCTTCTGATCTTTGGGCTCTAGAAGTAGTTGTGACAGGACCCCCATGTCGTGCAGGCCAGTGTGTGTGTGTGTGTGTGTGTGTGTGTGTGTGTGTGTGTGTGTGTTGAAGGGGGTGTTTTTTGAGTACTGGGCATGGAAACCCTTATTCGGAATGGTGGGAGAGAAAGTTCTGTCTGATTGAAGCTCGAATTCCTTTGACATAAAGAACAAAGGCCATTAGCATTTGCTGATCATTCGCTAAATGTTCTGTTTTTCCTTTTAGTCACCCTCATAACTTTTGAGGTTGGCATTGTTACCCCCTGGTACAGATTAGGATATAGGGGCTTGAGAGCAAGAAAGATATTCAAAATATTTAACAACCCAATGAGCATCCTGCGAAGACACCTGGGAAAAAGGGCTTCAGCCACCTACCCTAAAGGGTGAGTGATGTCGGAGCCTTTCCGTTGTCAAGGTGATGGGGACATGTTCTAACAGCCGAGAATGTGGGACATGCAACATGAATGTAGGAGACAATATTTTAAAAGGGGAAAAGACACTCAAAAGCAGAGCTGTATCACCGAGAACAAATATCGCCAGCGTCCGTCGTTTTTCCCATGGCTAACGCTTCCTTCTCGTGTGGAACTAACCAGGTCCAGGGCCTAGGTGCTTGTCGGGGGAGGCGTGGTGTTCTGATGCACCACATTGAGAGAATACTATTCACAACTTCAACGGTTTTGCTAAGCATATTCTGAAAACTTCGGTTAAGATTTTGGTTCTCCAACACACACAAGATTGCGTTTGGAATTTAGCGGATCGGTAGTATTCCTTGGCTTTTTCTTTCCGGGTTTGCATGAAAACCTACGCCACTCGTACACATTCCGGTATGTACATCAAGACACAGTCAGTTCTTTCAATCGACAACTCAGAACTACAAATGAAACCATGTTGATGGAAATTAACTGAGAATGCCCTCTCTTCATCCAGTTGGAACAGAAGAGACATATAAAATCCTTTTATTGTTTTTTTCAAGTGAGAGAAAAACTAATATTCCTCTTCCAATACAAACAGAAATGTACTCACTGGTTCTGAAAATACAAGCCCAGAAAGGACACATTTGCCTCTGCGAGTACCAGCTTAGCCGTTTCATCTCTTTTTAAAAACCTTTGAACTTATGCCTCCTGCTGTTCTCTTGCGTTTTTGTTTGTTTGTTTGTTTGTTTGTTTGTTTGTTTTCCCCCTTGGCTCTCTCTTGCTATGCTGTGTTTTCCTCACTGAGCCTGTACCACGCCTCCCTTCCTTCTTACAGATCCAAACCTCTTCTGTGATAATCACGGAATTACAGCCTCAGAAGGCAATTCCCAAAGAGTGGTCTGCAGAGCCTTGAGGTAAGCCAGCTGATCGCAGGTGATAAAGGAGCAATTACCTTTTCTTATTTCGACAGTCGTGTATTCATTTTTAACGAGTATTAAAACATAGAATTCAAACACCAAGCTGTGATTACATAGATATGATTGCCTAAGTCCAGGCTAAGCTTCGAAAATGAATCTATTTGTAGTCAATTAAAATGTGTTAAGAAAATAATGGTACAAGTAGCGTGTGGATACAGCAAAGAGCATGAACTGTTTGGGAGACAATTCTATTAAGGCCCGAAATAGTATTCTCCAGCATCAACTCTGTTCTCAGCAGATGAACTGGCCATTAGGAGAAGTGGTAACTGCAGGAGTACAATGTGAGTGGAGAGGCTGGGCGTTAGAACAAACAACTCTTCTTCTTTATTTGGTTAGCCCGATACGCTGTTCTCCAAATGAACTCAAGAGCCTGCTCCCTCTACCTGCCTGCGCAAAGCTCGCGTTTGAGACTCAGATCTTACCGCTCTGATGTAAGGAAGAGCTATTTCTACCTTGGAGAAAGAGAAGGACATTTTAGGGCCCTGGTTCAAGCCTGGCTGGGGGACTGGGCCAGGCCTCTCTGCGCTAGGAGTGTCCAGGTCGTGGGAGGAGAAGGCCACGGTGCTGACCTCAGACAGGCTGGTGCTTCCTGCGTGTGAGAGTAGAGGTAGCAAGAGGTAGGAAAAAAAGAGAACCGATGAGCTAGACATAAATCAGCTGCCAGCTGTGGTGCTCAGCATTCTGTTTCTGAATGTAAAGTGGGTGTGACTTTATCCCGACTGTGCCTTTGAGCAGAGCCTCCCAGGCCCCGGGCCACAGACCAGTACATCTATATTTATAGCATCTCTCCAGTGCTAACATCACTGCCTCAGATCCATCTCAGATCATCAGGCATTAGATTCCCATAAGAGCAGCGGTCCCTGGTGACAAAAACGTTGGGGACCGCTCCTTTGAGGAAAGGGAGAAATATTTTTGCTAAGGAGTGAACTCTTGATGCTATTTGGTATCTTCAACATGATATTGCTTAAGACTAAATCGTTTACACCTTAGAAAATGGACAGCAGACCGTCGTGCTTGTTTCTGACCTACTGTAGAGTCTGTCCTTAGTGCCAGATAAATAACAGAGAGAAGTGTGGCATGGATTGGAGCAAGCGGACAGGTTCTGGGCCCAGCACAGAGCTTGCTGCTAGAACCTTTCCTCTCCCAGGACCGGCCTTGGGGGAAAAGAGTTGAATAAATGAACTCTCGAATCCGTCTCGGTTTCACCCATGACCTCCGGGAGGTCTCTCCTAAGGGCATCTTACTCTTCTCCTTGTTCTTTCAGCTCCAGGATCTCTTTACCTGGACAACGTGCAGGTGCACTGCTGACTCCATTTTTGTCTCATCCACTCATGCTCATCTCTACACTCAGCGCGAAGTCCGGCTCAGTGTTTTGTGTAGAATCGCCACCCAGAACACACGACAATGGAATTGGAGAAAAGAGAAGAAGTTTGGAGATGGTGCCAAACTCAGCAAGAGTGGGCCACGTGGCCGCAGGACTTCCCAGGAGACGAGTGTGGCCACGTGCTCTGAGACAACATTCGCCGAGTGCTTGGCGGCCGATTACTGCTGGCTGAGCAGAGAGGGAAATCCCAAAGTAAATTCGGCTGTTCTAGATTCAAGATTTATTTGTCCCACTGTCACATGATCGCAATCGAATGTACTATTATTCAATGACAACTTAAATGGACTCCAAAGACATATCCAGCTAAACCCCGTGTTCGGATGTCGACATGTCCTTACTCCTCGAACTGGATCGTGGGTGATAACAGTTTCCCCATCTCTGTGGCTTTTGTAAAACTCTAGCGGGTTTGTTCACGTGGTAATAAATGACTAAAAGAACCAGATGGCAGAGCCGGTGCTCAGTTATATGTTGCTGGACGCTTGGAAAAGAAGCAGATGACATATCCTTACAGGTCATGGCCTGGGGCCTTGGAGTCGGAGGGTGGTGTCTGGTGCCGTGGTAAGCAGCACAACGAAGTGCGAAAGTGTGGTTGTTGCTGTCAACAGACGGGGTTTGAATCCTGCTTTTGTCACATAATGCCCGTGTCACCTTGGGTGAGTTATTTCACCTTTTTCAGGGTCAGTGTTCTCCCATGAGAAATGGATTCGAAACCAGTTGGCCCAGTGTTCGATAAATAGGACCTGTTTTAATGGCTATTTTAATTCTGGAGCTCATTTAACCTTAGAGTGCTTTATGAGTGCTGTCGCTATATCCCCATTTTTTAGATGAGGAAATCAAGGCAGTGGAGGCTTGGAGAGCGTAAGTAAGTTGCCCGTAGCCACAAAGAGGTGGAGGTGGATTTTGAATGCATGTCCCCAGGCCAGTGACTGATTCGACTAACTCACTTGGGTAACTATGAATACTTATAAATTATATTCCATGACAAACATGCTGGATATGTTTATGTAAAGAGTTGTCGACTGCCATTTTCTTGCAAGATAGTGGAGAGACTCCTGAGTTGAATTTAAGTTGTGTCCCTGCCCTCTTTAGTGGCATGTCATACTGGGTCAAAATCCAATAACTACTTGAACAGTTAGTTATCCACTTTTGCCCTTTGGGCCTCAATGTCTTGCCTGATAAACAAGGGGGCCAAACTCTGAAAGGTGACCTCTCGGCTCTAACGTCCTGTGGAATGCACATGGCAAAGACGTTCCATTGGGAAAAGGGGAAAATGCTTGTTTGGGTCAATACAAAATAAGTGACAGGAAGAGGGAAACAACTCGAGCCTGAAAGATGGGGAAACCTAAGATGTAATATGGGTGGAAGGAACACCAGGGTGGGTAGGGAAAAAGGTAGGAGTCGTTATCTAGAAGATTTCCCACAATTCTCAGAAAGCTTCAATAAAGAATTAAAAGGAGTGAAATTATTTGACTCGGAAGAGTGGACAAGGTTTCCGCGCGTGTGTGCACATGCGTGTGTGTGTGCGTGTGTGAGAGCAGGTGGGCAAAAGCTATGTTGTAAGAATGAGTCAGAAAGCAAGCCTCTCTTCTCCTTCCTACAACTGCTAAGAAACATGAGTCCCCGTTGGGTTTAGGTTTCAAGAATATAAATGAGATTTGGATTGAGATCGAGGGCGGGTGGGAGAACTGGTGAGGATGTAATAGATGAGTTGTGTTTATGGGATCTGATATGAGTGGTGTAAGCTGTAAAGGCAAGAGACGAGTCGGTCTCATTCTCTGTGATTCTCCCAGTTGCCCCCACAGGGAAGGAGCGATGATGGGTACATCCAAGCCAATAAATAAATAAACACATACACATTTCGCAATGATTGCTTTCTGCCAATATTTAATATACCTCCCAAGTTGGAATACGGCGTACATTCCCTCACCATCTCATCTGCTTCTTCCCCCCCAGCTCCTCTCCTTCAAGGCTGAAAGCTTTGTTAGTCAGCGGAGACACTGCTTCCCACACTATAAAAACGTGTACTTGCTCTCTAAATGACGCCTTATTCCTGATTGTGCTAGTAGAGCCTCCAAAGCTACAGACAGGGACAATTTTTTGTTTGTTTGTTGAAATGTTGATGGCCTCACAGAAATTGCAGAATCAGTGGGGGTGCTGAGAACTGGGGGAGAGAAAACTTCTTTGCCAATTTACGAAGAACTGGGATGAGAAACAGTGAAAAGAACCCCCTGAATTGCTAATATCGTTCAGCTGGAGTGGAAGAGGAGGGTTATTCTTGTAAACCATCCAAATACATTTCCATAAATGTTGAGCTTTGGGACTAACACAGGGTCTTGGCTTCACTTTTCCTCCAAGTGGCCAGGGAGAATGGAACAGACATCGGGTACAGAGGAGAGAAAACCTGGCATCCTGCCTAGAACAAAGATTTTAGGTTTTAGAGAAACGACTGGGCAAGGACATCCCACAAGAAGCTGTTGATCAGTGAAATGTGCATTTGCTCAAAACGTGCTCTCACAGCTGAGCCCACCCCTGTGTTCCAGATCATCCTGGCTGGATCCTGCTCACAGGGCTGCCCCGAGCCCTGTTTAGGACAGTTTCTAGAGGATTTTACTCTGAAGAGTTTCAATGTCATTATGCAAATGCAGGAGCTTCTCCTATTTTATGGATCCGAAGGCATTTGAAATCTGTCTTTTAGCGTGGTTAAGAGCAAGGGGTAAAAACAGGCATTGATAACAGCTAACTGACTTGACTACATGCCAGACCCATTCTAAGTACTTTCAAAATATTAACTCACTTAAACCTCACAACAACAGCCCTTTGAAGTGTGTGCACTGTGATCCCCGCTTTTAGAGGTGAAAAAAAAAAGATAAGTAATTCACCCAAGGTCACATAACCGATGAGTGATGGACCAGTGTTCCATTCTACGCTCTGCCTATGACTCCACAGACTCCATGCGCTTAAGCGCAGCCCTCCGAGAGGAGCAACTCTGACTTCCAAGCGTTGCTCTGAAGGTCGAGTGGGATCATCGCAAGGGTCAGCTATACCGATCCAACGCAGGAAAGCTCCAAATATTGAAGTGGTGCTTCCTGTTTATGCTTCTGACTCAAAAATCACAATGCCAAAGACTTGTATTTCTTTCCTCCCTCTCTCCCTCCCTCCCTTCCTTCCCTCCTTCTTTCCCTTGTTTTACCCTTCTTCCCATCCTTCCACATTCCAAAAGGCTTCTCAGTGGGATCAAATATGCAGTCACCTGTGGCAGTTAATAGAGAATAGAAAGCAGGGAGGAAGGAAGGAAGGAAGGAAGGAAAGGAAAAAGGAGGGAAAGAAGGCAGGCAGACGGTTCTCTTCCCTTCCTATTTCGCCTCCCCCTCCTCTGCTTCCGCCCCCTGAGCTCACACTTTCAAATAAACTTCTCACACGTAAACAGTCGTCTCAGACTCTGCTTTCGGAAGGACCCTCCTTTTCTTCCTTCCCGAGTCTTTCCTTTTTTTTTTTTCCCCAGAGTGATATTGATTTGTTTTCTTAGATAAAAGAATATTTTGATCTTATTGAAGTCATCTGGTTGGAAGACCAAGTTCAAATGCGGCAGATTCGGGGTCAGTACTCTGTTGGTATTATAGTCCAACAGCCTGGCACATAATCTATGTTCAATACATGTTTATTTAAAAATTTTCAAAAGTGTGGGTTAACCTGCATTGCCTAATCCACCAAAAAGATAAAGTGTAAAGTATTTTTTACATTAACAGGTTTTCTTTTTTCTCGCTTTTCACAGCAAAAATCGTTAATCTCCATCTGCACTTCTCTGAGTCTTACGTCACGTGTGGACTTTCAGTAGTTCTTGAAGACAGGAAAGGGAAGGGAACGCTTTATAATAACATTGTTTTTTTTTCCCTATTCATGCCCCTCAAATTGCAATTTTGAAGGTCACTGGCCCAGCTGATGTTTCTATCACTTTAAATTCTTCATCCAGATCCACAGCTTAGAATAAACGTTTTCCAGGGGAGACTGTGAGCCAGTGGACTAGGAGATGGTAAGGCACAAGTAGGTACAGCTGGCAAGATTCTGACACACGTGTGTGGTACAATGAAATCATCCCATTGGAAGATTAGAGGCAATAAATAAAAAGCAAAAGATGGAGATTTGGACAGAAAAACAAGGCAACTCACTGGCTGAATATTCCATCGTGAAATAATTTCTCAGTTCACACATACATGTTATTAATTCATATCGGTTTCCTAGGGCTATGGTAACAAATTACCACGAATTGGGTGGCTTACAACAACAGGATTTTATGCTCTCATGTCTCTGAAGACTAAACGTTCAAAATCAAGGTGTCAGCAGAGCCAAGCTTTCTCTGAAGGCTCTGGGAGAGAATCAGAGCCATGCCTCTTCCCAGCTTCTGGTGCTGCTAGCCAGTCTTGGCCTTCCTTGGCTTGTAGGTGCATCATTCCAGTCTCTGTCTCCATCTCTACCTCCTTCTCCTGGAGAAGTGTCTCTGTGTCCCTTCCTCTTCTCATAAAGACACCAGTCATGTTGGATTAGGTCTCATTCTAACTCAGTATGACCTTCTCTTAACTTGATTACAGGTGCAAAGACCCTGTTTCTAAATAATTCACATTCACAGGTGGTGAAGGTTAAGACTTGCACATATCTTTTTGGGAGGTATTATTTAACCCATGACACCATTCTCCTGAAGTTGAAGAACGGTTATAATTTTTTGCTATTATATGTGCCACACATTTAGCATCTTCATTCAGAGTGTTTTCTACATCTAAAGTTATTTACTTAGCATAGATTCTCAGAAGTGGAATTCCTGGGTCCCAGGATGCAAATGAGCATTTTAAAGTTTTACAAATTGCTATGCTTCTTTCCAAAACTACCAAGTTAAATTGCCATTGGTAATTTATGAGGGTGTCTCTTTCAATTACATTCTTGCCATTATTTGGCATTGTAAGTTTTTTTTTTTTTAAGAGATACACACGTAAAATGGCCAATCAGCAACAAATAGTATCCCAATGTGCATGGAGGTTGAACATTTTCTCATATTTTATTTGCTTTTCTCTTCTTGGTGAATTTTCTCTTGCTTTCCTTTGATGACTTATCTATGAGAAAAAATCTGTTTTTCATGTTTATTTCTCAGAATTATTTCTCTTAGTCTGCTGCTTATAATTATATTTTTGGTTTTGCCCTTCAAAAATTTTAATTGAAACGTAATTGTCTACAAGAGCGATTATCAACATGTAAACAAGTGTAACAGAGGACCAGGATCTGTCTGTCTAAATGCCCCTCTGTGAATTATTTTATCGTTCTTGAGCATAGCAAACTTTCTCCCTCCAAAGCAAGGGAATTAAGCTGAATCCTCTTCTAATTTATATTTATACATGTTATATTCTCTAATCAATCAGAAATGTCTTTTGGTATAGGAAATGAAATAATTATTTAAATATATTGTGTTCCAAATTGTTAGCTGATTGTCTTAATCTTGTTTTCTGAAAAACCCCAGCTTTTCTGGGAATTGACTTGTGATGAGTTCTTTATCATATATTAGAATATGACATATAACGGGATCCTTTTTCTGGGTTGTCCTGATGTTATTTTTGCAGTACTGTCACATTATTTAAATTTTTATAGCTTTATGAAATGCAGTGTGGTTCCTCTTTAAATTTTAAAAAATATTCTGTTTATTTTTCTAGGTTACTCATAGAATCCTTTAGTCAAAGTCAGGTTGGGATATTTATTAAAACTGTAGCTATTCACACATTAATTTAAGAATTAAAACCTTTGTGATACTCAGCATCACCATGTGGTCTCTCTCCGTATATATGAGCCATCTTTTTTATCTCTCTTTTAAGTCTTGCAGCTTTATTTATATAGGTCACACAGTTTGATCAGAATTATTTACGATATATCACTTTTGTTGCTACTGGAAATAGGATTTAAAAAATTATTCTATACATTATTTTTGGTAATCTTTATTTGTTTATCTTGGATTCAAATTCCTAAATTTTATTAAATGTTGATAGCTTCCGCCTCATTCCTCTGGATTTTATAGGTATATAAGTGCACAACTCATAAAGAATAATATTTTTCTCTTTTTAAAATTTATCTTTTTTAATTTCTTTTTTCTTTGGTCAGAATTTCTCAAGAATTTCTATATAAAATATAAAGATAAGAAACTTCCTTTTTTGGTTCTTAATTTTGATATTTTACATTTAAGTGATTGTCAACTATTATTGTTAAATATATTTTCTTTTTGTGGTAAGCAGCTTTTCTTACATGTCTACTTGAATTTTTAAAACAGAAATTAGTCACAAGTTTTATAAAGTGACTTTGCAACATTTACTTAAATGATTTATTTTGTGTTGCCTTTGATCTATTGTTGTAACATATGATAATAATAGTTTTCTTATTTGCAAACCATTATTGAAATCCTACATTATATCCTGTATAGCCCTGATCCTGATAGACGTTAAAAAAATACAGTTGAATTGCACTTAATATTTCAATTTGTTAATTATTAACAATAAGTTTATTTATCATTAATTACTAATAGAAGACCAGCAACTGTTTATTTTTATCACATAGACTTTACCTTACATAAAAAAAAATTTATGACCTAGAGAGCTGGTCTGGTAAAAATCCTGGGGCCATTCCAAGATGTTCTTTATTTATTCGTTTCTCGATTCGGATACCCATTTATCCTTTGGATGTAAATTCCCAAATATTTTTTGAGCAGTTCCTAGGCTGGGTGGGATTAGACATTCCAAACTCAGTCTCTGCTGTCAGAAATACTGGGGCTCTGTTATTTACTGACAACATGAACTTGGGCAAGTTACTTAACCTTGAAAAGCCTCAAGTTCTCTCATCTGCAAAATAAGTGTGGTAAACAGCATTTGCTAAGAGCCACACACGAAAATGTCTGTTAAGTGTCTTAACTGTGTCTGCACACTCAATCCTCAGTGCATGTCGTTGTGGTATTATTCCATCCTGGAGACAAAGACAAATGGACCTGGGCCCTCTGCTGGGTGGCACAGGTTATGCGCTAACTGCTGATCACCTAGTCTACTTTCCCACCTTGCATATTACTCAGGCTCTCTGAGATTAGTGTCCATTTCCCTTCCTGTTCCTCAAATCTGCACACACACACTCCCCACTGCCCACCCCTCGCATTTCCCATGTCAAGTCTCCTGGATGAGGACTAGATCAGTTTGAAGATTGTAGGAGAAGCCTAAGCCCCGTGGCCCAGTCACCTGCGCCATGATAGCTGATGATCTGGAAAGTGGCGGCAAATACACTTATGGCAGCTTTCTATCAAACGTCCTGTAGGTCAGCCCCCCGGGCGCTCACTGCCAAGGGCGCTCTCGCCTGGCTTTTTCGGCATGCATCAGTAGCCCCCGCTGCAGGAAAGATTTAGAACTTCAGGTAGCTTCGCTTTCCTCCGTGGCATCCTGATGTCCCCTTGCACAATATTTAAGTTTTGCACAATATTTAAGTTTGAGAGCCTTGGCCTCCATGACCTTTTAACCAGTGCCCTCCGCGTTGAACATGCTCCCTCGGTATCACCAAGGATGTCCAGCTGTTATTTTCCTGGTGATTGGGATGCTTTATTGTATTTTGCAAAAGCGACTTATTGTTCTAACCTCCCCACCTTTGGAGAAGCTTAGCTAAGTTGACTTGCCTCCTCGCCCTATGCTTTAACCCGTGCTAATAAGTTGAATTTCAGAGGGCCCGCCCTCACCACCCCTCCTTCCCTATGGGTCATTTAGATTTCTTGAGCCGCTGAATGGTGTCAGCCTGGGAAACTAGAGGTTTGTTACGCATATTGTGTCAGCTGCAGACATAATTCACTAAACCGCCCCAGACACATGCTGTCACCAAGAGATGCTTCAATTTATAATTGCCCGGAGCTCATGTTGGCAAATAGTGCTGAGTGGAAGCGGGAGGATTTCAAAGGCTTGGGGCCTGTTTTTCAGACCCTTGGTTCCTGTCCATCTCGCCTTTCTGTATGGGGTTGTGCTGTGTGCACTCAAGATTTCTAAGGCCAATTAACAGTTTAGAAACTGTCAAGGCATATTGACCTGCAAAATCACTGTATTTACTGTCACCATAATTTCTCATAATACTGAAGCTTATACTGGCAGTCTCTATGACTTTGTTCAAAGCCTACGGGTGAGAAGGTCATTCGTATATTGTAATCAGGATTCTTGAGCTGCACCGTGTTTTAATTATGGCTCAGGTAGTGGGAGTCGTGCAGTTTGGGAAAGGAGGCCAGCTGGGAATTAGCATCTCTTTGATCACAAGGCTGAATGACTTGCTTTGATCGTAGAGACAATAGTTCATAAAGGATCTTTGGTGTCTTCCTGAAATTTGCAGGTAAACAGAGGGATCATTTGAAGTGATTAAGGTATGAACAATTCAGATCCCAGACAGTGGTCTTCTTTGAGCTGGATTCAGAAGCCTATTGATTAACATAGCAAAACGAATTGGATGGCTGAAAAGGACCATGACTTTCATCTCTGAGAAGGTGCATCGAGAAGCCACCATGTCAGTCCTCCTGTGGTTGGACTTTCAGGTCCTGCGTGAACCCTTCCGTGGGGTCGGCATGGTGTTCAGGAAACTCAGTATGAAAATGAACATCACAGGTGACCCTGAAGGGAAGAAGAACTCATTAAGCAGAAGGTGCTTGAACCGTAGAGGGCTCGCAGGTTTTGGAGTCAGGGAACCTGAGATATTATCCTTGCTTCTCCATTTGCTATGTGTGCGTCTAGGGGCCAGTAGCTAAGCCCTTCTGTGTCTGAGCATCTTTAGCTGTACAAATTGGACATAAATACTTCAATGGTCATTTTTAAGGTTTAATGATGTGCCTTTTGAGAAAGGAGCCAGTGCCAGGCATTTTAGGGAAGAAGCAAATACCAAGATGTCCTAAAGCAGGACCGGAAAATCCTCCTGCTCTATTTCCATGCTACTAAGAGGAAGCTTTGTAATATTTTCTCCGCATGCAACCATCATCTTAATAGAATATTTGATTTTTCCAAACAAATTGTTTTAAAGTGATATTTTAAGTTGTGTTCCAATGAGACTTGTTTGAACATTTATATACAAGAAACGCCATTTGTTTAGATTAAAGCGTTTGAGCTTTTTGGGGGTTGTATTGGGTACTGCCACATGGGGGAACCATATAACCATCGGTGGTCAGTTTCAGAAATATTAGCCTAGCAGAGATTATGTAGCATTTGAAGCATTTAAATTCAGTTAGTTGTGAATCTGGCATTTGTGATTTGGTTGGTTTGCCTAGAGTGAGTGACCTCATAACACTAGTCAGTTGCCATCTGATTATAACACAAAATAAGTCACTGAGATCTGATAGTCACAATAAAAAAGACATTGGTCCTGAATGACCTTGGGAAGAAAGGCAAAAGCCCAGTGTCCCCTCTTGAACACCTGTGTGCCTCGACACTGCTCAGACACTCGGTTCCTAGGGAGAAATCGCCGTCTGAAGAATGACCCCGTCAGACTGCCTCTCCCATCCCAATCTTTGCGGCTACCTTCAGCTCTGCCTTCAACTACTTGTATTTTTGTGCCGTGGCCAACGCTCCTTCATTGAAGGGGTCACAGAAGCGAGGGCAAGGTGACCACGTGTGGGAGAGATGCCTAAAAATTCCTGCTACATCAGAACCACAGGATGACAGGGCGTGGAACTGAAAGTCTTTAAGGTCTGCAACACTATTCTGTGACATTTCAATGCGTCATTATTGAACACGTACTGTATTAGTTTGCTTGAGCTCCCGTAATCAAATACCACAGACAGGGGGCTTAAACAATATAAATTTATTTGCTCATAGTTCTGGACAGAAGTTGGAGATCAAGGTGTCGATGGGGTCGCTTTCTTCTGAGACCACGGTCCTTGGCTTGCAGATGGACCCTCCTCACTGCGTTTCCATGTGGACTTTCCTCTGTGTGTCCACATGTCTATGTTCGAATGTCCTCTTCTCATAAGGACACCAATCCAACAGGATTAGGGCATGCCTGATGACTTTATTTTGCTGCGATCGCTTCTTTTGCCGTGAAGCCCTAACTCCAATCCAGTCACGTTCTGAGGTGCTGGGGGTTAGGACTTCAACCTATGAATTTGGGGGCCACGATTCAGCCCACGATGCCTACCACGTGTCAGGCGCTACGTTAGCACTTGGGGTGCAGTGTAGACCAGACCTAATTACTGCTCTTACCGCCTCAGTCTCAGCCACTCGGTGAGACTTCCTGCTGAAAGTCAAACCAGCATGTCCATGTTGCATCATCCACTGCACACTACCGTCCAGCTTCTCCCTTTGACCCCTCCTGGCAATGCCGAACGTAACTTTGTGTCAAGACTCTGTGAGTCCTTGGCTTCTGACCGTTCGAATCCAGTTCTTCTTCCACTCCTCTCTCCATTTTACCTCTATGTCTTTGTGATCTGGTTCCTATGTCCAACCTTTAAAAAACTGGTGTTCCTACAGGCATATATGGTCAACCCACTGCTGCTTTTCTCTGGCTTCTTCTTCCTCGAGGCTTCAAACATTCCTCTGCCTTTGTTCCTTAAAAGGTGGTCTGCCAACCAGCAGCATCGGTGTCCTCTGGGAGCTTGTTTGAAATGCTGAATCTCACTCAGCTCTCATCTTAAATCCACTGAATTGTTATCTAGATTTCTGGAGACATCCCCAGGTGATTTGCATGCTCATTAAAATATAGGAAGCTTGTTCTACTGGTATCACCTGCCATTGCCTACGGGCCATGTGTCAACCTCTTGTGTTCAGCATTCAGTCTTTTATGGACTTCCCACTCATGTGAGTAGCTGCCTGTTGAATCTCCAACATGTCCTATGGGCACGGCCAACTCAGCATGTCCCAGTGAACTCGTCGTCCTGTCTTCCTCTGCTGACTTTCGTCCTCATTTCTCCCTTTGGGGGTGGAGCTACAGTCCATCTAGCCCCCTGCAGGCAGGTGAACTCCTCCGTGTATTATCCTTCTGCATCCAATCAATCAGTCTTGCTCATGTTTTTCTTTAAAAATATTCCTTATCTCCTCTCCTTTTCTTTTTTTATTACACCTGCTTTCATCTTCCACCCTCCGGATTAGTAAAAGACACTTTGAATAGATTTATTGGCATGCAGCTTTTTCTCCGTATACTTCCAATGCCTCTGCCTGTAACTGCTCCTTCCGCCTGTTGCCTGGCAACGCTCACTCATCCTTTAAGACACAGCTCAGGAATCATTTCCCAAACCCTTTCCTCACCCCGACACCCACGCCAGGAATCCTTCTCTGTTTCCTGAGTAAGTCTGTGTCTCAGTGTCGTCACCTGTGAAATGGGATAAATAGAAACATTTTAAGGAATAAATGAGTTGAGTTCATAGAGCAGTGCCTGACACAGAGTAAATGCTGGATAACTGTTAGCTGTTATTTTAGCAACCATTTCAAATTCCTGACAGGTGGGCTGGAAATGATCTTTTCCTCTGCAGGAACCATGATTGCTGAAAGCATGAGCAGGTGCTCACCAGCATCAGAACCATCAATGGTGGGAAGAAACTGAGGTGGTCTCTGGTTTGAAAAGCCCAGCCTGGACATGACCTCTTGGGAGCAAGAATTATGTCTGAAGCTGTGAACCCCAGACCCACTCCTACTTTTGAGCCCATAGCAGGTGCTTCTCGAATATTGACCACACCAGGTGACAGCTGGAAATTTCAGGTAGAAGAGGAAGGAGATATTATTCAGAGTTTGGCATATTTTAAACAATGAAAGCTACAAATGACTTAGGGCATTTCCTAATTGAGGAAGCTAGGAGGAGAGCACGGTCTGAGGGGCCGATTTATAGTTTTGAATTTGTGCCCAGAAGCTGTTTGCAGAGATGGTATTTTTAGAAACATGGAGATAAATACAATTAAATTAGAGAGATGTGTCGAGTATTCTGTTCCCTTGTATGGAGACTGTCCTCTGACCCTCGCGGCTTAGGTAATGACAACGCTTTGAATAACGGCTCCGTATTTTCTAATTAAACAATCAAGTCTCTCCAATCACTTCTTTAGTGAAGATAGAGGTCAAAAGCCTAGAACCTAGAAGAAATTTTAAATGAACAGAAATGACAATAACATGGAAATATTTTTCCTTGATTCTTTCTGCATCTTATTAACTCTTCATGGCCTGAGTCAGTGCGTATCCTCACATGTAAACAGGGTTTTCTTTCGACACTTGATGTATGAGTCAGCCTACAGAATAGAGAACACACACACACACACACACACACACACACACATGCACACGCACATGCACATGCACTGGAATCAGGCAGACCTGCCTAGGTTTGAATCCTGGCTTACTACCTGTGTGGCCTTAAGCAGATCGCTTAACCTCTTAGAATGTCGGTTTTTCTCTCCTTCAGAATGGTTTTGGGAACTAAATTAGATAATGTATATATAGTGAATATGCTTTTGCTCCATCATAATCAAGGCATAAGACATGTACTTTAATTTTTTTTTTTTCTGAACCAAATCGAACCTGGCTCAATCAGTACAAACTAGAAGTGAATTAAAAAAAACCCTACTTTTAGTGACTCCTTCCTAGGGTTCTTTCAAGAGCTGGGCGAACAGTTTTAGGGTTTTCTTGGGCTGGGAACACTGTTCTGAGTCTTGCCTAGGACGGAGTGGTGCAGAGCTGGGCCCATAGTGCCCTCTTCCGCCTTCGGAGCTCATGTACCTGTGGAGCAGGTTGCCTCAGCATCCACAGACCTGGAAATAAAGGCACGATCTCGGGCGACCGTGCAATCAGGCCGATGTGAGGTTTTGCCGCTGTTAGTTACGACACCTGGAATTTACTTGATGGAACTTACGCCTCAGAATACAAAGTGTGATCCCACGTGTGTGTGTGTGTTAAAATGTCACCCACATGCTGCTCGTCTCCTAATCAGGAGAGCACACTCTGGCGGAAGCAAACACAGATGTCTGCTATCCACATGGGATGAGTAACTTAGGCTTTTCTGTGTAACCTAGTGAATGTCTAAAATGGTTTTTACTGGTGAAATCAGACTGTTAAGTAGGATAACGCATATTAAGAATGGACTCTCAATGGTGACGTGAAAGATAAATGGATTGTCTAGGACAGTTTGCAGCCGCCCCCACCATCACACGAACCCTACAAGCCCCTGGCCAGTGTCTTCCGACATCATGCCTTCGGCCATCATTCGATCACTCTGTCCATTCTTTGCACCTCTTAAATAGTTAGCCCAAAGCTTCCTCCTCAGGGAAGAATCATGCTTCTATGTCCTCTCTTCTGCCTGTGCTTGCCCAGCTCACAGGTATAGAACTGCTACCTGACAGGTGAACATCAAGCATGCAGCTCCTACGCTCACCTCCCCCAGCCCTCATTGCTGGCCCAACAGACGGTGTGACCTGCATGCGTCCCACCTTGAAAACCATGCCTGGTTTTCCATGTGCTCTTCATGGGTCCCTTTAGCTGCTAACTAGTCTGGGGGACTGCTCATGCAACCCCGAGTTAGCTTTCCCTGGGATTCGAGCAAGGTATTTAGTCTCTCTGAGCCAGTTTCCTCCCTTAAACAATGAGGATATACACAATAGAACCCATCTTGTTAAATACTCAGAATATTTAACAGCTAGTGCAGCAAACACACCCATCTCGCAGTACGAACCCCCCCGTGGAGGTCCCCTGCCATGCTAGATAAACTGAGGAGGGCACTCTGGGGGTCTCTGGGGAGGGGTCAGGGCAGGGCCGCCAGTTGAGCCCTTTGCCTCCAATGTTTTAGTTTCTCCACAGATGGACTGTGGCTGTGAACTTGGAAGGTTGGTGAGAGAAGCCCTGGAGACCCACCAATTGGGAAGATTGTTCCTTGAATACTTAAGAGGAAGCTGCAGTGGAAACCAATGAATCAGAGGGAGGAGAGGAAGCTGACTTTACCGAGGGGCCACTCTGTGCCAGGTACTTTTTCGAGAGTTGTCTCTGGAGCCAGATGGCCTGGGTGGAATCCTCACTCTACCACTTATGAGCTTTTGAAGCTTGGGAAAGTTTCTTAGCCTCTGTGTGACTCAATTTCTCCATCTGTAAAATGGGGATGATAAGAGTCTATATTGCATTTTGATTTTGTGAAAACTAAGTGAATTAATCTAGGTTAAGGACTAAGAAGAGTGGCTGGTAAAAAATTGAGCACTCAATAACTGCTGGCTTATTAATATTATCATTAATATTATATTTGAACATTTTATTTCATGTTATTAAACCATAACCTTTTATTACGGTTCCTGTTTTATAAATTAAGAAGTCAAGGTTCAGCGAAGTATAGTAACCAGCTAAAGATCACACATACTGAAGGTCCAATTCGGGTGGAGAACCCAAATCTTTTTGACTCCAAATTCTTGTAAGTCCCTACTTGGGGAAAAAAGAGGTAGGTCACATTACATGAAGTGAGATAGTGATGGAAGAGATTCTAGTGACATGTGTGACAACAACTTCATGGCATCTAACCAAGTGTTGTTAACTGAAAACAAAACAAAACGAACGAACCAACCAACCAAAAAACAATAAAACCCAGCTCAGGGCTGTGTACCACCTCTTGTGTACGTGGCGGGTGAGGAGACAGGTTGAGGTAGCTTGTACCATCTTACGAGGGCTGACTGTTAGATTATCAGGAATTTTGCCAGCCAACCGACATCCACACGGGAGCTTGACATTGGCCACGCTAAGATATTTACACCATGGAAACTGGCACACATTATATTGAAAAGATAAAAACTAAAAAAAAAACATATTTTTTTTATTTAGAGTCAAAAGGAAAGTTCATTAGAAAAGGGGTAACACTCCAGACAGAGTGTGGTCTCCTCTTAGAGGCAGAGAGTGAGAGGGACCCAAAATATTTAACTATGATAAAGTAAAGAGGATGGAAAGAGTAGGAAAGATGTGGGAAGGATGGAAAGGTAAGGAGTAGAAGCAAGATTTCTCTGGATAAAACTTTCTATCTTGTTTTGATCTTTAAATCACGCAGATACATTGCCATTTAGAAAAATTCTTTTACACTCTTAAATTGAAAATAAACAAATGAAAGAATGTAACCATATGTCAAGCTGGCAGCAGAGCCACACAAAAAACAAATGTATTTCATAGGGTTTAGAACACTGTACTTTTTAATGGAGATTATTCTAAGGATGAAAAGAAGGACAAAGAAATTTAAATTGCCATAAACGTTTTTGCTTATAGTAATTTCAGCAAGGATATTCTACACTATTTCTTTATGATTTTGGTTAGAGCAAATGAACAATCATGTTAATGCTCTTAGAAGTCATCATTTTCAATGTAAAATACAATTATAAAAATTGTTAAAATGGAATCGAACACATGATGTTACATATACACGCACACGCACACATTCATACACACCCATTGTTTTCCCTAGCTCTAGCCACACTTCTAATTCAATTAACCACTAAAAAGAGCTGGAGATTCTTAGAAAAAATGGTAAATTCTCGATCTGGGGCCGAGATGAACTAGAAACATCTTGTTCCAAAAGCAAGGAGACTTTCAAAGTTTAATAGTAGAATGTAAAAAAGACCCAGGAGTCAGCTTAAAAAGTATCATAAAACGAATATAAAAATAGTAATTATTATAGTAGATTAAAACATTTAATCAATAAATATCCACAAGACTATAATAATAGTTAAAAACTGAGGACAAAAACCCTCATTTGTTATCATTTGAGGCAGTTTTAAAAATAACCGATTACTTTGAAAATTGGTAAGTATATGGACAGGACTAAACATTTATCCTACATTTCCAGTAGGACCTATGTTTTGGTGTTACCAGAAAGCCCTAGAAATCTCTATTTTATAAGAGAACATTAGCTAATAAATAGGGACTAAATGATAGACTTTAAAAATCTCATTTTACAACCTTCTTAGAAATAATGATTGAAGCAAAGATTTTCTATTGGTATTAAAACCATTAAGTGAATGGTGGAGAACTGAATATCTGAATAGTGCCAAAGAAATACCTCAGAAGTTGCTTTCTGAATGCAAGTGATAGATAACGATTTGCAATGATTTAGGTAGGATTCCATCCTAGCCTCCCCGGCGATGGATGTGTCAGTTTGCTCAGGCCACCATAACAAAGCACCGTAGACCAGCTGTTTTAAACAGCAGAAATTTATTTTTTGACAATTCTGGAGGCTAGACATACAAGATAAAATATCAGTAGGATTAGTTTTTTTTTTTTCCTCCTTGTCTGTTCTTCCCTGCATCTTTAACTGGTCTTCCTTTGGTTTCTGTCTGTGTCCTAGTGTCTTTTTATAAGGACCCCAGGCATATTGGATTAAGGCCCACCCCAAAGGCCTTATTTTAACTCAGTTAGCTCTTTAAAGACCCTATTTTCAAAGGTAGTCACACTATGAGGAATTGCAGATTAGGATTTCAACGTCCGGCTTGAAGGTAGGGGTGGGGCAGGAAGGGACACAGTTCCGCCTATGACATATTTTGTAGATAGCTGTGTCATCAAAAAGGATTGAGAAGTGGGTAAAAGAGAAGAAGAAAAAAAGAGTGTGCAAGCTCTCTGGTGTCTCTTCTTACACTGGCACTAATCTCATTTTGTGCCGCACCCCCCATCACTTCATCTAAACCTAATTATCTCCCAAAGACTCCCATCTTTAAATACTATCACATTGGGATTAAGGCTTTCGCATATGAACTTGGGAGGGGCGGGTACACAATTCAGTCCAATCTCTTTAAAAGATAATTGTGGTTTAAAAGATCAAAAGGTCATGTGTACGCGAACGTACACATGTGATAAAATTGTACAGAACTAAATACACGCACATCCACACACACAGACACACAAATCCGAATAAGATTGGTGGTTTGTATCAATGTCTATATCCCAGGGGTGATATTGTATTATAGTTTTGCAAGATGTTCTTATTGAAAGAAATTGGATACAGGGTACTTGGGATCTCTGCATTACTTTTAAAATCTACAATTTTCTCAAAATAAAAGGTTTAATTAATAAATTATAATTTGTTGTTTAAACAAAACTAGTAACAAGGTAGCATGTGATGTATAACATGAGGTAAAAGTAAAATGTGTAAAAAGAATGGTATTGAAGTGGAAGAGGAGACGTAGAGGTGAACTATTGTTAAGCTTCTTATATTATACATGGAATTGTATAAAATCACTTGAAGGTAGACTGTGATAAGTTAAAGATATATACTGTAAGCCCTAAAACTACCCCTATAATAACACGACAAAGATCTGTTGCTTATATGCCAAGAAGAAGATACAATGAACTCATACATATATTTGATCCAAAAGTGGGCAAAAAGGAGGAGGAAGAATGGAACAAAGAACAGATGGAACAAATAGAAAACAAACGGAAAAGTAATAGGTTTAACCCTAGTCATACTAAGAACCATTTTAGCATAGATTGGCAGATGGGATAAAGAAAAGGTAAGATCCACCAACATTCTGAGTACCATAAACTCACTTTAAATATAAAAGCACAAATAAATTAAATGCAGAAGCACGAAAAAAGATATAAAAGGCTAACACTAATTAAAAGAAAGCTGGCACGTCTATGTTAACATCGGAAAAAATAGATTTCAGAGCAAAGAATCTTACCGGGTATAAGAAGGCCGGTTCACAATGGTAAGGGGGTCAATTCATCAAGAGATCACAGCAAGATAAAACTTTTAGGCCACTGGTCAGGGAGCATTGAAATATAGGAAGCAACAACCGGTAGAACTGATGAAGATAAAGACAATCCACAGTTACAGTTGGAGATTTCAAGATCCCTCTTTCAATAATTAATAGGACCAGTAGACAATCGCTAAGGATGCCGAAGACTTGAAGAACACACAGAAGTGGCCGAGGCAGAAGCCGAAAACTCCGCTAACACACCCTGTCTTGTGAGGCCATGAGCCCACCTGGCACAGGAGAGTTTTCCTGCAGCAGATAATGAAGTTAATGTTCTCCTAAGCGTGGTCAGTCTCTGCGTGAGTTATTTTCTTGGGTGAAACACTCTGATATTAAAGGGTACCTCAGAGCGATTCGCAAAGCATGCAGAGCGAGTGTTGTGGACACCCCGAGCGGCCTGCTTCCTACACTCCTCTGAAGGTCGGCAAACTTGCCGGAGGCCCGTCTGCATCTGGCCCAGCCTTTTGCTTTACTTCTTTGTACTTTGAAGAATTTTCATTCTTGAGTTTTAAAGTGCAAATGTCCCTCAGGTTGATAAGTGTGGGCTTATGAACACATCGTCTAATACAATGAACCGCGCTGGAAGTTCAAATCCATCGCTCACTAGACAGTCATTCGACTACCCTGAACCTCAGTTTCATCTCTTTTCAATGGTGCCCCTAAAAATGGCTGCTGTGAAAATTGAATGAGATTAGGTGTTTACTGCTCTGCACACACTCACCCGGCCCTTCCCATTGTTAACTTCTTTCCTTCTTAATGAACAAAAACAGCAAGAAGGAGATCCAGGACTAGGACACACGGAGCAAGAAGGAGCTGGCAGGCCATGTGAAAGAGTCAATTTTATTTCTTGGAATGAGTTTTGGGAAGAACAGCCCTGCACAGAGATCTTGCCGTATAAATCATACAGATCGTAAGCTGCTTTGTGTTTTCTTTTTTCCTGACAGAAGCTACCCAAGTCAATAAGATCAGCTGAATTTTGTTTTGTAAGATGCTGCAAAAGAGGCTGCCTTAAGTGACAGTCGTCCAGAATATTGCAGAATTCAGTCTGACTTTATTCTGGGCATTTAATCTTGGAGCGGAAAGGTAGCAAAATGGAATTGATAATGCTGCTCATCTCTGAAAGCAGCTGAAGAGTTAATTAACTCAGTAAAAATTTAAAAATAACACCTGAGTTATTTCAGAGCCATTTTCCCAACGAGGCTGGTAGAGCTGCTGAAACAATGTTCTTAAAAGCTTTTTCAGTCCTTCAACCACCCCAGAGATCATTTAAGGAGAAGAATAAAACTTTATGTGATGAAATGAGAACCAGAGGAAAATATGATAAGAATTGTTAAATGACTGCATCAAATCGAGTGTTTGCGAAAATGCATTGATGACAGAGACACCTTGAAGCCCCACATAGCCACTCAAGTGAGGGGGTTCCAACCGGATCAGATACGTGTGAAATTTGGAGGCCGCATGTTTTAATTAAAGCAGTGCCAGAGAAATATTGTCTGCAGAGGAGCTGTGGCTAGTCATTCGATGATGTGATAGTTACTCATTCTTAACTTGTCTGTATTGCAGTATCATGATCTGTATAATGGGAGCAAAACCAGTATTCACCTCAAAGGACTGTTATGAGGTTGAATGAAAAAATTTATTAAAATGTCTTAGAACCCTCCCTGGTATACAGTAACTGCTCAATAAAGTAACTGTTTTTAATCTTAATAATTGCTTTTTTTTTTTAATCATTGAACCTGCTGTACCTACCATGTGCTAGGCACTGTGGTAAGATGTAATAAGCTTATAGTTGCAAAACTATAAAATCTATTCTTGATAATCTAGGCAGAAAAAGAATTTATCAAAGGATATTTGGTAACTCGTGGAATCTCTGAAAGGGCCACCTGCTGGTTAACACCGGCAGCCATGATGCCTGTTTCTTCCATAGGACTGTTCCAGTGGACCCTCCACTCCGGCCACTGGGAGTGGCTCCTCAGCCTGCAGCCATTGCCGGAAGTCAAATATCCATCTTGCTGGAATGGCTTCTGCATGGTGCCCCTTTCTTCAGGATACTACATCTGAAATGAAGTCTTTTGTGAGTTCTTCTGATTGGAGGAACCCAGGTCACATGGTTTGCTGTCTTAGCTGCAAGGGAATCTGGCAATGTGGTAGGATTCTTCAAAAGCCATCACAGTCATTCATTAGACCCAGTCTCCGTCTTTTAAGAACTCAGATTAATGTCGATGTCAAAGATATTTAACAACAAAATTATTACAACATCAGGAGCAGAGTAGGTTGTATTATTATCAATGTCAGTGTAAGAAATGTCCAAACCTGTAGAGAATTTATAGGAGTATATTTGAACCAAGGAGATGACATATACTGGGGAACAAGATCTCAAATGCTCTGGAGAATAATAGTTTTGCAACTTCTTTGAGGCATTTGAAATTAAAGGGGAGAATGTCAGGGAGATTACATGGAGTTGGGAGAAGCAAGGCGGGGATTGGATTACAGGATAGTTAATATGATCGTGTGCTCTCTTGAGGGTGGTTACAACTTATTTCAAAGCTGTGTTAACCTAGATGCACAGAAACAATAGACAGGACCTGTTCGAGGCAAAGGTAAATTTCCTCCTAAAAAGTTGTATGCCTGGGGCGTGACTACCCACCATGGCCTGACCAGTTAAGAATTTATGATCAGATCACCTTGAGGTTACTTTCCATAGAATCCCTTCCTTTTTATCCACGTCGGCAAATATTTGCTCTCACTCCCCCAGGCAGGAAGCCTGCTTGATGCTAGACTTGGTTATGTAGCTTGCTTCATCCATAAAATCGTGGGTGGGCATGATGGTTTGCCATATCCAAGCCGAGGTTTTAAGGGATATTATTGCAAATTTTCTCTAGCTTTTCTTTTGTGTTCCCACCCTCTACCCTGAGAACTTGATGGTTCTCATTGGGAGGTTGCTCCTCAGCCTGGGTCCTTAAATGAAAAAAACATGTGACTCAGACCCAGACTTAGGCAGAGCCTGGCAGAGCCACAGCATGTAACCAACTGCTACTGAAATGTAACATGAGCAAGTTATAAGTATCTGCATTTGTGAGCCTTTGCGATTTGGAGATTGTTTGTTATCTTATACAGCCCGGTTATTTACAAAACTGACTGGCACGAGGAGATAAAGCAGATACAGGCATAGAGCGAGTGCTGGAGGAAACCGGAGTATGGAATAAGGAACTGGAGACCCCAAGGAAGACCTCACGAAGGAGATGAACTTCGTGAAGAGTTTTGGAGGCATTTAGGATTTCTGCGGGTAGAAAAGTGCAGGGAAGTTTATGTCAGGATGGTGTATTCATATGCACAGGCACAGAGAAGTACGGTGGTCAAGCATGTTCTGGGAGACATCCCAGCATTTCCCAAATTGTAGTAATTTAAGTATCACGTGTTACATCTGCAAACCACTAGTATAATTTAACATTTTTGTTTAAATCCATTTACTTTCTTGCCTTGCTATCTCCCTTAGTACCATTGTAAACAAAAATATTCATAAAATCTCGAATTTGATATATTAGACATTTTTTCTTATACATAGTAAAATAAACACTTAACTATTAAAAGTTAAAAAAATAGTTTTCCAGTGTTACGTGTCCTGTGTTGTGTCCAACACTGCTAGCAGCCTGCGAAGAATGCCTTCTCCCCTGTTTTATTGCTGATGGAACCCCAGTTTGTTTGAGGCAGCACTTGGCCCAACTAAAAATGCTCACCTCTCCACACTCATCTGCAGACAGTCCCTGGGTGCCCATGCGATCTAGTTCTGGCCAAGAAGATGTAAGTCCACTGGGTGGTGGTTTGGGGAAGGCTATTGTTTCCCTGATGAAAAGAGAGATTTGGCTGGCAGGTGCCTTTTGCTTTTTATTATCCTACTCCATTCCTCCTTCGTCTTTTCTGGAGCATAGATTCAGCGCCTGGAAGCGCGGCAGCCACTATGAGCCCATGAGGATGAAAGGCATATACTAAGAATCGAGAGCCGGCAGCTGGAAGGAGCCTAGTCCTCATCACTTTCCTTCAGCTTCTACATTAACTCCAATTCTATCTTTGGTTAAACTGCTCTAGATGAGTGTCTGTTAGATACAGCCAAACACAACCCAACTGATATGTATGTTCTAGAAACCCTGGGGATAGAGCATAGTGTTCAAGTGTGGGAGGCCAGGAGACAATGCCTCAAGGGGAGACAAGGACCATATCCCAACGCCTCCTGTGGAGTGGACGAGCAGGTGCAGGGTTTATTCTGCAGACAGAGGGGCGAGACAGCTTGGAAGGCTGGCTTTTGAATGGAGGGCCTAGTTTTAGTCCTGAGGGTGATTCCTGGTCTAATCATCCGGACTATTTTTAGCCCTTCTCCTACTGTCGTGGAAGTCATTGAGCAGCTGGAAGTTCTTCTTTCTAGACTTGATTACATTAACCATGAGCTGGGAAAATCCCAATGCGTCTGGACTTCTGTTTTTGTTTTTGTTTTTTTTAACTGTAAAATGCCACGCGTGCCTATATTAGTTTTCTGGAGCTGCCATGACAAAGAACCACAAACTGGGTGGCTTATATAATAGAAGTTCTGGAAGCTGGAAGTCAGAGATCAAGCCGCTGGCGGTGCTGATTCCTTCTGAGGGCTGTGAGCGAGAAATTGCCGTAGGCCTCTTCCGAGTGTTTTGGGTCCCCAGGCATTCCTTGGCTTGTAGTTGGTGTTCTCTCTGTGTCTTCACATCATCTTCCCTCTGCAGGTGTCTGTCTCTGTGTCCAGGTTTTCCCTTCACATAAAGACACAGTCATATTGGTATGGGGCTCACCCTTGACCACACCTTAACTGGATCATCTGCAAAAACCCTATTTCACAGGTGCTGGAGGTTAGATCTTTAACATCCTTTTAGAGGACATAGTTTCACCCATCCTAATGCCCATCTCTTAGAGCTGGTCATGTCACACTTCATGCTTTGATATGGATTGGGACAAAAGGGCCTACGGGAGGCCACATGGGATGGTGCATTGATGAAAGGAACGTAACAAGCTGGAGAAGCAAAATGAAGGGGAAGCACAGAGCCATGAGTCAGGACGCTGTCGTCACCCGCCGGTGTCGGGACGAGCCACTCCCTTGCTCTCGTCTCCGTTTCCACGAGTGTGTGATAAACAATCTTAACTAGTTCTTCTTTGCCCCCTTGTGGATGTTGTCAGACGTTCTGGGCCAGCCCCTCGAACTGGCATTGAAACTTTTCACTTCCCAGGCTTTCTGACCTTCAGGCCCTGACCTTAGCCAGGTGGGCACTTGCCGAGGTCTGAGTATCAACGAGTACAATGGCGCTAATAAAAGTAACAAGCTTATAATAATAATAAAGCCAATTGGACCACCCTTGGAAAGGTCTAAGGTATCATTTATCTAGCTGACGAGAGGATTAGCTTGAGCTAGGAGGGTTTCTGTGGAGCACAGCAGTTGATTAACTTAGATGCTGGGGAATTCTCTGCAGTGTGAACTCTGTTTATTGTGGGAAAAACCTTGAGTAAACAAGTGATGAAAATGCAGGGCAAGCGATTCCATCCTTTATTCCTAGAAAAGGTGTCCTCTTTCTTGTTCAGCTTCTTTAATTGCTTTATGAGGAAGATTTTTTTCCCCTAGAGTAAACCGTTTTATATATTGCCTGGATTTCATATTGGTTAAGGAGGATAGCACCATCTGACCCAGCTTAAATTTCCAAAAAGCCAATCACAAGTATATTGCACATAGACGTAGCTGGCTGCATGGAGAGGATTTTATTTCCTAGATGACAGTTTCATTTTAGTCCATTTCATCCACACTTAGAAGGGGAGAGGGTTTCCCGTGAATTTAACTGAGAACGATTTCTTATTCTGCCTTTGCTTTTCTAATTAAAGGTTCAGGTTTGTGACTGTTTTTCTAGGCAGGTTCTCTCTGAACTGGCAGGCTCAACTGTTTGGAAATAGAACTTGGTCTTTGGAGTTCACTATTCTTCAGTTCAAGTCCAGGGTCTACCACCTACAAGTGCTGCGACTTCGGGTACTTCATCTCTGGAATCAACTGTAAGGCAAGGACAATAAAATAAAGTGGCAAGTTCAAGCTGAACTGTGGAGTAGATGCTCAATACATAGTTTTCCTTCATTTCCATTTATGAAATCTTCCTCCTGGGATCCTGCTGTACCAGATGAACCTTTGAACCTACTGTAGTCATCTGTGTGCCTGCCATCTACCTATATGTCTGTCTGTCTATCATCTATCTATCCATCCATCCATCTATCATCTATCATCTATCTATATCTATCTATCATCTATTTATATCTATATCTATATCTATCTATCTATCCATCCTCTACCTATCATCTATCTATCTATATCTATCTATCTATCTATCTCTCTATCTATCTATCTATCTATCTACCTATTTATCTATCTATATCTATCTATATCTATATCTATATCTATGTCTATGTCTATGTCTATGTCTATGTCTATGTCTATGTCTATATCTATATCTATATCTATATCTATATCTATATCATCTATATCTATCTATCTATCCTCTATCATCTATCTATCCATTCATCCAGCAATCATCTATCTATATCTATCTATCCTCTATCTATCATCTATCTATATTTATATCTATCTATCTATCTATCTATCTATCTATCTATCTATCATCTATTTATCTATCTATATCTATATCTAATCTATATCTATCTATATCTATATCTATATCTATATCTATATCTATATCTATATCTATATCTATATCTATATCTATATCTATATCTATCATCTATATCTATATCTATCCTCTATCATCTATCTATCCATTCATCCATCAATCATCTATCTATATCTGTCTATCCTCTATCTATCATCTATCTATATTTATATCGATCTATCTATCTATCTATCTATCTATCTATCTATCTATCTATCTATCATCTATCTATCGTCTATTCTCTCCTTCCATCATCCATCCATTCATCCATATTTTGACCATTCTTTTCTCTCTTCTCTTATTCTTTCTGTGTTCTGTCCCAGTAAAAGCTCCTTGGACATCTGAAACTTATCAGATAATCCATTCCATAGGAGTGTTTATAGACTCAGAATGAAAACATTTAAAGCTAGAAAAGTCATGAAGATTTTAGTCTATATCTCTTAATGAAGATATTTCTATATTTCTTTATGAAGCCAGGTTGAGTAATGTGGCCAACACTTCATGATTCTGGGGCAACACTACACTAATTTGTCAGGTTCCCTAGGCCTTGAATCCAATGAATCTAAACAGGTAAAATATTTTTCCATGCTTGTGTTTTACCTTGAGGAAAGGTAACGATGATAATGATGACGGTGATGAAGATGCTGATAATCACATGCGTTCTGTTGATTCCTTAGGCACCAAATGCTATACTTCATGTATTACCTCACTTTATCCTCCACGAAGCCCTTTGAGGCATATATTTTGATTTTATAGATAAGAAAACTGAGGCTTACAGAGGTTAAGTAATTTACCTAAGGTAATGCAGCTGGTTAAGCGGAGGAGTCAAGATTTGAACACTGCTTTGTTTGAATTCAAATTAGTATTCTTAATCTCTACCTTGTGCTGGTCTATTCAGGCCAGGGTTGGTAACTGCCGTTGGGGTGACAAAGATAGGAAGAGGAAGGATCCAGGAAGGTGTGTGTCCTTTCTTCCTCTTCCAGTCTTCCAAACTCTCTCATACCTCTTATTGCCAGAGCCTAACAGGGAACCAGCTGGCAAAGAGAAATATTTACAGTCCCAGCTACAGCACCATAGACCGGAGTATGAAAGGATGGACTTGGAGCCGAGAGCCTACGTTTTAATAACTAATGTGCCTGGCGTTGTAAAAGCTACTGATTTTCCAGTTTTTTAAATGATAAATGTTCCTAGTTCTACATGTTGCTAATTAAATATTTTCTAAAACATCACGCATCAAACAAAGTACATCTGCAGGTCATATTGTGTGTGGGCAGAGATCTGGGGACCACAGTCTAGACGTGCCTACATCCCCTCCAGCTTGGCTCTCTGTGGTTCGGTGGGCATTTAATGGCATGTAATAAAGATAATGGAAGCTCCACAGAGAGACGCCATGGTGGGCTATGGTCCAGGAAGGCTTCGTGGAGGAGGAGAGGCCTTCTGTGAGGCTTTGGATATTCTTTCTTGTAAACAGCCCCTCATCAAATGTTGCTAGTCAGTCATTCGCAGCTTTCTCATCTGCTTGTTGGCGTGGGACTGTAGGTACTAGTCCCAGCATTATTTGTACTCAAGCGTGAGATTTATCTGGGTCACAAGCTGAGCTCCCGATCAGGGCCCCAAACTTTGACAGCTTCTCCCAGAATGCCTCAGAACCAAGTGATGACTTTCAGGTGAGGCCGGGTGGGGGAGTCTCAAAACTTCTAGGGAACAGAGGCTCTTTGTTGAGGATTTTTTTGTTCATATTAAAAGAGGTGAGTCTCAGAAATGAGTGTTTCCATTTCCAACTGTTCGTTTACTGATAAGGGAGGAATAATATCATATAATAAATCTTTTAGAAATTAAAATGCTAATGCTAATCTTAAAAGTTTAATAAGGAAAACCTTTAAATGTGCTTATGCAAATCTAATACAGAATAATTATTAGCATTTTAAAATCCTGAAAATTATAGCCTGGATCGCAATATTGTTTAGGCCAAGGCTTTCTCTCCGGGAAAACACGTTGAATCTCATCGTTTACAGGAGAAAGTTGTGGTGGATTCACTGTGATCGATTCATTTCTGACTTTGGCTCCCAGGTCTCACAGGAGCCCTGCTCTCCTGGGTGTTCACTCCATCCAGCCATCTCCACTGGAGCCCACCAAAGGCTCCCACTGGAGGAATTCCCACAGCCGCTAGCGGCTCGGACCTCGTCAAGCTTCCCCGTGTGTGTTTCGGTTGGTACCCTGTGTCTGTAGCCGGTCAGAGGTGATTCCTGAGCTGATTGGAATAGGCTGATGGTAGAGCCCATAAAGATGCTACAGTCACTGGACTTTGCCCAGGAAAGTGCTTCTAGCCGCTTCTCCTTTGAATACGCTGCTGATTCGAGGTTAAAGCCAGTCTACTGCCTGAGCTCCAGCAGTGGACAATGCATTAATGTATGAGCCAAAGGTGACTGACCCTAACGATTGACTGTAGACGGCCAGCCACCTCTGAGGTAAGTTGAGGTGAACTCTAGCTAAGAGCGGTGCTCCATGCTGAGTGGTGCTAGCATCAACTGACCAATGCCTATCTTTGTAGAAATATAAATTCAAGATGAGTAAGAGAAGGAACCTCCTTCAAGACTCCTTTCCGAAGCAATGATGAGTTTCTTCTTTGATTTTTTGTTGATTCTCCGGCATACTCTAGTGTCAGAGTTACCAGCATGCTGTTGTATAGTCGATTCGCCCTTCCATTCACGTATTCATTAAAATGTCTACTGTGGGACAATCGTTTTTGCTAGACACTGGGCATACGACTGTCCACAAAAAGGCCTTTACTGTCACAGAGCATAATCCCTGCTAGTGGGAGAGGAAAACAGTAAAAAGATAACTAGAAGGCAGTATGTGCGTTCTGTGTTGGAGGTGAGCACTGGGTGAAATGTAGACACAGAGAAGAGGCAACCAGACTGGTCTGGGGGGGTCGGGGAAGCGATGGAGGAAGGGTGATGTTAACCAAGAACTATGTCACCCGAAAGTGGGACTTTCTACGCCGTCCTGAGTTTCTTGCAATAAACTTCCATTTTGAAGGTTACCTGTGCATGACCTTGGGTCTCTAAGGAATTTTGCCCTAGTGAACCATTTCAGAATGTGGAACTTAGTGGCCTTGGACGATAAGTCTTTGACCTAGAGAAACTCTGATCCAGGTTTCCCATGTGCCCCCAGGCCCATGTGTTGGACTTGATTAGAAAGTGTGATGGAACGCCCACGGCCAGTCACTGTAGAGAAGTCAGGAAAAAGATGGTGGGAAGCTTGGGCCCCTTACTGACCTGCATGCATAGAACTTTAGGGCAGGATTAGATCTTAGAGTGTGGAAAAGAAAGAGGTACAACTATTAACAGCTCCCTTTCTAAATTAAATTTGCCCTTCATTAGCCATGCACTTAGCTACAAGATGTACCACAACCTCAGTTCTGTTCAGTGCTTGCCCTTACTTCAAGGCTTAATTCAAAACTCTTCTCTTCTCCAGGTAGAATGAATACCTCTCCCCTGTATTGCCATAGCACACACTCTCTGTTCTCTAATATCCTAGTCTTTAGTCTGCCTTCTGCTTGGGGCAAGGTAAGGGTGGCTTATGGGTGTCTCTGAAACCCTGAGTAGATTGAGCACTCCTGGAAAGCAAGCCTCACTTTTCTTCAAGACCTACTCATAGTAGGAATTCCAAAAATAACATTTGAAATGAATGGTTGAGTTGAATTTTACTTAGAAACACAGCCATCGTCTTCCGGACGATAACTTGGCTTAGGAGCAGTAGTCATGCTTACTGACATTTGGTTGGGAAGGTGTCTACAGATGAAGGAAATGTTGGGGAGAATTTGAAATTTTAAGGATTCAACACATATCGTCTTCAAAACTTTCCTGGAGACCCGCAAGACACCTATCACAAAGAACCTCGGCTTTGGAGGGTTAAACTTTATTCTGTTCTGTGACCTGTATCTCTGGCTGTGATGTTTTCACAAGGGCTACTTTCTTGGGTCAGTGTTTTAGGTGACTTATGAGAAGAGAGCAAGGGCAATTATAATGGAGCCTGGCAAAGAGCATGCACTCATTAAATGCTAATTGAGTTCTTATGCTTATCTCACAAATCTAAAGAACTGGAGTCTCTTAGATGAACTCAGTGGCAGACTACAACATGATTTCGAGCTCTTCTCCTTGTTCTTCTGCTCTATACCTCTTCAATACCCTCCGAAACTTCACCGTTAGTAGTTCATTCCCTTGAAACTTACACAGTCCTGTATTAAAAGACTCCACTGTAGGAATAACTATTCAGAGTCTATGAATGAAACTCAAGGACCATTTTTGTTGCTATCTGTATGAGGGCCTTGGTCTCGAAGGGCGTGGAAGGGGTACCTTGCCTTGAAAAGGATCATAGAATTAGATCATAGAATTGGGGATTCAAATCTCAGTGCCAGGAAAATAATAATCTTTTCTAATTTTTTAAAATCTTGAAACCCTAATGTTGGAGTGGTGGATAATGGGATATATTTGCCCCATTGCTTGTGGAAAGAAATCCACTAGCTTAGTGCTGCTGACCTTGCTCAACCCTCCCGCCTGGTCAGTGGGGCATCTTACTGGATGGATGATTTTGGGAAGGGAAAGTAGATGCAGCCCTTCGCCTTCTCTCTGCTCTCATGAAGGAATCACACGTTCGGCTGGCTCGGCTTGCCCTCGTGTGGTGAAGCAGCCTCCTTGGGAGAACTTCAGAGCTGCAGGGGCGCTGACTGGCTGGCTAAGTCTCTCTGATTCATTTTAGGAAGGCTGCATACCTGCAGATATGAGCCACGTCTCCACATCAACATGGTCTGTGGTAAGGTGATATTTCGATATTCACATAACAATCTATATCCAACTCTAAACTAATTCAAAACTTGGTCAGAAAAGGGGTTTCTTTTACTAATTAAGATCCTTCCTACTCTGACGTGTAAGAATCACTGGGGAGAGAGGGAGCAATTGGGAGGATCGTTTTATGAACAATATAGATGTCTAACCAATGTACTGTATACTTGAAACTAATTTAAATAACTAAATTTATTAAATAAAAAAAGAACCATTGTTCATAATTCACCTTTTGTTTTAACCATCAGAAGATTTAGACCCCAAATGGTAAGATGGTCAACTAAGTGTAATAATGTACAGCAAAATGTTAATAAAATGGTAAATAATGGTAATAAAACGACTTTTTAAAAATAAAATGGCAATAAAATGACTTTTCTGCTTTTCTTATATAAAGAGCTGGTAAAATCACTTGGCCAGTTGTGAACAAAAGAATTGTCTTTATTTGTTCTGGTCCCAATTTCTATTTTTTTGTTGCTCAGGTCCTGCTGGTTCTCACTAGTTTGTTTTCCATAACTTTTGTCCTGGGTCGGTCACCAAGGTGTGTGCTTTTCCTTGATTAATGATATAATGTAAGACTACAGAATAAAACCTTGATTCCTGCATATTCTTGTTCAAAAATATTTTAAATATAGGCGCTTAATGAAAAACGTTTTTGTAAAGACATGTCCCAGGGGTCATATGTGCTTCCACGTGGCCCTGCCATCCGTGTCTGTGAGGGTCTGTACCTGCCTTCCTTCCTTTCGAGTCCGGTGGGCAGTGTGTTTATGTTCCTCTCCTCTCGGCAATAAAAGCAAGCCTTCGATTGGGGTCTGATCTGAAAATGGATTCCTCTTTTGAGCAGAAACTCAGATGCTGTAAAAATGATTAAACATGTTTGCTTCTCTCCCAAACATAGCAGCTGGAATTTTATTGTTTAACCACTTAGTGCCCACTGTAATGGGCGCCAAGCTTCACCACCCTGAGCCTCAGATTTTTCATCCATTAGGAACCAAATACAGGTTTTCTGGCCTCTGAGTCCCTTATTTTCCTTTGCTTCATTTCTAAGTGAATCAGGTATCCATGGAAACCACTGAAGATTAATATTCAAAATAGACAATCATTCATTTCTCTCTGAACAATACAACAAAAGTAAAGATTGCATTAAGAACAATCTGCATTCTTACAACAAATTATGGGGTCCAGTTGTAGCACAGAGGTGGAAGAGAAGAGGCCACCCCTCTACACATTTTTTTTGAGTATGAATATAAAAATCGTGGAAAGCCAGAAACCATGCATTTATACGAGAAAGCACCAAGTGTCATGGGCACTGTACTTTGTCCCTTAATGAAAACCTCCCAGGATTGGGTCCTGCTGGACTCTAATGGAACTGAAGTGCTGTCCACATTTTTATGAATGAGTTGACCCAGGTCAAGCCCCCTAGCTAGAGGAGCTGTAGGTGAGTTCTAGCCCATTCTCTTGTTTTGTGTTCTTGGTGGCCCCATCGCCATCTGAGATTATTTACTTCTTTTCTTTCTCTTCCTCCTAGATTCCCTGGGAGTAATATGAATGATCTGTCTGGATTCCAAGCAACATCCTTGGCTGTAAAACAGCAGAACACCTTGATTTACAGACCTACAAATACTTTCCCCAATAGAGAAGTAAAGGAAATTATTACTAGAATAAGGGGGACTGGATGCTGCAAGACTAGAAGACAACTCATGTCAGTTATAGTGAGAGTAAGAGCATATGCAGATGCAGAAAGACTGAATTGAGCCACGACGGAGGGAGGCTTGTGGTTCATAGAAAGAGCAGGGAGTACGCTCGACTTCCTCAGGCTACAAAATTGGGAGTTTGAGTCTAGTTAGGTGACTGCACCTGACATCTAAGATACAGGTCCATGGCTATTGTTAGAATTGATATTTCATTGATTACTAGTGTGTTGAATATTTGTCATATGTTTGTTTATAATTCATAATTCTATACATTTTATCATATGTTTGCCTATTTTTCTCTTAGAGTTTTATTATTTTTCCTATTAATAAAGTTTTTAAAATTTGAATAACAATGGTCATCATTTGCCTAGTAGATTTGTGATACTTAATTTTTCTAACAAATGATTTCCATTTGATTTTCGTGTTATGAAGAAGTTTAAACTTTTTACAATATAAAATTTTATGAAATTTTCCTATTGCTTTTATATTTGGGAAGTCAGTCTAAATCTCAGATCAGACATATAATAGATCGATATTTTCTTCTTATTTTATGCTTTGTTTTACACATTTATTTCTTTGTTCCATATGGAGTTTATTTTTCTCTCTTGTGAGTGCTGAGTGTTTACAATTATGTCCTCTTCTCATAGTTAGTTAATTGTGTAAACATCATCTATCAAATAATTTTTCCTTGCCTATGGATTTGTGATGCCGTTTATGTCATAAATGAAATCTTGAACATACTAGAGTCTGTTTCTAAGCAATCTATTCTGGTTCACCAATCTGTCAACTGTCATAAGCATAATATTTTTTGAATTTTTGGTGCTTTACAATGCATTAAAGAGGAAAAAGAGAACTCTCATCACCAATTGCTCTCATTTTTCAGCACTCGTGCCTGATTGTATTTCTTAAAGAAATTTAGAATGAAATTTATGGCAAAAATTATTTTGAGATTTTGATTAAGTATTTATGTTTTTGTGAGATGAACTTGCATCTCTGTAGAAACATAATCATAATAGAACTTGGTGTATAACAAATACTTTTGATGTTCTAAAAGTGCTACATAAATGTTATCTCATTTAATTCTCAAAATAATCTTTTGGAGGTAGGTACTATCATGGGACTCATTTGACAAATGAAGCCTAGAGAAATTACATGTCTTTCCATAATCACATAGCTGATTAGAAGCAGAATCAGGTCTTGAATTCAGAGCTGTCTCTGGTAATTGTGTCTGAACTATTCCTTTAATTGCTCTGTGTTCATTTTCTATGGCTTGGTAGAGTTTTGTTGCTGTTTATACAGATTTTGTACTTTTAAAATTAAGATTATTCCTAGGTATTTGATATGTTATTTTTGTTCATTCTATTTTCAATGGTTATTGTTGACATATATGAAAGATGCTAATTTTTATATTTATAGTGTACCTGGCCAACTTAGTAATCTGTTAAAAAACGCTCTCGGTTGTCCTAGATTTTCACCTGCAAAAATGATAATATTAAGATTGTTAAGAGGGTAATCCTCTCTAAATCGATATACAAATTTAGCACAATCCTTATTAAAATTCTAGCCTTTTTCTTTTTTTGCCGAAATTGACAAGCTGTTTCTAAAATTTGAATGGAAACGCAGAGGACCCAAAGTAGCTAAAATAATCGTGTAAAAGGAAAAGAAAGTTGGGAAACTCATGTTTTCTGATTTCTAAATGTACTACAAAGCTACAGTAATCAAGACAGTGTGGCACTGGCATGAAGATAGACATACAGATCAATGGAAAAGAATCAACAGTCCACAAGATAGACCAGCAACAAAAACTCTCACGCTTTAGCCAATTGATTTTCAACAAAGATAACAAGATAATTCAATGAGGAAAGAATCATCTTTTTAATAAATGGTGCTGGGACAACTAGATATCCACATGCAAAAGAATAAAGTTAGACTCCTACCTTATACCATCTATAGAAGTTAACTCAAAATAGATCATAGACCTAAATGTAAGAGCTAGAACTATAAAACTTTTAGAAGAAAACATAGGCATAAGTCTTTGTGATCTTAGGTTAGAAAATAGTTTCTATGAATGATCAATAAGAACATGAATAGCTCATTATTCTTAATCACCAGAGAAATACAAATCAAAACCACAATAAGATAGTACTTTATACCCATAAAGATGGCTATAATCAAAAAGAGATAATAACAAGTGTTGACAAAGATGTGGAGAAATTGGAACTCTCGTATACTGCTAGTGGGAGTTTAAATGCTACAGTCACATTGGAAAACAGTCTGGAAGTATTTAAAGATTAAATATAAAATTACCATATGACCTATTGATTCCACCCCTAAGTATATACTGAAGAGAAATTAAAACATTGACACAAAAATCTTGTACCTGTATAGCAGCATATTCGCAATAGCCAAAATTGGAAACAAGTCAAGTGTTCATCAACTAATGAATGGATAAATAATATATATAGCCATATAATGGAATATTATTTGGCAATAAAAAGGAATGATGTATTGATACATGCTATAACGTGGATGAAGTTTGAAAACGTTATGCTAAGTAAAAGAAGCCAGTCAAAAAAGACAATGTATTATGATTCCATTTATATGAAATGTTCAGAATAGGCAAGTCCATAGATATAGAAAATAGACTGATGGTTGCCTAGGGCTGGTGGTGGGGTGGTTAGGGGAAAAGGGGAATGACTACTAATGGATATCGGATTTTTTAGGGGCGTGATAAAAACATTCTAAAGTCGACTACAGTTATGGTTGTACAATTCTGTGAGTGCATTAAAAATATTGAATTGTATACTTTAAATAAGTGAATTGTATGCTATGTGAATTATACTTTGGTAAAGCTGTTGCAAAATAATAATTCTATGTTCTTTCTAATAGGGATACCTATTATTTTCTGCTTCATTATGAAAAGCCATAGACACAGCATGTATCACACATGGAAACATATGCTTTCATGAACACTGGATCTGATCACTTAATGAAAACCTTCTAGGACCAGATCTTGCGGGACTTCAATGCAACCAAGGTGCCACCACATTTGATGAGCAAAAACTTTAATAATGGCTAAATGTATTATATTTTTATTATGTGCCCGATACCTTTCCAACTATTTTCTTTTACTTGTATTGATTCGTTTAATTTCTATTTAGTCTCATTTTAATTTGTAAGCAAAAATTTGTAAGCAAATTTAAAATGTTGAATAAAAAAGTTGGAAGAGTAATGATGGGTCTGTTCATCCTTATGGAAATTTTATGGATCTTCAAACACTATCAAGAAAAGTTCTCAGTTTCAAATTGTATCATTATCAAGTAACAAAGAATGAATATTAAAAAGTCAAGCTTCAACTCAATGAATCCCCAAAGCATACTTAAATAAGAAAATAAGAAAAACGAAATAGGAAATACTAAAAAATAACAACATAAGTTAATTCATTCATTTTTATATTAATTTGAAATGAAATTACATGTCTGAAGAAAACTCATAATAGTGCTTTCAAAGGCACTCTGGGGTCATAGGGTTATATCTAACCTATGTAAACTATTATAGAACCTAGAAAAGACAGGACACTTTCAACCTCATTCTATGCAGATAGCATAAGCATAATAGGACAAAAATAGAACAAAGGAGAAAAGCAATAGCCCAGTTCTCCTCTGAACACAGATGTATGCAGCATAAATGAAATAATAGCAAATATAATGTAGCAGCATATTAAGAGAATAATTTACCGTGACCAAGTAGAGTTTAACTAGCAAAGTTAAGAAATAAGTCAACAAAATTTATCTCATTTATAGCACATTTGATGATCTCCTTAGTTATCAAAACAGCATTTGCTAAAATTTAAGTTCCATCAGTGATTAAATAAAAAATTAGAAAATCTTAGATCATTTCTTTTACATATTATAGAATTTACAATATCATGTTCAATGAAGAAACACACTAGAATCAATTTTATCGAAACCAGGAGTAACACAAAAATGCCTGTTATCACCACCACTATTTAATATAGTTTAAATTTTAGCCAGGGCATTCAGCACAGAAATGAAAACAAAAGATGTGCATATTGGAATGGTTGCAAGAAAGTTATCGATATTTACAAACGACGTGATTATATACTTTACAAAGTCTAAGGGAATGAAATGAGAAACTAGTAGAATTAGTGAAGAATTCATTCAGTAAAGTTGTCCAATTAAGACACTCATGCACAGAAACAACCACTCTCGGTTTTATGAGCATTGTTTTCAATTTCTTCATTTCAAAATAGCAAGCACATGTTAATTTCATTTTTCCTTTGACCCAATAGTTATTTAGGAGAACACGTAAATTTTTGAAGTGGTTCAGAGTATTCTGTCCACACCTCTGTTAACCATTTTTGTATTATATTGCCATCAAAGGATGCCCAGCCTGTGCAGCGGTATCTGGACTCAGTGCCAAGTGGCCACTGATGTTTCTAACGGTCTCTCGCCTGAGCAGAACCACAGGGGACTCGTTAAGACAGGCCGGTTTAGCCTCCATTACTGTGGGAAGGGGGGTTTTCATTGGGCCAGGTGAAATAATCCTTAGGTGTGCACGTTGTGCTCCTGAAGTCATCCGCCTGAATACTTTCTCATCAGCCAACTCCAATAGCGTGTGGTGGCTTTTTCAGCCTTTAGCGTGATTGAGCCAGTGCAGTTCTGATGTGAGAGGCAGGTGTGTACCTGGCTTGCACAGCCAGGACTCTGGTTCCCCAGGAATTTATGGCTGTCTTCTGGTCGTTGCTGCTTGATTGCTCCTCAACTTTACATGTGGCACTTGGATAAAAGTTCAAAGCCATGGGCGTAGCAAAGAGAGCACAGGCTGTGTAGCCGGTCACACGTAGGATTGGATCTTAGCTCTGTTGCGTATTAGCTGGAGGTCCTCGAGTGTCTCAGCAGTTCTTTGCCTCAGTCTCCCGACCTGCAAAATGATGTTATTAACACCTCCCCCCAAGGTGCGTACACAATTTGTGCAAATTCCCTGGAATGCAAAAGATAATTAGTAGCTGTCGTGATTCTGGGTCAGTCTGCTTTGCTACAGGTATGGGCAGGTTGGCCTGAGACTGAGAGGTTTGCCAGGCTGAGGGATGTTCAGTGTTAACAGTGGGGCAGTCTCAGGAAAATGGAGTTAGTCACTCTCTTGTGTAGAAACAATTGCAATGAATCCCATAGGCCTCTGCCTCTGCAACGCTGGTGATTTAGGGTAGAGATGGTCACCACCACGCTGAGTCCCCGCCTCTGCTCCTTTGTGTGGCAGGCACTGCGGATGTTCCGCACCTTTCTCCTCTCCCAGTGAGCTGCTCCTCAGAGGATTTCCCAACACAGAGTCTCAAGCTGCCACTATCAGTCAGAACTGGCAGAGGACACAAAATGTGTTTGCTCTCTTAGAGAGTGCCCAGGTTCTCCAAAATGCCCCCTTTCTACAAAATATGAGTTTTCATTTTTGTGACAATAGACTCCAGCTCGGCCACAGGAGTTAATTTCACACCCATTGGTTAATTTTTGCAGATTTCCCTTAAAGCATGAACACGTTCATTAGACCATGATAGGAGGATTTGCAAACTCCTCAAAGAGTAAATAACTGCTCTTAACAAGTTAAGAATTAAAAGGGAGAGAATTACATTATTGAAAAGGAACTCAAGACACAGCATGTCAGCTCTGAAAGACATACAAAGAACTTCCTCCGGAACAGGTTAACTCAGAAATAAATATTTTCCGGAGATTCTTTGAAGGCAAATGAGAAATGTTTTTTTTTTTTTGTCCAGGTTGGTGAAATTCTGGAATGAATAGAAATCGAGGTGGGGGCGGGCGCGGGGAAACAGGGCTGGGCGGGGCCTAGAGATTGCTTCCCCGGTCCCCTCAATTTATAGTTTTAATAACCTTTCAGTGTCTTTTCCAGCTCAACGCTTCAAGTGCAAAAATACCTTTATGTAAACACCAACAGTGCCAATGCGCTAGGTTTTGTTCAAGACTCAAACTTTTCAATATTCCCATTGATCAGAGACACCATCTTGACACTAGTGATGGCTAGAAGGAGGTAAGACCAGAGGCAAATTCCGAGAAGCTACCTGCCCCCCAGGTGCGCACACGTGCATCCATACTCACCTCCTCTGCTCTGTTCCGAAGTCACTCCTGCTCACACTCAATGACAGCATTGGCTATTTCCCCAGGGATCTCCTGTGGCTTACCAGAGAAAAGACAGGCTTTGGAGTCACATGCTGATTCACGTTTGGACTTGCAATTTTTTATCTGTGTGACCCTGGGCGTGTTATCCAACCTCTCTGAGCTTCGAGCACCAAACACCTGCCTCATCTGGTTGTGATGAAGACTAAATGAGATGCAAAGTACGACACGGCAGCATCCAGTGACTGTGAGTTCCATCTCTTTAGACTCCTGGAGCTTTTCTTCCCTATGCTTCATTGATACTTTGAGGATATTTAACCTTATATGCTTGGATAGCATCGTATGCACTTGTCTTTCCTAAGCGAACTGGAAGCACCTTGAGGGTGGGACTAGGTACAGAAATCCTTTATAATGCTCAGCATGATGCTGGGCACTGACAAATAGCCCCAAAATGAATTTTGATTTAACAAACTCTTATCCACCTTCAACCAGCTTAATAATGCTTATGAAATTCTACTGAGTTGTAAAAATAGGAGTTGACCAGCCATAAATAAATGGCTTAATACATAATGGTATATTCCATTAGTGGATCGTTATGTGGAAATTAAAATCATGTTTTTAATAGTTAATGAGGTGGCTCGTAATACAATATTATATGAAAAGGGCAGGATATGTAATTGTCTAGTCTGTGTGTCACCAACATTGTAATATCTGTGAGCCAAGAAGAAAATTCTGGAGGGATATATGTCACAATATCAGCAAAGGTTATATCAGGGTAGGGGATTCTTTTTCTTCTTATTCTTATTTGTTCAAATGATCTACAATGATCTAAAATTTAACAATCAGAAAGAAAAAAAAAAGCCTAGTAATTGTTTTTTATGGAAGCCAGAGGGCGTATATAAAATGAATTTCTCAAGGATCCTGCTAATCTTGCTTTAGGGAATTGGAAATCGTATTGGCCTTGTTCTCACTCCATCCCTCTTCGTGTCATCTGAGTGTGGGTTGCGTTATCCTTCTGCATTAAATGTTCACCACAGGGGTGAAGAGAGGTGGAGAGAGAATGAATTTCCCACAAGGACTGGGCCACTTATTTAGAAATCCCTTGTCAGAGGCCCTTGAGAGTTCAAGGTCCTAGCGGGGGATTCCCTGCTTTGTTCCATGACCAGGTACGTGGCGCGTCTTGATCTCTGACATACTCTTTGACAGCCCCTGAAAATACATAGTGAATGGCAGAAGGGTAAATGCCAGAACCCTCTCCCACGTCAGAGAACACCTCCAGGCACCCAACCTGCAGACTATGCCCCTGACGGTAAGTCTGATAAAGCGGTTGGTTCAGAGTCAAGGTGACATGATGCTGCCATTCATGCGCTCTGTGACCTTGGGAAAGCTGCTTAACTGTTCTCAGTCTCACCTGCAAAGTGGGGCAGAATAACCTTCCTTTGCCCGCTGGGATATTGCCAAGATTCAATGTGATCGTGCTTGCCACGCTTCTAACCCGACCCATAGAGGGTCATCACTGTCGTGACTCCTATTAAACCAACATGATTTAGCGCAAGAACAGGCTTTGGCCCTGAGGATCCAGGTGCAAAGCCCACTTTGCCATTTATTAGCTATGTGACGAATGGTGTTAATTAATCTGTTTGAGTATCAGTCTTCACACCTGTAAAATGGGGTCTATAATTCCAACTTCCAAATGCAGTTTTAAGGAGTAGCGAGGATATGATGGATACAGTAGCCGATGAAGCCAGGTAGGTGAAGTGAGTGAATGCAATGGGTTGAGTGTGACAAGCTGGAGAACATCTAAGCCGGGTACTTATGACTCGGTGCCAGCCAGCTGTTACATTCAGGGGTTTAGAAATGCGAGTCTATTGTTGTTCGATACAATTTGTTAAGAGAAGCAGGAAATTTTAATTTTCATAGGACATTCCTGTTTTTAAATGTTGGCAAATAATTAAAAGTTATTCAGGCAGCGCCGTGTAGGCCACCAGCGGTAGGCTGGATTCACAGTTGTTTATTCATACCCTTTGCCGTGTGATTTTGCAGGAGGCAGTGTGTATTTCCCACTTTACTGACGCTGGGCTTGATTTGTGACTTGCTTGGCCCATGCATGCAGCATGAGTAGATGTGTGTGTGAGTGTGTGTGCGCGCACACACGCGTGATTTGGCCTATCATCTTTCACTTATGTCCTGGGGAGCCACTGCTTCAGAAAGAGACCCAAGGAGAAGACTTGAAGCAGAGTTACCCCAGGTGACACACGATCCCATGAATGAGAAAAATAAAATGTTTGTTGTCATCGGCGCTTGAGATTTGGAGAGCACCACAAAGCAAAACTCAACTCACACATCACTCTTTGTTTCCCAGTTCGAGACCACTCAGGTAAAGCACCCAGCAGGTGAATGACACATAGTGTGTACTTAATAAACCCTTGCCCTTAGGCTTAACAAATCTCATGGGGTTTTTATAATAGAAGTCAGGTTTAGGCCAATGCCTTATAAAATATTTGTTTTCATGCTGATTTGACCTCTGAGAAACTTGAATATATCCATCTTTACATCCATCACTCTTTATTTACCTATGGGGATAAATGTCACCCTATGTTGTGCCATAGAATTATAGGCTAAATGGTAAACAGTGGTTTTATGATTTCTTGTTTGGGAATTTTTAACTGCATATATTCCACTGTGTGACAGAGTTTAGATATGAAGGCTTCTCGAACCGAGAAAAGTGTAGTGAGACAGTGAGGGGTATTCAGCAACGACAACGAAAGCTGATAAGGAAAGCGCGAAGGTAGAAGCAAGAGCCAAAGGCTCTTGGGCCCCACAAAGAACGCTAGACTCTGAGCCGAGCTGGGGAGGCATCTCAGAGGACCCCAGAATCAAGCTGGGCCGTTAAAGATGAATAGCTTTGGTTATGTAAGGAGGTCGGGGATGGCATTTTAAGAGGGGAAAACATATGCAAAGACACTTGTGACATGAGCACTTGGTGTATTCAAGGAGATTGGGAGGAGTCTAGGTAGGTGATAAATCAGGTACGCGTGGGGAGGGGCCAAAGATACAACTGTAAGCTATGTGAGGACCAGGATGTGAACTGCGTTGGATATTGTAGATGTTTGCTCCCAAAGATGGCTGCCATCAATTCCTCCCTTCGCTGTAGGCAGACGCCATTTGTCCATCAAGGAGTGGAGGCTATGTTTTCAGGCCTTGGATGTGGGCTGCTTGGATGAATAGCATAGAGAAGAGGTGATGTTGCTTCAGTTCTAGGCATTGGTGACTTATGTTTCTCCTCTTGGGGTGCTGGTTTTTGGAACACTCCCTCTCAGAACCCAGCTTTCATTCTGTGAGAAGCCCGTGGAAAGGCTACGGGAAGGCACTCCATCAGCAGCCCTGGCTAAGCTCCTACTCAATAGCCAGCCATGTGAGTACACCACCTTGGATGTCCGGCCCCATCATGCCTCTGATGACTCCAGCCCCAGCCAGCATCTGGGACTCTAAGAGCAGACCATCAGAAGCCAGTGAGCTCCTAGAATAGTGACTGATAATAATAATAAATTGTCCGCTTGAGTCTCTAAGTTAGGGGTTGGTTTGCAGTGCAATGATAGATAGCTGGGACAATTGTCAAAGAAATTGTCCTGCACATCATCTGTAATGACTGCATATTGGTGATTTTAAAGAATCAATAAAAGGAAACCTAAAATGATGAGGTGGGCTTAAGGATGAACTGGAAATTCTCTTAGCAGTGGAGAAGCTATAAGTAGCTGTTTGCCTGTATTTCCTTTGGCCCTGTTGCTATTGTTCTGCACATTTTCCTCAAAATGTTAATCTTCTAGGGAAGCAGTGTGATGTTCTAGAAAGACCCAGCCTTTGTAGTCAAGGGAGGTCCAAATTAAAATCCCAACTGTCCCCCACGAGCTATGAGATGGGGCAAGTCACTTAACGAGGTATTTTTTGCCCAGACGCCCTTTCTGAGACCAGCACACCCATGCCTTCTGGTTGGCTTCCTCTCTGCAAAAGTGTCGTTGGCCGATGGGATCCATGTTGTTCTGAAGGTTACACTTCCCTGCACGCTGAGGGGAAAGCCCCACCCCACGTCTGACTGGTGCAGGTGCACGAGAGTCTGGTGGCCTGGCTTAGGAGGGGATAACTCTGCAGTGAGCTCTGTGCTCTGAGCTCTCCCCGCAGGCACCAGGCCCAGGAAGTAGACTGCCTGAGTTCACAGCTTTTCTAGGCTCCTCCCCACCTCTCTATCTTGCTCTTTCCACTCCCTTAAGAAGGTTTTTTTTTTTTCTTTTATCCCCTTTAGAACACTTCCTCAATGAACCTTGTGTCCCAGAATTCTGGTCTCAGGCTCTGCTTCTAGGAATCTCAAATTAAGACGGATGCCCTCCCTCCACTTCTCCTTTTCAAACCTCTCTTTCCAGAGAAGTTAAAATTACCTGGCACTTCATACACGCTCAATAACTGCCAACGGATTTCCTGTCCCATCCTCTTCATTGATAAAAGCGGAAAATTATTAGGAAAGTTCTTTAAACAAAAGAAGTCCTCAAGTGAATGTTCCATACTGCCTGTATAGCAAATCTTTAAGAAAAAAAACAAGCAATGAGGCATTGCTTATGAAAAAGGGGATATTAATGCTACTTTGTGGAGTTGTGAGAATTAGCTGAAATGCTGTTGTTTGGGGCAAAGTGAGCATTTGGCAAGTGGGAGCCACCGCTCTTCCATTTGGCCAGCCCCAGTTCTTCCTTTCTCATTGTTGCATCCTCGGCCAGCACAGCGACCCACAGAGGGAAGGCGCTACTGTGTCTGCCCAGGTCAAGTGCAGTGAGTGGGGACAGAAAGCACACTTTATAAAAGATGGCACGGGTTCTACAAGTCCACTCCATTTGGAGCCTGGCCGATAAATTCAAGTTCAACACTTCTCCTAACTGTGGGCAGATTTCTCTGCCTGTGCTCAGAAATAGCCAGACTCACGGCTTTGGTAGTTAACACAGTTTATTATTGGCACACTTATCAGTAAAGCATACATAAAATACAGCTGTTATATAACACACGGAGCCACTGTGTCTTTACATGTGTAGAGGAACATATTAATATGCAAATGGAAAAATTAGTTCTCTTATAAAGTTTCACATAAATACACTGGTATTGCCCCAAAAGAAAAATCCCGTTAAAGAACTAGGTAAGGGCTTTACAAAATATTATACAAGAAAAATACGATGAAAAGAAACAACGGTCAACTCAGATACAATAAAAAACACAAAAGAGTTTCAGATTTATTAAACTGCCCACAAAAGTAATGGATTACATGGCTTGAAAATATTTGGATCAACAGCAATTTCATAAACGCGTAAATTCTCAAGGGGCCAAGTGTCTTTCTTAACACAAAGATCTGCCTTGGTGTCTCTGATGACAAAAAGACATTTCTTGTTTCAGCGCTCAGGCTCAAGTGAACTGACTCGGGTTGGAGATCCAATTGGCATTAGGTCACCCATAAATGACCCTGCTGGGCCCTCTTAGCTGTTACCCAATGAAAGAAAAAGTGAAGGGGGGAGAAAAAGGTACATTTAAATTACTTTCCAAAAGCTGATTTTTTTTTCTTTTCTTTTTTTACTGAAACAAGAAACTCTCAGATGCACGTCAAAAAGCAGAAAATATTTTACAATATTAAAAAGTCGTCTGTCGTTGGGTTCGGCACATAATGAGATCCTGAGCACGGAGGGCTTACTGACAACATGGCCTTCGTCTGATGCGGGGGGGTGGGGAAGGGAAATGCATAAACACGCGGTTAACACCGTGCCAGGAGAAGCGCTAGCGTGTAATCTCGTTTTAATAAAACCATCAGTGCCAGTATCTGTGTTACCTGTGAAGTCCTCCGGGGAAGGGTCATGGAAGTTTATTTAGAATGATCCTCTCAATTGAAAAAAAAAAACAAAACAAAAAACAAAAAACAAAACAAAACAAAAAAACGAAAGAAACTCAGATGATTGTTGTTTAGAAATAGGTATTTGCGTGGAAAAGTTTTTATGTCTCCTCCTTCCTCTCCTGTAAGTAAGGATCTGGATGTGACCCTCGGACCTACTGACAGTGGATTCTGGTGCTGGTCAATCTCACTGGGAAGCCTGGGGCGGGGGGTTTTCTGATTTGGTCTCTTGAGTGGCAGGAGGTTTACTGTTCCACGGGCTGCTGTTCCCCAGGGCGGGTGAATTGTTGAAGTCTTCCTCGTCGTCCATGCCGTTGGCCGCATCATATTGCGTGTTTTCTAATCTAGTGATTAGCCTTTCGTCCTCGTCCCCAAACTCACCTCCCATCAGAGTTGGCTCTCCTACCACCATCACATCCTGTGAACAGCAGCTGACATTATTACAGGGAAACCTTGGGAGAGAGAAGCTCAGCTTAACACACTAGCGGGAGGAGCCAGGGGATCTAGGACAGACACACTCGTGTACTGTACACCGGGGCCAAGTCTCAGTGTCGGGGGCCGAGATGCATATGCGATTTCTACAGGAAATAAACATCGCCTCCTGACGTGTAACAACCACGCGAGTTTATGTCCTGAGTGCGCAGCCTGACACCGGAGAACGAGCAATGCTAGCAATCTGCAGAAATAAAAAAATGGATTTTTCAAAATTAAAAAAATCCACGCTTTTGACGTGCCGACATGGGGGACTTTTGGGAGGGCTGTGGGACCTTCTGCTGGGCGCTTTTCGAGACCTCCGAAAATCCGCCACTTTCACTTAGGGCCTCTGAACGGCTTGGGGGACTGGTGGCAAACTCGGGCAAGACGCCGTTGTGCGACATTCACGCGACCCCTTTCCAATGGCATCTTCTCTGTCCCGAGGATGCTATGCGTTTTAATCGAAGACAGAATCTCTCTTTTCTCTACTCAGCCAGGCCCTTTTTATGCAGCCAATATCCTTGACATTCTGCTACTTAATTATGGTAATTAATTTAGGTAAAGTTTTCGATAAAAACAATGTTCACACTGATTTGACAATTTGCATAGCTAATTAAGTCATTAGCAAAAACCTGCTGATTGCCAACAAGCCCTGAATTTACCATCTGTTATTTCATGGTGCCTGTCACCTATCCCCACACAGGCAACCCTGCCACCAATCTGGACAGTAAAGAGAACCAGTCTGTCCAGCTGGTGCCATAAAAGGAAGATGAAGTGCACTAATTATAATTACACTGATGAAGCCGGTAGTCATCAGAAATGGAAGCGTGCAAGAAGAATCCATCTAATTACTCCTTTAAGTACAAATTGTCCTTCCATGCAAACAAGGAAGCCACCTACTGTAGCTGGGAGCATTGTGGAGGCCACCACTGGACAGGCACGGGGACAGGGGAGAAAGAGGCATACACAGGGCACAGCTCCAGGCTCTTTGTTCATAGGGTACCATATGGAGTTGGTGGGTGACCTGGGCATGGGACAGGATGCCTGTCACGTGGACACTGCTGGGCAGGCACTGAGCAATGGTCTACCTAAAAGTTCAGTGACCTCAGGAGAGCGTCCAGCTGCTCTCAGCCTCGGCGAGGCCGGGAAAAACGGAACTGGGCCGGATGCTTTTGGGGACGTGAGGGCACGTTGCCTGAGAAAGAGGCTAATTCGATGAAACGCTTTGACAACTGGGCAAAACTTCTCTTCACTGGAGCAAGAGAAGGCTTTCCTGGAACAGCATCTGGTCAGGAGAAGGGCCAGTGGGTGCTCCACGTCCCTTCTAGAATTTTCAAGGTGCCAATTGAACAAATCCCTTATCACTTGTTTTATTTTAGAATGGAAAATCTCATTTAATTGAATGATTGATTCCCCTAGAATTATGGGGAGATAATCAATAGGTTTTCAAACTATGTTTTCTGGCTAATCACTGTCACGATCTGATAAAAGTGATTTTAAAGAGAAATGTCCCAGATGAAGTAAATGCCTAAAATATGAACTGGATACACCCAGCAATATAGGTACTGGCAGGTCAAGAAGCTGTGTGCTTCCAAGAACATATTTTTTATGCAACAAAGAGCCAGACATGACACCGACATATAAGGAGGCTCATGAGGTGAGAGGCAAAAGACACAGACTGTGACCGGCAAGAATGACGACAGGATTTAGATGGAGAGTGGCCTCCACAGAGGCGGGAACGTCATCTGGGTTAGCCAGGGCAGCTGCCACATGACCCGCTGCGGGTATTCAGGATAAACAGGTGCCACTTAGTTACAGGCAATTAGGAGACTGAGCTTATGATCAGAAACAAAGGTCGATGGAAAGAATAAGCCAAGACTGGGCAGAGAACGGCATGAGGGTTAATCTGATTTCATGACCTATGTGCAGCACACTCTGAAGGGCTTGGAAAAACGCATGCGTCAGGGGTCACCGGGCAGGAGAAGGACGTTAGAACCAACCGCGTGGGTGAGCATTAGTAGTGTGAGTCTGCGGTTGCTGAGAGAGATGGAGAAAATGTGAGGAGACAAGTATAATTTGGAAAAAGAGTTGAAAAATAAGAAGCCAACTTAAGTGTGATATTAGGAAAAAAGTTCCCAACACTTCTAGATGTCCTCATTGTATCAGAAAATAACAATCATTTGAGAAAAAATACTATGAAAACTGTGATTTGAATCCCTTCGAATGGGGCTGATATAAACTTGTCACACGTTTGGTGGATCTTTGTTCCAGGAACAGCCGGAGAAGGTGGCCAGGCATAGATATTCTTAAGCATTCTAAATTTCAGAGAGATGACACATTTGCCTTGCTGATTATAAAAAATACTCTTAGCCAGATACGTAATCATACATGTACGTGTGTGCACACACTTGTGCCCTGTGTGATTAATGGATGGCAAGCTATAAAAGACATGTGTGCTAAGGATGTCATCTGCACATAAATACTGAGGTCACTTACGACATGACGCACACGCCTTGCCCTGGTTTTTCTAAATCTCCAGACTGGGGTAGTGGTTCTCTGCTCAGGCGGTCGAGACTGGTTATCCTCACACTAAGTGAATGGAGGCATAATGCACATTCTGGGCTGCCTCTGACTAGGGGATGTTGGCATCATTTTCCCCACCCCCACATCTTTCACCCTCCCCCCAACATTCAACGCTGGTAGCAAGAGTTCATTTCCTTCCCATCTCTGCTCCCTGGGTGTCCCACAAGAGACAATACTGGTCCATCTGAGGGTAGCCCATCTGCCCTCAGCTCCCCGCGAGGCGGACCTCTGCTCCTCGCCGGAGGCCTGGAGGTGCCACCAGCTCTTGCCCATGTCACACCTTCTCACTAATCAACCCCCGTGCAAGGACCACCAACCTCTGAGGAGGACTGGAAGTGACTCCTTTCAGGGCCCTTCAATGCTTCTCCTTAAATTGGCCAGAAGGGGTCACTGCTGTTGAATGACACAGGTCTCCATCCCTCCCAGGGTTGAGGCTGCAGTTCGGGGTCGCTCCTAGCCCCTGCTCATGGAGTGAGAAGCAGAATCCAAGGATTAAACCCTAGTCCTCGCCAGACACACCCACTGCTGCCACGGCGGCCACGCGGACCACCGTAGGGGGCGTGGCGGCATGCCGAACTTGCTTATGCCATTGGACGAGGCAGCCACGCCTTTAGATCGCATTTCTATTTAAACAGTAAAGTCACGCTGGTAATTCAGTAGACACGGTTAAAAGATGTGGTCGCTACGAGCCAAAGCTTATCATTTAACATCTACTCAGCTGAAGTACACACAGAAGTTTGCACATTTCCCTAACCCGGTTGCCTTCCCTGCCTCTCTTGACCATCTGTAAGTTTTACTTAATTAAAACATCTTTAATTGCGCAGTGTGGGGATAGCGCTGAAATTCTACTCTCACTTTCTAATGGTGCCTTGTTCTCACAAAGTCCAAAGGGTCTCGACTCATTAAAAACCCTCTCGACATAGATTCAGTTGTTAGATGGGAGGACGGGAGCATAATGGAGCAGAACGAACAATGTGCTCTTTAAAATAAGACTGAAATAATTCTGACTAGGCCAGGCATGTCGAAATACATGACATGTGTGTTGCTATTCCACGCCCGTGGCAGACATCACTAATGGATGGCCCACCGAACCCAGCCTAGATCTCTGAATCCTGCTCAACTCTGCACCCTGTGAGCTGACACCAGGAGACTGAGGAAGTCTCTCTGCCACCCTTCGATTAGACACTGAGCTCTTCACCGACGGGACCTGCTTTTTTTTTTTCTTCTTCTTTTTTTTTAATCTTAATAATGCCAGTGCCTGGTATTCTGTGGAGCAAATAGTAGGAGCTCGGTGTCTAACATTTATTGAACTGATCTGAATTCTTGCAGCCACTGTGCCTTTCAATACCTTTGTCACAGTTCCAGAATTGTCTGGAATGAACTTCTCTCATTTGTTACAGGAACCTAAAAAACGTCGTTGCTGAAACTCCAGGATTAGATGAATAAATGGGCTACTTGTGTGCACTTTTGGGGTTGATTTATGTATACTAGACCATTTTCTCTATGCATTTCCCAATTTAGCTAGGAGTGGGTATAATTTATTGGTACCTTAATAAAAATGCTCTGTTTTTCTCCTTTAATATTTTTTCCCCTGACTCTTTAGGAGTGATAGCCCAGTTCGAAAACCAGAGGTGACTCTGACATCGCTTAATATCTAGTGATCTTAACAATAAAATGGTGCCTTCCCCACAGGCTGGCCACTCTCTCCACCCTGTCCTGCTAATGAATGAAAACCTCGCCCTCTGTCTATGGAGAACAGGACAGTCCCAGTGGCTCAGGTAATTCTCAGGTACCGATGGGTTGGTTTTAGCCAAAGAGAACTGACCAATGGACAGTGAGGAAGAACGGATGAGGGACAGCTTAGAAAGACACGTTTGGAAGAGGAGACTCCCCATGAAAGAAAGACCCGCTCTCACACGGAGAGAGACGGAGCAGAATCAGAGCACGAAGAGTGAGGACAACAGACCGAGAGGGGGGAAAAAAGAGAGAAAGAGGGAAAAGGTGAACTTGCATTGGTTGTGGGGAGTAACAAGAAACGGGGCACATTTCCCAAGACATGGTATCTGGAGGATATCCATGAATCACCAAGAAAGTGTCGGGATTCAGACGACAGTCACATGCCTGCTGGAGGGTGACATGATAAAGGCAGCAGAGGAGGACGACGCACACGCCATCGAGGGGCAGGGGGAGAGAAGGGACAACGAATGCTTAAAGGAACATGAACATTTTAAAGTGATAAATGGTCTCAGACCGAGCTAAGGGATTAGGAAGGAATTAGGCAGAAGGGACAGCATTAGGGAAGAAATAATAGGCGATGAAGGAAGTTCCTGCAGTTTACACTCTTTGGGGACACCCCTCAGCTGTCAGCTTGGGAGTTCAAAGAAGCGCCCTTCCATGGAGCTCATTTCCTTGGTCCTCATTTCCTTGGTCATGACCCGGAAATAGAAGAAAGAGGTCCAGAGGCCGGTAGAGTGGAGACCAAACCAGGGGCTGGCCACCCCCCCAGAGCTAGTGAAACGGGTAAAGTGAGACCCACTGAGCTGCACTTGTAGTGGCTGCGAGTTAATTACCAGTGTCCTGGCGTAAGAGGGGGCGCCCACGTCGGGAAGGCCCAGTCCAATTACACTGAGGAGCCCGAGCGCCAGGAGCTGGTTTCCAGGGGAGCACAGGGTCTCCGGCGATGGTGCCGAGAGCCCTTTATATGCCACCAGGCACGCCGCTAAGTGATATTTTAATTAAACCCTAAGTGACATATCTCCTGTCTGTGACTCTGACGGCTTTTTTAATTCAGGTCCCGTTGCAACACAGACTCTTAATATTCCTTTCTGATTCCCAGTTGGCAGGGGAAGGTTTCCATGGCAGAGTTCCTCCCTCCCATCCCTACCCCGTCCCTGCGTTCCCCTCCCCCACTCTGGCCTGCCCCAGAATGTATTTGCAACTAAAGAGACTTTAACACCCCCCCTCCCTCCGCCCCCAATGAAAAGTCAGGCAAAGGCAGGATTTCAGGCCTAAAAGGAAAGTGAGACTTACAGGTACCTGACTGGACAGACTCAGGTTTGCGGCCGGGGTCTTCTTCTTGCTTCCGGTGCTGTTCGCGTTGGTCCCCGCGCTGCTGTTGGAGGTGCTGCTCGTGGAGTTTTTCCTTTTTCTCCTCTTAGTTGTAGGTTGCCTTGTGGGTTCTGCTGCAATATGACAAATGGATGGAGGATCGGTTCTGGGGCGACCGTCGGATACCCACCCTCCTCCAATGAAGCCGTTTTGATGGATAAAAAAGAGTAGACTACATTTTTTCCCCCCATTTCTTTTAACTTTACGAAAAATAAAGGGAGAAAACTATTGGTTTACTTTCAGCACTGGATGTGTGCAACTCTTTTCTTCTGTATCTAGATAAAATGATTTGTATTTAATTGTTCTTTCTAATTCCATACATATGTCTATAATCTATTAATATACTTTTAGGGGTGAGTTACAAATACCACTCATAGTTGAAGTTAAAAGGTTGTTAGCATTACAAAATTTGGGGGGACTTTTTTCTCTGGTTTACCTTTTCTTTATGACAGAAGGAGGACTCGGGGATTCCTGGGGGGCCTCCACGGTGTGAGAGAAAGTATAAACTTAGTTAAATTAGTAAGCCAGTGGGTAACAGCAGCAGCTATTGGCTAAGTGTCACATTGCAGCTCAGCTCTATTATACCTTGAAATGATCAAGTAAAAGGAAGAGGAAGTGCCAGTTCTGTGCCCCGTGAATATGGAACATAGGGAATCTCAAGCTTAGTATGGTTCCTAAGTTCCACGGTTTGAAACTCGATAGTTAAAAAATGCTACTAACTTCAAAATTCCTGAGTAAGACATGACTTAGTCTGCTACAGCCAGCATATTAATGAAGGAAAATTAGACCTTTTCAAGAAAAGCCTGTTTAGAAATAGAGACAAATATTTTCCACCTGAAGGATGAGTAGCATCTTAATGGAAATATAGGGAAAATGTGGTAATGTGTGTTAAGAGGAATATCATTTACCTATTATGCATTGAGCAATACTCAAGGTTTTCATATCTTAATGTTTTCCATTTTAATGTTTTCTGTGGTAACTACTTTATAGTTATTCTTAAGTAATATTATAATCTTTGTTCTATAATGAGAAATCTTTAGAAGCCTTTTCCAGGCAGTTATTAAATAAATAGGAAATGGCAGATAAAAGCATCCTTTTTGTTAACCCTGTTCTAGATCCAACTCTGATGGAGTGAAGGTAAGCCAGGGCCACAACGGACTAAGTGAGAGGGCCTCGTAGGGTTTTCTTTAAACACCTCTTCTGCTTCTGATGGAAAATGCGGAGGACTTCTTTGAAGGCTCATTTCAAAGACCACTTAGTTCAAGTTATCTCTTGACTTTTGATGAAGAAGAAGAGGATTATGTCTTTCTTTCACAAACATTTTGTCTAGTATGTTCAAAGACTTTCATCAAAGGTCCCAACATCTCTACCCATAGAGAGTTATGGCTGCTTATTCTGAAGATTATGGAAACAAAGGGGGCTGGAGAAGACTCGAGAAGCACATTCTAAAGTCAAGAAAATACCCAGGTTTCCCCTAACAAGCATCTTCTTCCTTTGACTTCGAGAATTGAAATCTGATACTTTTTTTTGTTATCTCTACTTTCTTCAGGAAATCTGGGGAAAATATACCTAAACTGCCTATTCTGCATTACTTCCATTGGTTGCTATGGTAAGCGTCATGAATGTTGGAGACAGAAATCCTGTGGGACACAGGTTTCCTCCATTGGTTAGTTAGGAGACTGACTGGCAGACTTAAACCCCAGACCCCATTATATACAATGGGAATAATCATAAGTGGCTTATAGGTTATCGTGAGGATTCAGTAAGAGCACGGAAGGTCTGTGCGGGCTGGGACTGTGACTTTCATTCAGTGTTGTGTGCCCGGTGGCTGGAGCAGTCCCTGATCCCTAGTACGGGCTCAGTGAATAACTGTTGAATGAATGACTGAATTCATGAATAATATGTGAATTATACATGCATATGTCAGAAAATATAGATGCTCAAAGCATTAAGTGGGCGGAATATTTTTTTCCATAAAGTCTTATTGATATTGAAAGAGAAAATGAAGCCAACTTAAGCACATGTAATATATTTGAAAAATAATTTTCTAAATGTCGAAAATTCCCCTAAGATGGCAATGCAACTATTCTATGTAAAATAATGCTCATATTCTGAGCTTTCTAAATAGCACTTGGTTAAACCGCGATATTCATTTTATATAAAACCCCTGGCCAATTACCAGTGGAAGGTGACCATTATATTTTGTGCTTCAGAAAGTTATGTGCCTCATGTTAATAATTATTCTTTATCAAAATAATTTTTAGCGAATAGATACATTTTGCTTTTATGATCAATGAGGCTCAACACACGCCTGGGAGTGAAAATGTAATAGATAGAAAGACAATTAATGATGACTCGAAGCAGTAACTTCAGAACCCCAGCAGGAGACTGTAGTATCTACACTGCATTTCGGGGAAGCGAGGGAGTGGACTCTTATGTATTCTCTTCATGATCAGAGTATCCTTTGGTATTACACATCTAGAAAAATAGAAAAAATTATCTTCCTTCCTTCCTTCCTCCCTTCCTCCCTTCCTCCCTCCCTCCTTCCTTTCCTTTTCTCTCTCCTTCCTTTCTTTTCTCCTTTTCTCTTTCCTTCCTTCTTTCCTCTTTTCCTCCCTCCCTTTTCATAGTGTTGATCACTTCATAGAAAAAGAAGCAAACAAAAATAACAGTCGGCCACGAGAAGGCAGCGGACTTGTCCCATGGAACGACCACTGAACCGAGCAATAGAAACCTTAATTCTGACTGCAGCTTTGCCATTGATCTTCTTAGTCACGTTAAATAAATCACTTTACTTCTCTGGGTTTCGGGCCCTAATCTGGCAAGTGAGGAAATGGCACATGACATCTAAGCATGTTTGCCTTTTGCAAATTCAATGTCTCTAAGTCCAAAACCCTGGTCAGAACGCCCCTAATAAACCATTTTCCTGATGGATTTATGATCACTTTCATTTCATATCATTTCATACCCAAAAGAAGCTTCAGAATTTTTTTTTTGGGGGGGGAATGAAGAACAAGGTCGTACCTGGCGGCGCCACCATCCGTTGCCACTTCTGAAACAAGCAGGTCTTCAGGCAGTCTCGTGGACTGAGGTTGTAAGTTTTATGTCTCGACATCAGTTCCTGCATTGGCTCCAATATCACACACAACTGCAAGGAGTTCAAAGACGTGGGTGTTTCACTACTGGATAATATTATTTGCAATAAATAATGTTAACAGCTGGAATCAATTAGGAAGCCTAAGGGTACTTTTCTTTTTTTCCCCTGGATTTGATTTTCTCTATATAAGTTTGGAAAAGAAATATGGCCAACATTTGATAATGCTTACTTAATTTACTATCATTTATAATATATTGTAGCCGAATGAGATTTGTGCTACAAGACACACACACACACAATAATACACACACACACACACACACACTGTACAGACTGTCGGGTGGATACACGTAGCTCTGTTCTGAAACCGAATGATTCTCTCTGGTTAAAGAACGAAGCTCTCTGCCATGGAGCACGGCATGCTCTGATTTCCACTCTGGTTTCTGCTACTGTGGCTGTTTGCATCACCATGCACTGTGAGTTACGATGCTGGTTTATGCAGATTACGTGGCGGTGAAAGCCATCTTTCCAACTTGGGAGAGCAAAGTGGCGACTACAGGCACTTTTCGACCCTAATTCTTACAAAGGCCCACGATGAACACCATTTTATTTTTCTTTACGTGCTCATTCGTGTTTTCTACAGGATGATAATGTCGATAACATATGCCAACATTCTTTCAGGGTGGCGAGCTTTTCCCGTGGTTCTGCACACGGTCCCGTGGTTTCGCACATGGTCTTCTCTCCCTTTTTGGTTATAGATTTTCCAGCTTTACTTTGGTCCAAGACATGTGATGACAAAGACGAATGAAAGAAACAAGAAGGTAAATCCATTTAGGATTGCCTTGGACTTTTCTGAATTCCTTCTCAGTTGGAGGCTTATCAAAATATTGCTGCATCGGGAGTATCTAAGAGGACGAAGACCACAGCTCGGAAGGAGGCATCCACCGCTGCTGTGATGGCAGGGGTATAAATATTGGCAAAGCACCTTCTCATGTGGATGGACGTCATTTTATTATGAAAGGCAGATGTGCAATCTCCACCTTCATCGGCCCGTCTCTACCCACTTCCCTTCCACTATTCCATTCTCGAGTACTTCTCTAGAGGCCACATTGCTTTTTGTCCACTGGGTCCCTTCTACCTGGAATTCTTCCCTATTTCTTGGCTAACATCCACCATCCTTGAAGACAGAGTTATTTCTTCTGTTACACCTTTCTCCCTGAGTTGTGCACCTCTCCCCGTGCAGGCTGAGTTGGGTGCCTCTCTACAGTTCTCCCATAGCACCCAGGCATTTCTGCTCTGTGAACTCGCTCATTCATGCATCGTAACCTTCTGTTTCCAAGTCTCTTTTCCACTGGACCTTGAACTCTGTGAATGCTGAAATTGTGCCTTTTATCTCTGTGTTCCTAGGTTTGGCTCAAATGAATGGATACATTTAAGGAGTGATTCTTAGAAAGACTGGAGGATTCTTCTATGCCAATATTCCTCAAAATATGCTCTAAGGAGCACTTCCACCAGAACCAAACGAGCTAATTCTTAAAATGCAGACTTCCAGGCGCTGCCTCCTTCTGTTTCACTGGGCCTGGAGGTGTGGCCCTGACTGGCATTTTTAAAAAGCATACTCCCAGCTGATTCAGATAAATACTACCAAAGGTTGAGATCCACTGTCCTGCACACACTGGGCTTTAGAGAGATAAATACAGACAGCAAGACATGCACAAACCCCATGGTTTTCAACTTGAACTTCACCCTCTTCTCACCCGACCCCTCTATCCCGTGCCACTCTTCACCTCTCAAGTCCGCACATAATGATCAATATGACCTTTATCTAGAAAAATCCCTCCGCCCCTTTTACCTATCGATGATCTAAACTACTAACCCCATTTAAGGGCCAGCTGCAATCTCCTTCCATTTGCAGTTTCTCCGGAAGAAGATCGCAAGACTTCCAGGCCAGACGACACAAGTGCAGCATGAGCGGAAGTGACCAAGCCACCCAACAACCCCAGCGGGTCAGGCTGTGAGGTCACGCGCTCTGGATTCATTATGCTGTGTCTTCAATCTTGGCTATGTTCTCGCTTACCTTGGACTCCTTTTCGAAAACCTGAATTGTTAATGAGGAAAAACCCATGAAAGGAGGTGGATTACTGTGTAACTAACTCCGTATTCCAACACTGTGAAGACTCTGTGTGTGTATTTCTCTATTAAGAATCCCTGGCTGGAAATCCAAGTACATACAAGCTATTGACAACCTTCAATCTTCCTCTGCCACTGGTGCTCACTGGGCCAAATGGAGTGGAGGATTCCGCAATCATCTCTACGAACTGAGCTACGAATGGATTCTCCATCAAAGAAAAACCACTGCTAGATTCAGACAGGGTCAGAATCTATGTTTGTATCTATTATTAAGCCAGGAGAATAAGAAACACTTTCAGAGAAACTAAGGACTGGGAAAACATGTATTTCTTTTAAATTAAAAAGAAAAAAAAAGTTTACAAGGTTTTCAAATCATTTCCTTTTGGTCTATTTCCCATGCTTGAGAAATGTGATATAAATGGATATATATTACAAGGATATAAATTGCATGGACGGAGTGGAATGAACATGGACTTAGACGCTAAGAGGTCCAGGTATGGATGTTGACTGTGTCACTGGTGACTTTGGGTGACCCTCTTAATAAAGCTGGTGTCGGTTTCACCTGTAAAACAGTACCCGTCTTGTCTGTTGCTGTGAGAATATTTGAGAGTTCAACGAAAAGTAGACTTCACGATTGTATATGAACAAGCACAGCTCTGATTGCAAAGCAGACCACATTTCTATTACTTTAAATCAGAAGCATTTATTGAGCTTTCACCTAAGTGTCAGGCATTCTGCTTATGTGCTGGGGCCATAATGATAAGACAGACACAATCTATGCCCTCAGACAGTGTTCGGCCTCCTTAAAAATGACTTAAGTACAGGAAGCAAACTGATCTGTGTGTACACTTCAAGCATCTCAGAAAATCCCACCTTTCTGAAGCAAATATTCTCATTACATAACAAGGCAAGTGGCAAAGACAACTCGTGCACACCTAGAAAAGGCTACAGCATTGAACACGCTAAGAAATGGGAGAGTTGCATTTAGTGTGAGAACCTGTGAGCTCATTATCTTCCTTTTTCCCAGTGCCTTTCCTCTCTGCATTTCGGGCAACACTTCCTTCAGGTGCTAATCCTCAGGATTTATCCTTTCTCCTTTAATGTAAAAATAGCTTCCCAGCCCAAAGGAATTTACATCTCTGAATACTAATCAGGAATCCCCAAAGCCATTTTTCTTCCAGTGGAGGGTTCCAGGCTGGAGAAGCAGCCCTTCCCCTCATCACCTATGCAAACCAGAAAGCCTTCAGCTCTGCTGTGGCTTTGCTGGGCTGTGTGCTGTAGGTGGCAGAACTCACTCAGACAAGAGCCTGCCTTCCCCGGCAGCAAGCCAGGACATCCTGGCGACAGCCAAGGCCTGGGGCGTCGTGAAATGAGATCAAGAAGATGGCTAGGGGGGTTGGGTTCCCCCCAGTCACTAGCTAAGTCCTTCTGGGGCCCGGATTCCTGCCCTCCCTGAGGTCTCAGTTCCCCCTTGAGAATCTGGTGAAGGCTCTGCAGCCTGTCTTTCCAATTTGTTATAAAACAGCTGGAGGTTTATAAACCCTCTTATACCTCTGTCCAGTGACTCCAGGTAGAGTCCCCTGTTTGTAATAAGTATGAACCAGACTACAATATATATGCCTTTTCTCCCTAACACACGCACGCACGCACACACTCTACTCAAACACATATAAAGGAAACTAAACATGGTTTAGTTTGATTTTGAAGAACAATTTTATCTGCAGGGTTCTTTGATTTTGAAGAACAATTTTATCTGCAAAGTTGGGCCTGCTACAAAGTTGCCGGTAGACTAGTCCCTTTGCCTAGAAGGAAAGGTCACGGACAGCATGTCTATGACATTTACAGCATCCATAGCAGCCTGCACGCAGGGTTGAAGGTGAGTCTGGTGGCCTCCTGTGGTGGACGGAGGGCAGAAGGAGTCTCGGGCACCATGACCCAGCAAGGCCCGCAGTCTCTCTTTGAACAGGAAGCCCCTATATGTGCAGTCCCTGCTGGATCCAGTCAGGGTCCCCAAAGGCAGTCACTGTTCCCCGTGGGAAAGCTCCAACGGTGTCTTTCTGCAGACTTAGTGAAAATTTTAGGCTGGGCTCACCCCCTCCCCCACTGTGCTTCTGGTTTCTTTTTCTGGGATTCTGGCCTCGGCACTGACCCTTCGGTTATGGAACTAGAACCTGCAACCACAACAGTGAGTTGCTGGGTGAGTGGATGGATGGATGGATGGATAGATACTAGATATGATGGCCAGATTTATAGCAAGGAGTCATTTGCTAATGGCAGACAAATTAAGCATTGTTCTGAGAGCATAGAGGGGATGAACTTGTCCATTTGATAGATAATCAATCGCCTCCTCCGTGCGGAATGCTTTGGACAGAGGCACATGTATGTGCCGATTACGACACGTCCCGGCTAGGCAGGAAGATCTGAGCTCAGTCCAGGACTCCTGTCTTTTCACAGTAACAAGGGCCTAGCGGATGTTTTGCTTTGTTTTGCTTCTATCTGACAACTCTCCTGGAGGAATGTGATTCTCCTTAGCCACACACTCGCACTCATTCTTCTTGCTCACCTCCTTGCCCAGACCCAGGAATAGGTGATGCCTGTCAGAGTTGGCTCTGGCCTAAAAAGTGGTGCCCTGGGCTTGGCATTTGGCTAACTCCCAAACCCAGGTCCAGCTGCCCACCAACATTTTAATTCAGTCTTTTCCCGATGATGGATGCTGTCTTCTGAGCTTGAACTACCTACTCTTTGTCTATAGGTGTGTCAGGGATTCCTACGTCAGTTCGAGGCTAGGCCTTTGCTCGTGTTGTTCTGCTCACTTAGAAGACCTTCCTCTGTCCTTCAAAGTCATCTTGACTAGGGATTGGCAAGGTATGGCCTGCGAGCTAAGTATGGTCACGCCTAGGTATTGTCCACGGCTGCTTTTATGTTACAACGCCAGAGTTAAATAGTTGCTCCAGAGTCCATATGGCCCACAAACCCCAAAATATTTACTATCTGGCCATTCACAGAAAGCCTGCTGACCTCTGTTCTGAACCACTGCTACTCAAAAGAGGTGGTCTGCAAACTATCTGTGATGTTTCCATGGCAGGATAATGAGCTTGGGGCAGAATGTAATTCAGTTCACTGCTTTCTTCATTGAGAAAGTCTTGTGTCAAAAAAATGTCAGATGAACTAAACAATGTGTTCAATGATATAGTTGATTTCCATTCCAGACCGAGCTCCTGTCTTGCTGTGGTTCGTCGAGAGTTTGCTGGCTGGCACTGGTCTCATTTGATAACCACCCATATGACCATCAAGGTCCTCCAAGGTCCAGCTCAGACCTCACATCTGTCTCTGACCATCCTGCCCGCAGGGACCCCTGCTTCTACAGCACTTATTCCTAGTCTATATACATCCCCTTGTATTTATTTGCATTGGGAATTTTCCTTTCTTATGGACTCGTTTCATCTCCTTTGCTATAGTAAGACATATTTACTTTTCTCTCCCTTTTATTCAATACAGTATTAGGCAAATTCAAATATTTGTTGAGTCATAATTTAATAATCACTTGGAATATCTAACCTATGTCTGTCCCCAGAGTGTGTACCTGACATATATTATATCATTAACCTTCACTACCGTCTAGCCCTTTTACAGGTGAGGACGCTTAGACTCCAAGCCATTAAGTCATCCAGAGCTGGTATTAAAAAGTGTGATTCTTATAACGTAACAAGGTTATACAGCCATTTGAAGGGCAGAGAAGAGGTTCACAGTCAAGTTTGCCTGACTCTAACTAACCCTGTGCTCTTCACTCCTAACTGCTCTGTTGTCTGCCTCTTGAATATGAGTGATTAAATTGTTGCTGAGATCCCAAGTTCAACGGCTATCACTGTCTTCGTGTTGCTCTTTGCACATGGTATTGATCTGTACACAGAGAGGTGGGTGATGCATGAGCGGTACAGGCTTTGAAACCAGATTCATCTGGGTTCGAACCCCCAAACCTGCCATTTACTAGCTGTTCATTCTTGGCCAAGATTTTAAGACCCTCTGAATCTCAGCTTCCTCATCTGTAAAATGAGGATAATTATACATATCTCTGATGATTTGAAACAATATATGTAAATCCTTAAAGCGATGCCTGGAATAAGGCCAGTGCTCAAACGGCGGAATTTGGGATTGTGATAAATACTGGTGGCATCAGTGGCCCAGCCCCACTGAGCCAGGAGACCAATGTGTGATGTGATTGGTTAGCTACTCTGGAAAGCAAATCACTTGGTATCCTTGAGACTTAAGGGGTCACTTAAGATGCTCCAACGAATGGTAATCAGGCCAACAGTACATGGCATTTTAGTAGCTAATGTCTCTCATAATAATCCATTTTTAGAATTCGGCAATAACTACAAAATGTTCAAATCCACAAACCAGGGTCCTCCCCCTACCCCCGCCTTCCCTTTCCCCCCAATAACTTACTCCTCTAGCTAAGTCTGAATTAGAACGAAATCAGACTGTGGCAGTGATTAAGAAACAAACTCTTCTATAAGGGTGAAGGGAGTCTTCCCTAATTAAGAAACGCATCACCAAAAGAGATCTTACATTACAATAATAGAACAGTATAACACGGGAATCTAAAAGGAAAACAAAACAAAACAAGCAGATAATCCTACCTAAAAACAGATAACGATGCAGGGCAGGCATCCACGTGAGTAAAATCCACTCTGCCTCAGAGGATGAAAACCAGAGGCGAGAAGGAAACGCTTTTCCTTAGAAGCTATGCAATTCCAAAACATCAGATTATGGTCTGTGCTTATTTCCTCATTGGATTAAAGGTAGATTGGTTGTCAAATTCAAAACATCCTCCTTTTTATCTGAAGATTCAACCAGGGAAGCCTTTGCCTTTTCTCAATTGTTTTGCAAATTGATTACCCTAGAAAGTTATCACATCCAACCCAGAGAGGAGGGTGCAGCGGCCGCCACTCAGGTGTTGGAAGGAAAATTCTTCCTCTGGAGCAAGCAGGCCATGCATGTGCATTTCAACATCAATGTCTTGATCTCAATTTTGAGGCTGCCAGGAAGGACGCCTACCCATGGCCAGTGAGGCCACTGGCTGCTTGACTGACCTATGGAGATCCCAGCAGACTAGCCAAGTTCAGGGTTTCTCCTGTACCAGTTGGGACCCCAAAGAGACAAGTTAAGGCCTCCGATGTTCATTCTCTTTCCTTCCAACTCTGTGGACGTAATTCTGTGCTGTGTCATTGCATCCCCTCCCACAGTGCTCTGGTTATTCACCTACTTGCTCTTGGACCCACGCCTTCCTCCCAGCCCGGTACTGCAGGGAACAGACCTCTGCTCAGTTTTCCAGCTGTTTTTGCAACTGGCTTTGGGTGGATTTGGCCACTGGGAGGCACGGGAGATTGAAGGGAGGAGGGTCGAGTTAGTTTCCTAGTGGGTTGGAGCTGCCCAAACCAAATACCACAAACAGGGGACCCAAAACAAATGGAAATGTATTCTCTCTCCATTCTAGAGGCTAGAAGTCTGAAATCGAGGTGTCGGCCGGGCCGCGCTCACTCTGCAGGCTCTAAGGAAGCGTCTTTCCTCGCCTCTTCCAGCTTCCGGTGGCTCCAGCTAAATTCGTTGTTCCTTGGCTTACAGATGCATCACTCCGCTCTCTGCTTCAGTCTTCACGTGGCCTGTCCCCCTATGTCTCTCTGCCCCTCCCTCCCTCTTCTTGTAAGGATCCTAGTCATTGAATCTTCAAATAAGGTCATATCTGAGGTTCTGGGTAAACATGAATTTTCTGAGGGTACCTACCACAGGGGTAAAGAAATAAGTAAGGGTATTTCTGATCCTCTCTGTGTTTCAGATGACCTCAACAGCTGTCACTGTGGAGCCCTATGGTCCCAGCTTCCCAGCTTCTACCAGGGGGCCTGACAGTAACATCTCCTGTCTTTTTCCCCAGCAGTGTTCATTGCTAATCCTAGGGCTACCTCATCTTCCCCTACCTGCTTTTCCAGCTCCACATTTCTAAGTAATTTGCCATATTAAGTTTCCTCTATTAAATTCCTCAGTGTGGATTTTGTTTTCCTAGATAGACTCTGATTGACAGACATGATTCGTGAGGCATTAGGCAACATCTGAAAGATGAAGGGCTCTGTACGTCACGGCGTCATACGTAGTGGCTGAGCATGCACATTTGGCTTGGGTTCCAGCTACTTAATAACAGCGGGACCTTGGGCAAGTGACTCTGTCTCTCGGCGTGTCAGTTTCTCCATTAGGGAAGTTGAGAGAGCAACAGTACCTAACTAATTGGCTTGTTAGGAGAAACAAGAAAATCCACTTAAAGTATGTACCTACATCTTAACATGTGGAAAATGCTCCCGACATCTTTATTATGATGGGGGTGTAACCAAGCCTGGGGACAGGGAAGATACTGTGAAGCTCATCAGGACATAGCTGTTAAAATGTTACAGATGCTCCCTGACACACACACACACACACACACACACACACACACACACACATCCTAAAAATTTGATTTTGGTGATAAAATGGACATCTAAAATGTTTAGTCAATATGTTTTTCTTATAAATAACTGTTCTGACTATCTGACCACCGGGCCAGTGCCTCAGATACCCTGTCTTATCCATGTGTTCTACCAACATCTCTAAGTTTTAAGGCACAGTAGCTGAAATGTTTCAAAGATTGTGGAAATACCCTACAATCATTAATGGACATCCAAGGAGGGCTATCACCTAGAGGGCTACAAAAAATTTTCAGGTAAATTTTAAAAATTCTTAGTTATCCATTTTTGTGCCTTCAGATGAGTCAGGCACTAAAAATGAAGACTGGGAGCCCAGGATGACTCTAAGTGTCATCAGGCAGATGCTGGTTCTTTACTGTCTTGTTACTGTTTTAGTCAGAGTCCTCTAGACAAACAGAACCAATAGGATATGCATGTCTGTCTGTATGTATGTATTTTGAGGACTTGGCTCCCATGAGTGTAGGGGCTAGCAAGTCTGAAATTCACAGTTTTTATAGGCTGGAAACTCAAGCAGAAGTTAACACTTTAGTTTTGAGACAGAATTTCCGCCTCTGTGGAAAGCCTCAGTTTTGCTGTTAAGACCTCAGACTGATCGAATGGAGCACACCCAACAGTAATCTGTTTTCCTTAAAGTCCACTGATTATAGATGATAACCACATCTGTGGGATACCTTCATGGCAAGATCTAGATGAGCATTTGATTAAATAAGTGGTACTATATCTGCTCCGAACTGAATTGTGGCCCCTTCAAGTTCATATGTTGAAGCCCTAGCCGCCAATGTGACTGTCTTTAGAGATGGGGCATTTAGGAGATAATTAAGATTAAATGAGGTCATAAGGGTGGGATCCTAATCGGATAGATTGGTGACCTCGTAAGGGGAGGAAGAGACATCGGAGATCTTGCTCTCTCCCCGTGTGTTCGCGTGGGGAAAAGGCCATGTGAGGACAGCGAGAAGTCAGCCATCTGCAAGCCGGGAAGAGCAATCTCACCAGAACGAAACCAGCCAATTGGATCTGGACTTCCTAGCCAAATGTGAGAAATAAATCTCTGTCGTTTAAGCCGCCCGGTCCGTGGTATTTGGTTATGGCAGCCTGAGCTGCCTAAGACAATAGCCCAGGTAAATTAGTACGCAGACCTAATATTGTCTCTTCACTAGACTACAAAGAACTGAAGAGCTAAGCTGTGTCCTATTACTTTATTTTATTTTTAATATTACCCAGCATCAGGCGATGGGTCAGATGTTTGTAGAGTGAATGAATGCTTGATTACATGAATGCGATAGAATGGAAACAAAACCAAATATGTGATTAGACATCAGAAAATGGGTCAGCTCCTGCTTCATCTACTTCATATTTGTAGTAACCTGGGTGCCAGGGATGCAGTGGTGAACAGGGCATGGTAGACTCCCTCCCTTTAAGCTCACTGTCTAGATGGGAGACAAGTAATGAAGGGGAATTCCAAATGGGCTGCACATTATAAAGGGGAAGGGCAAGGGGTGTCAGCAAAGGTTGCCAGGAGGAAGTCATATTTAAGTCGAGACCTAAAACGGTGAGCCAGGCAGAGACAAAGGTTGAGATGGACGTCTTGGGCAGAGAAGATATACGGGTGAATGAAAGAGAGAACATAGCATCAGAAACTGCCTCGTCGTGGGCCTGGAGAGCAAGCTGCAGCAGAGAGGCAAGTAGCCTTGTCAAGGCCTCAGTTTCGATCTCGCAGAAGAGCTGAGAACTGGAGGGACTGAGGCAGGCGGGAGCGCTCTGTGCACCAGAGCCCTCTGCAGACGCCAGTAGGATAAACAATGAACTGGAAGCATCATACTGGTTTCCTGAGCATGAGAGAAGCATCACTGGCATTTTGATGTGGTCGGCTAAACTTAAGCACCAAATACCCCAAAGGCAAACGTTGGCTGCTTAGCGTTTCCAAGCAAAGGAGACTGCCCCGCCCCGCCCCACTCCAGGGAGTGCTGTTGATCAGGCACAGTCAGGGGCACGCTAGTCTATGCTGATCCTCGCTGGAGACAGGCAGCTCTTGTAGTATGCTGGTTATTTTCCCCAGGAAACTGAGTTTGTGCACTTGCAATAAGGTAACGTTTAAACACCAGCACTTATAAATGGGCCTTATAATTTTCCTGCTGCATTTAAGGGACTTTGGATATGGTCCTTGGGAGCATGAGTGACGGTTCCCAAAGAAAACGGCTGTCTCGCCCGTGCAGCTGTAACCCCTCCCGGACACTGACCGCATGGCTGTGCCTGTAACGGTGTTGTGCCTGCTCAGGTGTGAGCGCCCACAATACCGTTACAGGCGGCACCGGGCTCCGGGCTTTGGGCCAACATGCCCACAGCTGCTGTCTGGGCGGATTTCTGGGCCACTGGCAGTGTGAAGACACGGCCTTCTCCTCCCTCTTGGCCTTGGGTGCGAGGCCGTGTTTGGAACCTCGGCCTGCCTTCTGGCAGTTTCTGCCAGCCCATGGCCCTCCAGCTCCACTGCGACAACAGGAAGGGGCGATTTCTCAGTGATGGAACGCTCAGCGGTTGGAGCGCTCCCGGCAGCCTCCAGCACTGTGGTTCTGCAGCCTCTTCCCTCCCCACCGACAGAAGTGAGGCCCGCAAAAGGCAGTGCTCTGCGAAAGTGGAGTTGGCAGAGATTGGGATTCATTCATTCGTTCACTCACTCGCTCATTCGACACATCTTTATGGAATAGGTACTTCGTGCCCCGTGTTTGCACCTGTGGAACTACGTTCTAGTGAAAGAGACAGATAAGTAAACTCAATGAGCACAAGATATATGTTAGTGAGGAGCACACCAAAGAGAAAGCAAGGGAAGGAGATGTAAAATGTTGGAGTTGGGAGGGTTGAAAATTTGGATACTTTCGCTAAGTTCACTGTGCTAGGAAGCATAATAACTCTGCAGACATGTCTGTGTCCTAGTCACCTGAATCTGTGACTATGCCGGGTTACACGGCAAAGGGAACTAACGTCGCTGACCTGGGGATGGAGACTTTGGTCTGGATAATCCAGGTGGGTCCAGTACAATCACAAGAGTCTTTATAAGTGGAAGAAGGAAGCAGAAAGGAGATTCAGAGGGATCATGGCAGCATGAGAAGGACCTGGCCTGACACTGCGGGCTTTGGATGGAAGGAAGCCACAAGCCAAGGAATGTGGGTGGCCTCTAGAAGCTGGAAAAGGCCAGGAAACAGATTCTGCCCTCCAGCCTCCAGAGGGAACACAGTCCTGCCAGCTCCTTGATTTTAACACGGTGAGATCCGTGTCAGACTTCTAATCTACTGTAAAATAATAAGTTTGTGCTATTTTAAGCCACTAAGTTTGTGGTAAATGTCTCGGCAGCATCCCCCAGGAGCGGACATTTTAGTAAATCTGGTGACCCTGGTGAGGTCACCATATTTAGCAAATAAAAAGACACGATGCCCAGTTACATTTGAATTTCATACGATAAACAGTAATTTATTAAAGTAATTGGTACATATAATCTGGCAATCCCAATCTCAAAGGAAGTTAGGAACTGAGATATTTGGGGAAGCGGAGACGTTCCAGGCAGAAGAAAAGGATTCTGAGCTGAGGGAACAGCAAGGACAAAGGCCTGGGGGCTTCGAGAAACATCTAGAAGTATGGTTGGAGCGGAGAGAATGAGAAGAATAGGAGAAGATGAGTTCGGAGAGCTTGTGACGAATTAGATGATGAAGGTCATGAGGAGGGTATTGGTCTTCGGTCTGAGCGAGATGGGAAGTCATCGGAGGGTTTTGAGCAGAGGGGTGCCAATGTCTGGGGTCTCTTGAGAATGGGGCGATGCTAGCTGTAAGCAACTTGGGGACAGGGTCTAATCTATCTTCGCATTGCTCTGCACCTAGCACAGAGGTAGGTATTCAAGCCCAGAGTCCTAGTTGGTAGAATGCCACGCCATCCATGCCATCTGCCAGCAGAGCCAAAAAGGTGTGGGAGGTGCATGGTGGGAAAAGAGAGGATTTTAAGAGGAAAAAGTGGGTCATGGGGAGAAATATGAAGGCCGTAAAGCAATCTGTAAGTGACATGGGGACCTTGTGAAGGCAAAGGCATTAGTACAAAGCCGCATTTTACTCTGGAACTCGGGTGTTAGAGAACTCGGGAAAGGTAGTGCCATGACTACTGTCCACTGCAGTTGACTCCGAGCACCAGAGTCCAAACCAAGATCAGAGGAAGCCACGTTTCAACTCTTCAAACACGTCAACGTTTCCTTGAAAAAGCTGCAGGAGGGAAGAAAACTATGCTTGTAAAACTCAGCAGCGTGTTGCCGAATCACGCACTCCATCTGATCATGGCTAGGAGCTGGTGTTTGCTGGGCATCGGGCAGTGGGCTCAGTGCCTTCCCTGGGTTTTCTCACTTCATCCTCCCAGCTCCATTAACTACACACATATATAGATAAGGGAGACCAGAGAGATTGTGTAACTGGCCCAAGGACACCCAGCTCTCAGGGACTTATTAGCTTTGCCTTCCTTGAACTTAGCTCCCAGACCAAGGCAGTTACTCCCCCACTTAATTGTTACGCCCAGGCGTGTGAACACATCTCTATCACTCTGCATTATAACGAGTGACTATATGTCTGCTCCCCTAATGAGACTGGGATCCTAATGGCATCAGAAATTGGCACTGAGTAGGCAAGCAGAAATACAAATTAATATTGAATGAATGAGTGAATGAATGAATGAGTGAGTGAGTGAAATGTCCTCTCTGAGCCTCGGCTGTAGATATTTCAGTACCAAAGGCCCGAGGAGGCCAGGCCGCAGGTAGAGCTAGGCCCCTGTCCCTTTGTCCTCAGAACCAAGTTAGGAAGTGAGGAGCCTGCCCTTTGCTAATTTTTCTCTGGAATTACATGAGAACTTGAATATGCATTGCTTCTAATTTCATCGTGTGTATTTTACCACAAAGGATTAAAAGTTTGCAGAGAGATCACAGATCAAAGTTCTGTTTAAAATGTTTTCTCCATCAATGCACATTGATCACATTGGAACTGTCTCTTCCTTCCTCATCTTCCTCCATATATTTACCTCATTGTTTCTCTTTTTCTGTCTTTGAGAAGCATCACTGGGCCCTGGGCCCTGGGCCCTTGACAGAAGATGTGTATATGATGTTTGAAAATCTGCTCCTGTCCTACCCATTAAATTGAGGCAAACACAAGGCTTCAGGCTCCACTCTTTTCTGAGGGGGGGGGGTGAGTGTGTGTGTGTGTCTTGTGCATGTGTGTGTGTGTGTGTGTGTGTGTGTGTGTGTGATGTTTAAAAGAGTGTTATGCTTGACATCTGCCTGATCTTGCCATCTTACAGCACTGAATCCTTAGATGAGACAGAATGGGTTCTTCAGGGCCTCTGAGAACAGCAAAGAGCTTGAGGTCAGCATCTTTGTTGGGTCTAACTGACAGGACTAACCTGGATGCTCCCCAGTGAGACAGACAAGAAAACACAAACACAGGTTGACTCTAGGCTTCTGAATTCAGTGGACTCTCAGATCCTCAAACTGCTTCTAAGCCAGCAAGCAGATATCACAAGACTCCCCAAATCATAGACCTGTGAAAGCTGGACTCCTCTTGGACATGGTTACAGCGGCGGACACTGGAGCTCATGGGTTGAATGAACTTCCTGATCTCACACCGCTGAGCTGGGCTCAGGCCCGGAACTGTGGTCTTCTCTCTCCTTGCTCAGGGTCTGTCCTTCCCATCCCACTGTGACACTTAGAAAGGTGTTCCCCTTTCCAAATTGGACATTTGCTTTCAAGAGGTCTAGTGCCAGTCCTCTTCGCCAGTTCTTGAAAAATTCTTACCATCTGTAACTCCCCTATGGCACCCAGGACTTCTTGTTTTACAATGCTGCTAGGTTGGGCACATCTCAGTTTGGCCACTTTACAAGGTAGGTTCCCTGGCAGCATACTGAAAGAGGGGTCCCTCTCCATGCCCTGCATGATCGGAGGCAGAACCTAGCACCCCAAGTCCTGAAGAGAACCCAGTCCATTTCTGGTTTAAAACACGTATTTGTGTGGTATGAACACAGACAAAGTGGGGGTCATCTTATATCTCCAATTTTCTGGAATTTTTTGCATGTGAATGTAATTGACTTGTGCCAGCACAAGGAATCCTAATGATGCCATCTACTCGTCTGAGGGGCTGGCACACATCTAGTTGTTCTGCTACCTCATTTCAACATCGCAATAACCCTATGACATAGGTATTATTATCTTCATTTTATAGATGAGCAATCTTTGGCTCAGAGAGATTTAGCCGACTCATCATTCATACATTATCAAATTTTATCTTCACGACAACATTATGGGTTAAGACTGATTATTCCTATTTTCAGAGGCTACCATCAGATTTTTAGAGAAGCAAAAGTGCTTGGTCCCCAGACCCACAGCTAGAAAGTAACAGAGTCAGATTTGAGCATAACTCCTATTAATTCTATACCCAGAAGAGTGCTCAGCAAACATCAGGTACTTAAAAAACATCTATTGAAGAAATGGATTATTCCGAAGCCCACATTCTTTCCACTACCCTCTATTATTGCAAAGTTATCTCTTCCTCTAGTGCGTGGTTTTGAAATCAAGGCTGATTAAAAAGTCCTTCTGCCAAGTCCTCTTTTCTCGGGCCAGCTTCGGGCTGCCCGCTTCCTCCGTCACCTCCCTGTCACCCTTTGCTCCCAACGGTATCTTTCGGAAGCAGCCTAGGAAATGACAATTTCCCAGTCCACCATCTCTCTCCACTATCTCGTGTGAAGTTGCAGAATGACATTCATTTCCTTCTTCTTAATTTCTTCAAAAGGCAAACAATGCATCACTCAGGAGTTCTGCGTCAAATCCTAACACCTGATACGTCTGATATGCAAAGCGTTCACTTTTTTTTTCTATTTGTGCAGCAATGAGATCTTATCACTCTGGCTGCTCTTCATTTCGATTATGAAATGCATCCCCTATCAGTCTTCACCTGTGTCCTTGGCAGCTCCCTCCGGTTCACGTGGCTTCTCAAATGCTATTTGTCTCATTTACGTTCTTCTGGATCCAAAATAATCATGGATTTACAGAAATCATCACTGTGGCATCCGTACTTGAGTGCTGGCATGGATAAGCAGGCAGGCAGACGTATTCAAACCAGGGATGGATGAGGTTTAGGAAAACCTCACTATTGGTAATGATAGTTTTTATCAAGGAATGCTCTGTCCAAAGGCATTGTCCAAAAGGGGTGTTATTTTACAAGAAATATGTTAATCAGTCGTTTTTTTTTCCTATGGACGCTTTGCAGTACAAACTGATGGGGGAAAGCAGAATAGGACCTGAGATGAGTTCAACACAGTTTCATTTAGGAAAAAAGGGCTCTAATAAAAAAGGCCGTTTCTAAGGTTTCATTGTAGTTTAACACGATCATTTTGTGCACTAGAAATAAACAGATTATGCATAGCTGAGGTCTCGCGGGGGGGGGCGGGAATCTGCCTCGTTTTCTTTATCATTCTCTCCTCACATTCTCTTTTAATTTTTTAATTTTAATTTTTGATATGCCTTTTGGTTTTCAGGAGCACCGGATTGTGGATTTCAGGCATTATATTTTCTTCAGGCGCGTGTGCACACACCCCCCCCCCATGTTTCTATACCATGGCTAAAGCGCAAATGCAGTGTTTTTCGCAGAACTGATGCTATTTTTAATTTAAATTGTAGGAAGTCTGCAGCATTCAGAAATGGACAAGAAGCGCAGAATCACGGTGGATGGTACTGTGCCAACACAAAAGCTAGCTTGGCCTTCAGCCAATGAACTGTGCTTAGATGTTGTAGCAAAGAAAGTAAAAACACTGCTTACAAAGACGTGATTAATAAGCTGACAAACTTCCAGGCATTTATTTCCTATTCTTTCATGCCAGCTATATTAATACTAGCATATTTTCAACTTTATTAGTGAGTCTCGCAGCCTGGTACTCTTCGGTGTGATCGTGAAGGGCTTACTTAAATCAGCTGCAAATTATTTGGCGAGGTGAACATTTGATAAATTTTGCTTTTCTGTCTCTCGCCCTAATTGACTCAGTCTGTTTATTTGTATCCATGACACCTTGCACTGAACAATAAACGTGACGTTCCCCTAAACGCGAGGCTGGAGATCTCCGACAGAAGTATTAGCATCTGCTGGTAACTGATCCATGGGCCATTTAGTGTGACTTTCTGGGTCATGTTTGTTTCAAGGAGGTTCTGTTCCTCACTGTGGCAAACTGTCCCCTCTGTGTGTCAGTATGACATTCCTTGGATGTCAACCACTTCCTGGGGAGGGCGCTAGTCAGTAGACTTCAATCCCCTTTCTGGGATAAACTTGCGATGTTAGTTTTCTGGGAAGATGGAGTAAAATAAAGAATCGTGGGATAGAATTCGGGTGACCAACTTCTTCTTGTCTGCCTGGGACCATCCCTGATTTTAAAACCAGAAGTCTCATATCCCAGGAAACTCCTCATTCAAATGAGATGGGTGGCTACCCTAGGTGGAAGAGTCATCAACTTGACCCTGAAGGAAGCAAGGAAGAGGCTTGGGCTTCGGAGTCAGACCCGGGTTCTAATCCCAGTCGGGCCCCATGAGCCATGCGACTCTGTCAAGGCTTGAACCTCCCCAAGCCTCAGTGTTACCCGAATGGGTCAGTAACGCCTGTCTTAGGTTGTTCTGAGGTATAAATAAGATAAGGTTTTTAGGCTGTAGAACACAGTGCCCTCCGCTACCCCCTCCAACACATCATTTCTGAAGTCATAAAACCATCCATGTCTACGGAAATGGAAATAATAACCGCCGCCTCATGAATCAGAGGGAACCAGGCCAAGTCACGTGTGAGAACATATCTGCACATACGAGAGACGGACAACTTTAGTGCCCAGCTTAGCGGGTTCTCAGCAGTGTGTTCTAAAGCAGCCGGAGCGAATGACAAAGTCAAGTCATGCCCTTGACTGTATTTCCTTCCTTTTGTCTCTGAATAGAGTTTTATTCTTGTTCAAAAAAGCTGAAACTTTTCCCAGGAAAGCAAGATTCTGACAGAGAAGGTGGCCTACTTCACCGTCCTCCTATCGTCACCAGAGGCCTAGTCTGAGGGATGTCACCTGGGCTGGACAGATGGATAACTCATATAAAAGACCTTGCCCTGCAGTAAAATTTCATTTGGGGGTTACATAAAAACAACAATTGCTGGGAAGTCAAAAATTTTAATTAAATGTATTGAAAGGGAGTTCAGATTAATGCCTGTAAGCAAAATAGTATTTAATGCTCACGGGCCAGCTCATGCCTGCTGCAGCAAAAATCTCACTGCCAGCGAAGCTTTTAAGTATTGATATTTCCTGCATTAATAATACTCTAAATCACATTCATAACAATATAATTAGCAACACAATTCATATCATACAGCATGTGAGGACTCTGCATTATTAATTACGCCAACACAGGCTTTGTGTCAAGCGCCATGCTCTAATTTTAGCTTCCAAGGAAAATGACCCTGAACTTGATGGGGGTGGGGGAACCTTGCTGGGAATGATGCCTTCTACACAGTTCCCATCTGATGATCCTAAAGAACAATGGATGCTCTGTCCATGGTGCTTCGGGGGTGAAACACGTTTTAAAGTCCAAGCTCGAGTGAGTTTGGCTGCACTCCCAAATTTTCTACGCGGTAAAATATGATGAATGTCCTATCAGTTCTTGTTCTATCTCTGACTCCATCTCAAAACCCACGGGATGTCGTGATACTATTATGTAGATGAGACGAGCACCTTATTTCAGGTCTTAGAGGCTTAGCCCCACAATTTCCAGCTCCCTGCCTTGGACACTCTGGGCTGGCTTTGTAGGAATTCTCACCTCTTGAAGGGGGAACACTAGGGTAAGGGCCTTGCCTGTTTTCTTACCAATGAAACGTTTTGCCAAAGGCCTGTGCTCGTCCTGAGTAAGAAAACAAAATGCTGAAAGAAATATCATTGTGCCAGTTTATCTTCCTTGAGCAGCTCAGAAGGCCATCCATTTCTGTGCATCTTCGCAACCGCTACGTATTATGATTTAAAAAAAAAAAAAAGTCTACCTATTCGATAGATGAAAAATGATATGGAATTGCTATTTTTATTTCCTATGTGAACGCTGAAGAGCACAGCTCAGTGGACGTCCCAACACGCAGGACGTCACACCCAGAATCGATCAGGACACGTTCAGATGAAGCTTCTGGAAGGGTTTCCCCCTTGCTCCCCACCCATCCTCACACTGCACTACATCGCTCGCGAAGACCTTGCCGACACTCCCGTTCACCTGGAGGTCACTCGGCTCAGAGCACCCACAGCTGGTGGTCTCCCAGCACAGCCTAGCACTCCACTGTTTTCTTACTCTTTACATTAAAGCCAAACAAACAATAAAAGAAAAAAAAAGTGTTTTCTAAGGATCTACTAGACATCAGATGGCTATAGAAATAACAAGCATGAACCCTTTCTCCCCGGCTGGATGTGATCACAGCGTGTTCATGCTTCAGGGTGGGCGTCTGATGGCTGTGGCTTCTCTAACGGCACGTGGAGCACCCCAGCCACACTGCCTCCCTATGCCACCATGGGGTGTGCACGCAGGCATGTTGGACAGCTGGTCAGCTGTCCAGGTGACCTTAGCCACTGCCCAGAGCAAGAGCAGTTGGTGTCACTTTAGAATGCTTTTGCCTCAAGTGATACAAAAGGCCCAGATGCTTGGATGAGAAGAAGCCAGGAGGGTGATGAGCAGGCATTTGCGTTAACTCAGAGTGTCCTGTGTGTAATGAGGACATTTGTTCTCGTAATAGGAGGTTGTCCCAGGGCAGAGGGAAGCCTGGTCATGCCATTCTCAGAGTCATGTGACTCAGATGGCTCACGTGATGGCGAATGACTAGAGAAGGAGGTGACTGGGAGCCTCCTGAGGGTCTGAGGGAATGAGGACAAAGGCCCTGAAGGATGAGCACAGGTTGGCTGGATGTCACATAGGCCTGGCCATTAATCTTCACCCCCTTCCCCCATTTGTGGACCGTGTGGCCTGAGGCAGTTATTCAGTCTCTTTGTGCTCAAGATAAAGCATCTTTCTCAGGGCTGATAATTAAACGAGATGAAGTATGTAAAGCGCCGTGCCCCCTACTGTACGGGCGCATAGTGGGTGCTCTGTCATCAATCATGGCAAAAGTGAATTCCGCACTTCAGCTGTTTTTATTTTCTGAAATCACATTTACATGTTGCCTTTTTAGAAATTTTTTAAAGAAAGGGTATACATATTTTGCCTGTCAAATGCGTGTGTGTGTGGCTGTGTGTCTATGTTCTGTTTTGGAGAGAGGGTCTTTCTGTCTCTAGGTTCTCCCTTATTCACGTGGAAAGACTATTTTAAGAACTCAAATTCTTAGAATTGTCAATTTTATTTTTCTTGTGAGTGCCAAGAAAACTATGGGAGAGTTTGACTGGGAAAGGGAAAATACGATTTAGATTTTATTAACAAACAATTAGCTCCCCTCAATCTCTTTTCTTTTAGAAGAAAATGGGTAGTTTTCCTTAGTTTCTTCCTTCTGCATAAAGACCTAGTATAGATATATTGCTTCCTGTGAAGGGATAATTCAGGAAAGGACAATGTGTATGTGAAACATATTCCAAGCAAAAACTCGTTTTAAATCCCCAACATCTTGGTAAGTCTTCCATCCTCCCCTTTTTACTGAGAAGACTGGGAGCCTAATAAGTTGTCAGAACCCAGCATAACAGGGTCTGAGGTCAATGCCTGCCTCTCTCTTACTGTTTTTGTGGATACGAATAATAACAGTTTACAAAGAGCTCTCACGGAGGACAGGTTATTATTTCTAACATCCTTCTAACCATCCCAACAGAAGGGTCAGTGGGGGACCCCCTTCTTCCTTTTACAGGCACTCAGAACAGGGTCGGTGCCAGAGTGGGACCAGGATCTGGGCCCTCTGCTGTCTGTCCCTGGCTGCTACTGGTTTCTGAAGCCCCCATTCCATTTAGTAGTAGCCTATGGTATAGAGCAAAGTAGTCACTTATTACTTACAAGAGCTGCCACCAAGGGCAAGCCAGTGAGCCACACTGTTGAGTGTGAAATCTTCCTTTAATTTGCATCATGTTACTTTGTATCTTTAGACATCAGGGCTTGGGACGAGGGGCTTGGGCATGAGTGATCAGCGTTTTGGTGACCGAGGAGCTGGGCTGCGGAAGTGGCTCTGAGAATGCCGACTCCCGGAGGCGGCGCTCAGGGTTCTCGTCGGTCTCGGCAAGTCACACCCAGATCTCACATCTGTCTGTCTTGTGTCCTGGGACTCCCTGTTTCCTCTCTTAAAGCAGCAAAAGAGGAAAGTGTCATCACTCTGATGGCCCTGGATGGAATTTCTCAACAACAAACCCTGTGCTGCTTCCTCCGGGCATCAGGAGGCATTAAGAATAAACACTGACTTTGGGAGCTGAGCTGCTGAGCTTTGCAGGTGACCTGTGAGTGGAAATCCCCGCTCTGCGCCCAGTGGCCTCCGGTCCTGCTGCATAGGCTCTTTTCCTTTCCTATCCGCCGGAAGCAACCAGAAATGTCCAACAGGCAAAAAAATAAAATCATAATAGTGCAGATCCAGCAGGAGACGAGGAGCACTTTCCCGAGGCTTCATTCAACGCACCCTCTCCTCTCCATTCTGATGCGGGTTCCCCAATTCGGATGCTTCTTTCACCCATTTGTTGAGCGCCTGCTCTGTGCCACATACAGATAGTAGTCGTTAGATGACGAGTTTCTAGCATCATCCAGCGCAAACTAGCTGTGTGACCTTGAGCAAAAGTCTCAGTTTCTTCATCTGTGAAATACCACCTCACGAGACTGGGCCAATTAATCATTCACTCGCTTATTTATTTATTTATTCCTTTATTCACCCCATATTTATTGAGCACTTACTATGTGCCAGACATTATTATTAAACACTCTGTGCGTGTTTTTTATTTAATCATCATGACAGCCCTGAAGTAGCCCCTCCCCTCCACCTTTGCTTTATCCATATGTTACAGACCAGGAAATTGAAGCAAAGACAGGTGGAACGAAATGACTTGTCCAGGGTAACACAACTAGTGACCGGGCTGGGGTTGGAATGCACGCTGTCTCAGTCCTGAGCCTGCTCTGGTGACTAAAGCATAAGACCCAGTCCCTGATCTGAAGATGCTCACAGCCCAGTAAGGGCGACCGACAATGTCAGTGATTAGATGACACGAAAGCAAAGTCTCGCAACAGAGATACGGCACAGGGAGGAACCCCAGGCTGTCTTAGGGTGGGGGCAAGGATACCTTTACAGATCGGGGGATTTCATGTTAAGCCTGAGGGACACATGGGTATTTTCCGGGTAAAGGAAAGGAGGGAGGAAAGAGAGAAGGAAGGCAATCCAAGCGGAAGAAGAAGGGCGCACAGAGGTATAGGAAAGATCAAGCATGTTTGGGAAGTTGTCAGTTCAGCAGGGCTGGAGCGCAGGGCACTTAGAAGAAAGAGAGAAATGAAGCTAGAAGGATAGGCAGGGGCTGTCCTGATCTCTGGTCACACGCACAGACAGACCAGGGCAGTCTCTGCTCTGCTTCACTGTGGTAACCATGGTGACGATAGTGGTGATGATAATAATATGTTAGCTTTGCACAACAACTAGCAGTTAATGAAACACAATCACATACATTATAGTACATCATTTGATCCCGTGAAGAAGGCAAGGCAGGAAGTATTTTTAGCCCCGTGTTACACATAAATAGTTTAACTTACAATCACTTACGTGTGTTTGTGCTAAATTTACTCAGCCACCCCAAGAGGCAGCGGTCAAATAATGTTTTTTTTCATTTGGAGTCCAGGAGTCCATTGCTATTTCTCTTATCCAGTAAGAAAAAAAAAATTTTAATTAGATTAACTAAAAGCTCACCATTACTCTGGCAGTTAGTGTTCACCAAACATCCACGTGCTCTCATGCATCTCCCAGGCCCGCTTGCCGTTAACTTGAAATCACATGACTAGCTCTGGCCAATGGGCTGGGAGTGAAAGCGAAGTGTCGTTTAGACTAAAGTAGTCTAGCGCTTTCTCCTAATTGCTTTCCCACTGACACAGCAACCTTAGATATCGTGTTTTCCAGAAGGTATAGTTTCAAGACGGAGCAGGGTGGCCAACCCAAGCTGAATTTTCAAAGCAAGAAACAAGTCCTTATTAGGTTAAGCCAATTACAATGTTGGGTCTTATATTTACTCCAGCATAGCCTATTCTATCCTGACTACTATAGTTTTCGATATGTTGGCATCACTTCCTTACCTTCTTTTTCTCAGTCTTTATCTCAAAATGACACATGCCTTGTGGAGAATATAGAGAAATAGAAGTAGTCTGGAAAACATCATAGAAAACATAGTACTACTAATCTCATAGGCCTGATATCACTTCTCTTTCTTAGTCGAAAGTCTTCAAAGATTCCAATGCTTTAGCAGATAACGTCTGAATCACTGAGGCCAGCATGTAAGGCATTGAGTAATCTCCCTGTTTTGTATTTTGTTTCCCACCAGGTCTCCCCTCCCCATTATACTGTTCAGCCTCACTGGACCACTTAGGTTCCCCAGGTATATATCCTTCAAAAATTATTTACAGATAGTTTCCTATTTTCCTACTTGATCATAAGTTCCTTAAGAAGAAATCATTCACAAGAAGAGCCTGGCACAAAAGAAATGTGCATTGGATTGAATTTCATTGAATAAAGATCTATGAAAAAGAACCATTTTATATGGGACACTTTTAGACTCTCCAAGCAGTTTAGCTGATTTTAGTATTAATATCACTTCATGTCAGGTGATTCTCTGACTAGGTTTTGCAGTCTTAAACAACTTTTTTATCTTTACTCCAAATTAAGAAAATACAAAATTTACATAGAAGTGCCTTATCTTTATGCTTTATGCTTTGCCTGAGAGGCTGGGTAAGCTACAGACAAAAAATAGCGATGTCCACCAAATTGGCAGCACAAGGATTGACTAAAATAATGGCAATCCATTAAACATTAAACTTGTCCTTACTGCACAATAGAACCTGAATATTTGCATAGTTACATGTGGAGCAAGGAACTAGTAAAATCTGGGTTATCACCATGGTCGGGCCTAAATCTTTTCTTTCTCTTCTGTGTGAGACATGATGGATGACAATCAAGTATGTGTCACCCTTCTTGGAGCATCCCAGGTAAGGACTGGACAGCAGGCAAGAAAGTCGTTGTGATATTTACGACTTGTAGCATACCAGTTACCCCTCCGTTCCACGTGAAAGCGTATCAGAATCCGATAGAAGAGAAGGATGAGGTGACTTAAATGTCACCTGATCCCTAATATAAAAGGTAAATGACAAATTTGGTAATTTGACTACCACACATGGCACCACTCTCAGCTGAGAGCGATGCATAGGAGTTGAGAGCTGCTGCTCCACGATGGTGGGGGGAGCTTCTATTTGAAGCATTTGTTCAGAGGAATGACGAGTCGACTCATCGATTTGCTAGGGGTGTTCCCTTTCCAAACTAATTATGCCTCAGTTCTTTCTCCTTCTGGGAATACTTTCTAACAAGACCATCGCAATGTCATCCATTTCTTAGGTGCCCATCTCACTGCCATGCACATAGCAGCAAATTGGTAAATTTTCATCATTGGTGATGATATTCAGGAGCGGACAGGAGAACACCAAGGAGGTCAGTGCTCCAGAAGTCAGCCTTGTTGACTGAATTTCACTAAGTCACTACGCATATAATGACAGAACACCTACTGTGTGTCAGGCAGAGATGTAGGCGCTTGGCGTACAGCAATGAGAAAGACAGACAAAGGCCTCTGTCCAAATAAAGCCCATAATCTAAAGGGGGAAGACCGAAAAGTAAAGAAACAAACGAGACATTTTTAGATCTGGACGAACGCCATGAAGATCATAAACCGGAGTTACGTAGCAAACGATTAGAGAAGGGGACGGCAGGTTTGGTGAAAGGCTTCGGAGATGACATTTGAGAAGGGCCCAACCGTGTCATGGTTTGGGAGAAGAGCGTTCCAAGCGGGCCGGAGGGAAGAACGGGTTTTGTTTATTAGCTGAAGGCTGGAGTGACTGCAGTCGCGTGAGAAAGTGGAGGAGAGGCAGGGGCCAGATGATAGTAATCCTTATAATCCATGCTGAGGTGTTTGGATCTTACTCCTAGTGCAAAGGGAAGCCATTGGAGGGTTCCTTTTGGACATGACCATCCAGGGTTGAAGTCTCGAAACAGCATCCTTTTCATCAGTCTACCCTTGTTACTGAAGTTTAGTAATTTTCAAAACAGTTTGTTTTTCTCTTTTTCTCTTTGAATCGTTTCCTCTTTTTTTTTTCTTTCTCTCAATAATGACCTGGCCCCCAGTCAATACCAAGTATTCTGCTAGACTTTGAGGACACAACAGTGCATAGAAATTAAATTCCTGCTCTCATCAGTCTTACATTCTAATGGAGAGAGCTAAATAATAAATAGGCTAGGGAATATTAAGCTTTATGAGGGAAAAGCAGACGATTATACGAAGCGGCAGTGCCACACACTTATGTACATGCGTGCTGCCTGTTTTCGGTAGAGGATCAGGGAGGACTTCTTTGGTGGGGTAAATGGTTCCCCTATGAACACTCAAGGGAAAAGCAATCATGGAAGTGGGAACGGCAAGTTCAAAGGCCCACGGCAGGGAGCAGACTTGGCGCGTCTGAGGAAGAGCAGGGCTGGATGGTGGAGGAGGAGAGAGGTGGGGAAGGACGGTGGGGGCGGCTGGAGTCCAGACCACAGAGGCCCTCAGGGGCCAAGAAGGACTTGGGATTTTTTCTGAGATGAGGGATCACTGGAGAGTTTCGAGTAGAGCTTCTGCAGCGTGATTCGATATAAGTTTAAAATGATAAATCTGGGAGCTGAGTGGAGAACAGATCGAATGGAAACAGGAAGAGAAGTTGGACTGGTTTGGCCGTGGAGAGGTGAAGACTCATCGGATTCGAGGTGCAGTTTGAAGATGAAGCAGCAGGGTTCCCCAACAGGACGGATGGGGGCTGTGAGCTAAAGAAGGGACTCGAGAAGACGCCCCCGATATTGGTCTGTGGGTGCGCAGGAAGGGCGAATTTGAGGGACGGTGGGGAAATCAGTTCAATTATGAACAAGAGGAATTGGACGCATCTGTCGGACCTCCATGGGAAAGTGCTGAGCAGGCCGCTGGGCGTACGGGGCCGAAGTTTATGGGAGAGGTGGGGGCAAGAAATAGGAATTGAGGAGTTGTCAGCTTATAGAGAAAGGCATGGGACTGGATGAGACCTCCCAGGGAACAGGTGTAAAGAGACGAGATGAAGTCTATGCACTGAGTTCTGGGTCAAGAGACTGAGAAAAGGCAGCCAGCATGGGAGAAGAGAATCCAAGAGGCGCGGGTCGAGAGAAAAAGAGGTTCCGAGGAGGAACATGAGCTGTATTAAAGGAAAGGATTACTGAGTTTACCCTTCCCTCCCTTCCACCCTCCTTGCCTCCCTTCGTGGAACTGAGGACTCTGGGTTTCCTCCTGATACCACCCCCAAATGCATGCAAAGACATAACAGATAAAGAGATAATCACATCTGAGCACAAAATGCATTTCTTGCCCTGTTATGATATTCAAGCACTGCTGGTACTTTTCTTCCAACTTTTACCCATGGAGAATTGACAAGGCACTCCAAGTGAAGCTTCAGAATCATCACACTGTGTACACGATCAGCATAAATGTCTCATTCTAGATGAATCCACTTCATTTATATATGTAATTCAGCCCAGAGCTCCCCAAAGAAGGGCTATTCTGTATTCACCAGCAAAAGTATTTCTGATACCCTCATGAGGATGATTTGCCTAAAATTCATGCAACCCATTTTTTTTTTTTACATTAATGTAGAAAAACTTGAAGGTTATTAAGTCCATGCTTCTGACAGCCCCTGCAGTTACAAATAAGGCAGCTAATGAGAAGAAAAACTGCCCCTATCGTCTTATTCCCAAAGCCCCAGCCATCTTTATGCAAGAATGCTGTGACAAATGACACTTCTCACCTCTCTAACGTGGCCTTTCTCCGATTATAGATTTAGATGGATAACATGACTACCAGAGTTAGGCCCCGAAGCAGATGATTGCCTCTGGCACCCGCCGTATGCAATTCGGGTGAAATTTTCAAGAGCCAAATGAAATAATTGCAACAGGGTAAGTCTAACTCTGCAAGTAAATTTATAAAAATTAAAAGGTCTGAGAGGTAATGCTCGTGGACTCATTTGTCTCATTTTTCCTCATTAAAAATTTAACCGAAATGAACTCTGGTAACTGTAAGAAAAGTTACATTCTTATTTTAGACTAGCAGATAAAAGAAGGTAATTTTTGAAGCAATCAGACTCTGCTTGGGGTCAGTTCCATGCACTGCTATTTCACAGTCAACACTTGTGCAAGCGTACTAGTGAAATTCAAACTATAAGAAATGTCATTTAATGCGATCAAAAACAGTTTTGACATTTCAGGAGCCTGGGTATCTGTGTTTGAAGGCATAGTTAAAACAGCTTCTAAACAAACTCTAAAATGTGAATTGACCACCACCACCCCACCCCCGCCACCACCCCACATCACGTAAAACTAATTTAGAGGAAATGAAAAGTCAAAATAGTGTCCGCCAAAATAATTATCTCACATAGACAAAATCATTCATGTGTCTGCACTTCACTATGCCGTGTGAGAAAGGACTAATGTGAAACACACTCTCGTGCTCGCATGAGAGGATGTGGGAGGGTAAGAGCGTGAGAATGTCCTATTGGGTTTTTCTAGGCTGCTAATGTGTGTAATGCCATTTAACAGCTTGCAAATGATGTGACAGCACCGGCTCCTGGGAATTGCAGCTCAAGGCTTCTCCCTTTTCCTGGAAGCACTGCCAAAACGGAAAAAAAAGAAAAAAAAAAAGGTCTTGCTAAGGTCACCTGAAATTGCCTCTCCACTAGCCCACTGTGCATGTTCCACACTTCTCAGGCATGGTCGGCTCTGTGGCCCATGCCATCCTTTTAATATACAACATACGCTCCTTGGGTTTCGGCATTTCCCTCCTGGTCCCTCCTTCTGTCGCTGATTGATGGCTTCTCCTTGTCTCCTCTCAGGGTTCTGCATCCGTCTCCCTGAATGTTGGCCCTCTCCCGCTGTTCTGCTCTAGGTTGACTCGCCTTCTTGCTCGAGACCATCCCAGGACAAGCTCCTCCCCTGTAGGGGGTTAAATAACATCCCCCAAACAGATACATGTAAATCCTAACCCCCAGAACCTGTGTATGCAAACTATTTGAAAATAGGGTCTTTGCAGACGTATTCGGGTTAAGGATCTGAAGATGATACCACGTTGAATTGAGGGTGAATCTTAAACACAATGGCAAAAGTCTTCATAAGACGAAGAGAGGACACGGAGACGCATAAGTGGAAAACAGCCAAAGAAAGCCGGGCCCGGATGTAGAAGTGATGTTGCCACGGGCAAAGGGTTACCAGGGGCCAGCAGAGGCTGAAAGAGACAAGGAAAGATTCTTCCCTAGAAACTTCTGAGGGAATTATGACCTTGCTGACTCTTTGATCATGGATTTTTGGCCTCCAGAACTTCGAGAAAACAAATTTCTGTTGGTTTAAGGCTTCGAGTTTGTGGCCATTTGTCACAACTGCTTTAATACATTCAACCCATAATGAGAGCTTACTGGCCACCTTTACGCTAACGATTCTCAGTTCCATAGCTTCAGCCCAGACCTCTCTCCTGAGCTTCACACGCTCCAAGCCTCAGCACCTCGGATGGCTCACAGATGCCTCTTCTCAAGATGCATCTCCATCGTATGCCTCCTGCCTGCTCTTTGCTGATTCTGCTGCTGCAGAGACCTGAGACCTACAGCATTCTGCAAGAGCTACCTACACAAACAACTGCACCCTAATTATAGATGCAGCAGCAAGATGCCCGAGCCAGCATCGTGGGCTCTGGAGCCCGAATGCTCAGGCCCGAATCCCGAAGCCCTGTTCAGCCATTCACTAAGTGTTTCAACGTGGGCACGTTTTCCATCTCATTGCCTCCATTTCTCACCTGCAATACAAACTGATAACAGTACTGACCCCTAAGGGACATTATGAGGATTAAATTAATTGCAATTTGTGAAGCACTTAAAACACTTGCTTAGCACACAGCAAGTGTTTATTTTTATTTAAATAAAAATTTTATGAAGATCTGGAACCTTCTTGGTTTTTGTCCTAAACTCAGGGTCAGCAAGGCCTCCTCCTCAGCCAGGGAGGACAACCCAGGCATTGACTGATGGCTCTGAACAGTGTCTCTATGCTCGGCCAGGTGTGTGCCGGAAGCCCACACTCCACAGTGGATTGTCCACCTTCCTCCATTTGTCCAAGGCTTCCTACCCCAAATGCATTTAGTGCACCTGAAATGCTCTTCCTTCTCCCCTCTATTCTTGCCCATTTTCCCACCTTTCTTACTAAGTGGGACTCAACTGAGATGCAGCCTCAGCCTGCCCCAGACACTGTCCACTGATCCCACGGGCTGAGGTGTAAGGACATGTTGATTAACCTGTCTCTGCTATTCGACTGCTACCACTTTGAAAGTAGGAATTGTGTTTTATTCCTGTCTGCACCTGGAACACTAAGAATCCTGCCTGTGTATGATGGGGACACGGGGAATTTTTGTGAACTAAATAATCATTTGTTTAGCAGCATCTGTATTCCTCCAGGTAGTGAATGTCAGGGGAGGCCTGAAAACAGATCTGGGCTACCGTATTACAGCCCTAAAATCCTGTTTTAACAATTAGCTGAAAGTCTTTGGGGAAATGTAATAATCGCTCACTATTTAGATTCCTACAAAGCACAACACCCTAAAGTCAACAGATTGATTATATACAGAGTGTACTTCACAAGGAACACAGCTGAATATGCCCATGGCAGCAAGCTGATGCCATGGAGATTAGAGGCAAGGAATAGGATTTCTAGAAGATTAAGGGCAGACGGCAAGACCCAAACACCTGTGCCCGGAAGCCCATGAAGAAAATAGAAGCATGGCGTCTCATACCAGTAGGACGTATGGGAGTCCTGGAACCAACTTCATTCAGCTGTGATCTAGAACTGATATAGGAATTTGATATATGCTGAGCTATTCAGAACTCTTTCTAAATATCATGGAACTAACGAGAAAACAATTTCTAAGAGCATCTCACAACCTTAGTATCTTTTCAGTTTTTTTTCAAGTTTTGTCTACATGCTCAGTCCACTGCTTCTAGGGAGGTTGGTGGTAGAAGCAAAGTAAGCGTCTCCCACGAGAGAGGACTTGCAAAATTGTATCAGGTGTCTGCTCTTAGCGTGACCACCTCCACGGCTCCTTGGGGAAACCTTCTGAGGCAGAGGCAGGAAGACAGGAAGGGGCTTCCCACTTTCTCATAAATCTCACACGCGGTCTGTCAGGAACTCTGTGATTTATTCCTCCAGAGAGGGCCAGAGCCCCACCCCCGCTGATCGCCCTGGTCAAGCCCCACCGCCTTTTGTCTGGAGTTTTGCGACAGCTTCCTGACTGGTCTCCTTGTTTTCACCCTTGTCCGCCTTTGTCGATTCTCAACCCGGCAGCTAGTCTTCTTGTTCAAACTAAGGCAGACCATGGAACTCTTTTCTTTGCTGAAGTCTTATGATGTCACTTAGAATCAAAACCCTGGCCTACATACAACATGCCCATGGAAAGGGTTAGAAAAGTTGGCGCCTCATGGCCTCAGTTCAATGAAGCTCAGATCCGAAACAGGAATATGGCAGACTTGCTGACATAGCCATCCTTCTATAAAAATCACAACATACTTCGCTGACAGGCAGCAAAAATTAATGGCAGGAGGGTTGAAGCCAACTGAAAATTCAAATGATACATAAGTCAAACCAGACATCTCAGCAAATCACCTTGTGTGAGGCATGCTTTTTGCCCTCTTCAGAACTAACCTAATCTACATCGACGGGTCTTTGGTACCAACTGAGACTTCGGGATTTTCTTAAACAGTGTGGCGTCCTCGGCCGTGCACTGGCACAGGAGCCAAGGTCTAGGTTCAATTCTTTCCTCTACCATTAACTTATCCAAGTTTATGATAAACTCTCTAAGCCTCACTCTCTTCAGGTATCAGATGGGATAATAATACTTCAGAGGACCATATTCATTCAATCTTATTTACTTTGAATTCTGCCGAAATATCACTCTCTGCAGGAAGCCTGCTTAGGCTTCTGATAGAATCAACCTCTCCCTCTTCTGTAATGACATTCTCTTTTTGTCATAAACTATCGATGTGTTTATCACCCCTTCTTATTTGTTTTGTGTGTCTGCCTTCCTCTCGAGACCATGAGTTAGTTCTTGGGTCGCAAGGAGTAGGACTTACACATCTTTGTATTCTCAGTCAAACTGGTAACACTCGTTGAATGAACGCGTGAATGAGCTCTCAAGAACAGAGGGAGGGGACATGTCCTGTATAAAAGCTTGGCATGATGTTTTTGTATTTCCAAGAGATTTTTCCTTTATTACATTGGTAAATGATATCAGTGTACTGGAAGAAAAGGACCCCATTTCCTATTAATAAGATTGATGAAAACCCCAATACCGACTGTTGACAAGATGGGAGAGATGGCAATTCTCACACACTCGGTGAGAGTAAATTGGCACAAACTTTTTGGAAACTAAAGCTTCAGATGTACATGACATTTTACCAGTTCTCCTGGGAATATGCCCTTAAGGAACTGTGCACACTTAAACAAGGAAACTCATGCAAGAATAGTCATACTAGCACAGTTAGTAATAGCAGTAAAATTGGAAACTATCTCAAATGTTCATCAATAGCGAAACATATACATAAATTGTGACATATTCCTATAACGCAAATCCTTACACCAGTTAAAATAAATAAATGAAAACTACATGTATTTACATAAACAAATATCAAAATCTTATTGCTGAGAAAAAAAATTATAAAAGGATGTGTACTATACACCATTTATATTAAGTTTAAAAACAAAATAAAATCATATATCATCTGACATACAAACATGTGTAATAAAGTATCAAATCATACAGTAATGGTAGCCAACAAGTTTTGGATGGCGGGGGATGGGAAGTAAAGTGGAGATGGCGGGGGAGGTCTTCTCATGCAACTATAGTGTAGTTATTTCACACAAAAAGACTTAGAAAATATGCCAGGACTCTAAGGTTTTAAAAAGTTGTTTTAGGACGTGATTCCATAGTGTAGCAGTTAGCATGACTGCTTTACACACAGAAGGTCCTGAGTTCACACCCCAGTGGAGCCACAGTCCATGGTCTACAGCCATGCCACCCTGAACAAGCCCGATGTCTGATCTCGGAAGCTAAGCTGGGTTGGGCCTGGTTAGTACTTGGATGCGAGACCACCTAGGAAGACCAGGTATGTTGTAGACATTAAAAAAGTAAAAATAAAAAGTTGTTTTGGTAGATACACAAATGGTCATTATATTCACCGTAAAACATTTCCGCAACATTGTTTAAAAGAGTTAAGGACGAATTGAATCTTAATTATGAAAACTGCATGTCAGCTAATTATTTTCAAGGCACCTGTCTGAGACAGGCTTCGTTAAGTTTCTTTAGCATATAAACTCCACTGGGCAAGTTCCAGATGGACCAGCTCCATGAAAAAGTCCTTTGTATATATTCGTTCTTTCATTTCCACTATTTAATTTCTCCTCATATTTTTGTAATGGAAATAGATTGGAGGGCATGATGCACTTGAGTTTCCTGATGATATTACAAAATACATGATTTGCAAATATCCACTTCATTCTTTACAGAATCATTTTCTGTTCCTCCTTGCTTTGTAACTCTTACATGTATAGTTATTTTGTTCATTCATTTCTTCATTCATTCACCGGACAAGTATTTGCTGAGCCTGGACTATTGATAGCCCTCTTTCAGTCCCGGGGTAGATTGTTTAGAAAGAGATGCTCCATTCGATTCGGTCTTTGCCCTTAACTAGCTCGTATTATAGTTTTCCTATCTGTTTCAATCCCTTGAAGGCAGCAATGGTAAACTTTTCTTTCCTTTTTTGTTAAGTACAGTTGGAAAACAATATTATATTAGGTTCAGGTATACAATATAGCGATTCGCCATTTTAATATCTTGTTATGTGATCGCCCCACTAATTCTAGCAATCGCCTGTCGCCATGCAAACTTATCACAATATCATTAACTATATTCCCTTCTGCCTTTCTCCCCATCCCCTCCCCTCTGGTAACCATCCCTTTGGTCTCTGTATCTATGAGTCTGTGTTTTTTTTGTTTTGTCTGTTTTGTTTTTTTATATTCCACATGTAAGTAAACCATATAATATTTGTCTTTCTCTGTCTGACTTATTTCACCTGGCACAATACCCTCTAGGTCCATCCATATTATCACAAATCACTGGTGTGTCCGAGACATTGTTGATGCTCAGTAAATATGAATATTAGTTGAATATGTCAATGAATTAATCAATATATTTCAGATGGTGTTTCAGACTTAAACAATATATTAATCAACATATTTCAGATGGTGTTTCAGACTTATTGCTTTGTGTGCAAAGCAGTAAAATATCCCAACCTTTATTATTCTAATTCTTCTCAGTTTATCTTATTGACAGATTTCCCAACTCTTAACTAATATACTCAATTGTAATTTTATTAGTAAAAGTTCTTTTTAAAAAAAAAAAAACAACTTAAACTACAAATATCCAAAATTTCTTTTTCTTAGCATCCAACAACTCCTACTGCTTAGTACTCAGACATTTTTGCTATTCGCTACTTGGCATATTTGTGAAACAGAAGATATCCATCCACTGGACTGAAAACAGTCTGTTTCAGAGAAGGTTCAAAAATGATCCTCTCTGCTCTTCTCCTCTCCTTTGCCTCATCTCCACTCACCCAAATATCACAATTACTCCTATTCCAGAAACTACAGCTTTTGCAACACCAAGTTCCCAGCATCTAATGGCTTTAATACCAATCCAAGCAAAGTCCCAGCCACTCGCAATGATCTCTGCATCACAGCTCAACTGACGTTTTCTCAAACGTTTCTTGTTGATACTTACTCTCTGGACTTACTCTCTGAACCTGGCTGGTTGAGAACAAACATGATGAAGTACAGAAAAATGAACAGCTACAAGGACAGGACCTACACAAGCAGGTGATGTCCATCTGGCCCAGAAGGGACACCTGTCTAACATAACAGCCTGAGACACAGGAAAGGCTGGGTGGGAGAGGGCCCAGGAGGTGGAGCGCCCTGACTCTGGCCCGGGGCAGACTCCTTCACTGGCCTGAAGTGGGGTCAACCCCCAGAATATCAATCACTCTCACACACTCACATAGAGAAATGTCACCCCAAATCTCTATTCATTCTTTGGAACCACGTCAGAGCAGGAAAGAGACCTTCTCAGGCACTAGGTCGGCAAAGAGAGAGTTTTCTCTTGGCGGATTTACTATTCCCAGTAACCTGAAAACAAGGTATTTTATGATTTCTATTTTATAGGTGAGGAAACTGAGGCACAGAGTGGCACTTTCATTTTCGAAACTTGACCAAGCCCGCACAGCCAGCAGAGGTACAGGTGAAGCTGGTACCCCTGGACCTGAGCGTATAAGAAAGCTTATTTTCCTAACAATTGCCTTAGGTTTAAGTGCTTTCTTGAAAAACGCCCTTTCCTGCCTCTGCCTCAGCTGCTCTTAGCAGTGAAGACCTGACATTTATAAAGGGCATCTGATACGTCAGATTTTGTTCTCAACCTCTGCATGAATTAGCTCATTTAGTTCTCATGACAAGCTAGGCACTGCTATGGGCATACCTCCGAGACACTGCGGATTCGATTCCAGACCGCGGCAATGAAGCAATTATCACTTGGTTTCTCAATGCATCTAAAGGTTATGTTTATACTATCCTGTAGTCTATTAACTATGCAATAGGTTTATGTCTTAAAAAGCAATGCGGATACCTTAATTTAAAAATAGTGCTAAAATAAAGCTAACCATCATCTAAGTCTGTCGGAATGTAAGTGTTCTGCTCATCCTTATATTTCAGGGCCTGCCTCTGTGCCTAGCACCAGGAAAGGATCCTATAAACATTCGTTCCAAGAACGAATGAATGCCCGGTACATAGTACGCGCTCAGTATATTTCAGTTATTATGTACTGCTAAGTTTGGTGAGAACAAGCAATACATCTTCATTTTTATAATCCCCAGGCTTTGGAATATAGTGGGCACTCAATAAGAGATTGTTCTGTGTACTATCAAAGCTAATGACTATCTTTTTGACTTCATCTAATAATCAGCATTTTAAGTATATCAAAAGTATTTTTCTCTATCATAAAACCATGGACAACAGAGACTGTTTATTTACATAGTTATTGCCACAGCTAGAAATTGCCTAAAGCCTCTGGGAAATTAATAAGAAAATAATGGTTTCACAGGGGTGAAAGACCTCTAATAAGAGAAAACCTAAGTAAACATATGCAGTTAAAAGTTGAATCAACTACATGTAAATATAGTTACAGAAAACGAGGTTATAACTACTTTTATTTAAATGAGGCAGTCTCCTTACCAATTTATAGTTAAACTTAATAAAGTCGGCCTACCAAAACAAACATTTTTAAGAAGGAAGGAATAACATCGGAATATTACTGAGGCTCATATTTGGGGCTAGGCAGATTCTAAAGTTTTCTAGAAAACTCTATATCCAGAAAACCTAAGTTAACCTCTCTTATAAAAATTTAAAAAGTAACTCTAAGTATTATCATATTCAGAGATTATTCCAGAGAGTCATAATAAAACTGGAAATACTTTCCTTCCAAAGAATTTGCAGAAATTTCATAAGCAGACAAATCTCCCTTAGGATTCCAGGCATCGGCTTCTCCACATGCCTTTGAACATGAGAACATTTTTTGTATTAAAACCCTCTATGTCACGTTTCTAGGGGCTCTTTGGGTATGCACACCAAATTACAAAGCACAGTGTTATTAAAAACATTTAAATACAGCCACTCAGGTTCTAAAACAGTATAACAGAAAGAACAGAAGATAGTCACATCACTTTAGACCTGACCTTGGACGCCAAATATTTCCTGAAGGAGAGACACCCATGGAGGCCCTGAAGTCCCCTAGCTAGAGGTGGTTTTTTTTTGAGGGACTCCAGATATTCCTCTTAGAAGCCACAGAGGGCCTTGGAAAAGAATCTCAGTGGGTAGCAAAACAGACCAAATGCCCAAATGATGGGACTATCCGAGCATTAACGCGCCTGCAGTGCTATGGCTGGGCCCCGGGCTCTCTTCTCTTCCCTCTTTTTCCTTTCTTCTTGGGCTTCATACTTAATAATAATCTTTAAAGTTATAATTACCAGATACTCAGAAAAGGAAACCCTTGTACACAATTGGTGGGAATGGAAATTGGTACAGCCACTATGGAAAACGGTATGGAGGTTCCTCAAAAAATTAAAAACAGAACTACCATATGACCCAGCAATCCCACTTCTGGGACTACAAAGAAAATGGAAACAGTGCGTGTGAGAGATATTTGTACCCCGATGATTCTACCAACCGTATTTACAACAGCCAAGACATGGAAGCAACCCCTAACCATCCACTGATGGATAAATGTATGAAGACACTGGGCTACATAGATATACTATATGTGTATGTGATGTATACATATACACATTATATATATATTGGAATATCATCAGCCATAAGAAAGAGGAAATCCTGCCATTTGCAACAAAATGGATGGACCCTAAGGGCATTATGCTAAGTGAAATAAGTCAGACAGAGAAAGACAAATACTGTGTGATTTCACTTATCTATGGAATCGAAGAAAAAAACACCACCACGTAACTGATAGAAAAAGAGATCAGATGTATGATTACCAGAGGTGGCGGCGAGGGGCGGGGTGTGTGTGTAATTAAATGAAGGTGATCGAATGGTACAAACTTCCAGGGACAGGACAAATACGTACTAGGGATAAATGAATAGGACAAGACAATTGCAGTTAATGCCGCTGTGTGATGTATGTGAAAGTTGTTAAGAGAGTAAATTTTAAGAGTTTTCATCACGAGAAAAAAATATGTATTTTTTTTATTTTCCATCTGTATGAGATGATGGATGTTAACTAAACTTATTGAGGTAATCATTCCATGATATATGTAAATCAAATCATGATGCCATACACCTTAAATTTATACAGTACGGTGTGTCAATTATTGTTCATTAGAACTAGAAAAAAGGTTTTTGAAGGCAGAGCCATCTAAATATACCAATAACCTAGAATAAAGAAAATTTATCAGGAAGCTCCTCTCCACAAAAACAAACGAACAAACAAAAAAACTCGGCCCAGGTGGTTTCAAGGGGAATTAGGCAAAGATAGTTTCATAGAGGAATTCCAAAAAACATTTAAAAGGCAAATAACTGCATTATCATTCAAATGAGTCTGAAAAAAAAGGAAAAAAAAAGAAATGTTTGAAAATTTTCCTAAAGCCAGGGTACCAATAAGACTAAACACTGACAAAGACATCATAAAAAAGAGGAATTTTAACCAAATTTTTCCTTTTAATACTGATGCGAAAACTATAAATAAATATGAGCAAATGGAGTTTATGTCTCAATAAAAGGAGAGTATTTACTGAACAAGTGAGATTTGTCCAGAAATGAAGTGATGATTGGATATCAAGAAATCTAGCGAGATGGACCCTTGCCTAGTGGTCATATTCAAAGACTCAGCCTAGGTCCGGTCTCAGCACTGCCACTTACTGGTTGTCTGATCTTGTTCAAGTTACTTAACCTTTGTGAATATGGGTTTCTTAAGCGTGAAGTGAAAATACTAATACTACTGAATTCCAGATTAGGCCAGGATTAAATTAGTTGGTACATGTAAAGAACTTAGAACATTGCCTTGAATATCAATTACACCAAATAATCATCAATTATTCTTATTAATATACTTAATCATCATAATAAAAAAATACCATCTTCTTGGACACCAGAAATACACTGGATAAAATTCAATATCCATTTTTTTTTACTTTAAATAGCTCTTAATAAGAATAGATCGATATTACCTTGACATGAGAATAATCATAAGCCATCATCCTGCCTAATGAAAAATCTAGGCATTTCCATTAAAGTCAGACACAAGATAAGGATGTTAATTATCCTCACTATTATTTAACACTTTTCTGATGGTCCTAGCCAATATAATTAGACTAAAGAAAGAAATAAAATATAAAAATCGGAAAAGACTTGGCAAAACTGTCATTATTTGCAAATGATATAAGTTAGCTGGAACACCCAAGAGGGTAAACTTAAAAAAAAAAATCTGTTAAAAATATTAAGAAAATTCTGTAAGGTGACTGGGAATAAAATTAATATACAGAAATCAATAACTTTCAGAAATACAAACAAAACCAATTAAAGTATAAAGTGGAAGAAAAGACCACATTTATGATTATAAACAGAAATAATTTAGATGCAAAGAGATCAAGAAATGGAAAACATATACGTGTCTCTATTTATATAGAAAACCGCACACGCGAAGATACACAAACATACATAGAAAAGCCGTCAAAATATTACCAAGGGACACATAAAGGACCTCAGTGTTGAAGAAGCTACAAAGAGTAATGATGAAAAGACCAATCATCATAATTATAGTAATCCCCCAAGCACAAATTTGTAAATTAAACAGAATTCCAATGGAATACCAATGCATTTTTTTAAAAAATTAGATAATCTAATTCTAAATTTTAGATAGAATCCGAAAAAGAAGAATAATGCTATTATGCCAATTCTACTAGATACTAAAATATATTATAAAGCAACAGTAATTTTTAAAGGGTGGTAATAGATAAAGAATATGAAGATAAATTAATAGAACAGGAATTGGAGTCCGGATATGAACTCAAATACTTAAGGCAACTGAAAATATGCTGAAGTGGTATTTCGAATCAGTCAGAACAGTGTATATCAATTAACAAATGTTGTTTGAACAACTAGGTAGTTAAATAGGTTCTTCACACTTCTTACCCGCAAATTTCACATGGATCAATTATTTAAACTTTTAAAAATACCCCCAAATTTTATAGTGGTATTAGAAAACATATAATAATACATTTTATTATTATTAGTTCAATAAGAACTAATACTAAATGTAAAACATAAAGTAGAAGACATAAAGAAAATAATGCTTCATTTAACACACATACACAAAAGAAAAACAAAATACATTCAATGGATAAAGCAACATTATGCAAAGTTAAAAAAATAAAACCACACACTTGTAATGTAATTTCAATTATATCACAACAAAATGTGTGCTTCTTTAAAATGCAAAGACTTACATATCTATAAGATCAACAACCTGAATAAAAAATGAATAAATTATATGAACGATTAATTTATAAGAAAGGAAATACAAATTGCTCTTAAGAATATAAGGAGATAATAAATCTGTCTTGTATTAAGAGAAATGCATATTAGAAAGAAAATGAGATACCATTTTTCATTTAGAATATTGGAAAACAGGAGAAAAACTTGATAACCTCTAGTTGTTGAAAAGTATGAAAAAACAGTCACTTTATATGCTGCTGGGGAAAATGAAACTTGAATAACCTCTGCATTGAACAGCTTGAAACTATCTACCAAAATTACAATGTACATGTCTTTTTACCTGGCGATTTTACTTCCAGGAATTTCTCCTACGAATTTATTTTTTTAATTTCTCCCGTGCAAAATCAAATATGAAAAGGTATTTGTCCATCATTGTTCATAATAGAAAAAGATTGGAAACAACCTAAATGGCCATCGGTGAAACATTTCACTGGTAAAATAAAATAAGTTATGGTATATCTGTAGAGTAAACCCCTCGTGGGCTTGCATCTCTGCTGCTTTAGTAAAGAATGCCATTGCTCGACGCTTAGAATTGTGTGCATAGTACGTTACCATTTGTGTGCATGTGTGTGTGTACAGCAATACATACTTGTATATGCATGGACCATCCCAGGAGGAAAATGCAAGAAACTGGAAATGCTGGTTTGCCTCTAGGGAGGGGAACTGGGAGGCTGGGGGCTAGGTGTGAGAGGCATACATTTTAAAGGTTTTTACACTTTAAAAATTTTGCACTGTATGAATAAATTATCTACTCACAATCTAAATAATAAGTTTTTAAATGAGATTGTGAGAGTTAATTAAGCAATTTGCAGTGCCTGGCATAGAGTCACCGGCAATAAATGGCTGTTAATAGTTACTGTTATAATGCTGAATAGGAATTGGAAGATGATGGTGAGAAATGGAAAAATCATGGAGCCAAATGACTATCTATGTAAGATATAAGGTTTCTGTCTCTTAAATATTAGGATAAGCCATGTGAAACAGCCAATACTGAATAATGCTTGACCTGCAAAAACAGCAATTTCATACAATTTCACCCCAAATTATTTTCTTCTGTGTAAATGAGACCGTAAGGTGACAATGACAGTAATGATAGCTATTAGTTCAATTATTTCTTGCCATCTGAACCTATGTGTTTTCCAGATTTGCAGAGAGTTCAGAGAATGAGTTGGAATAATGGCGATGTTGAAGTAAATGAATCAATTTGGTTCCTGAGTTTGGGATAGTGAGTAGCTTGAGTTATTTATCATTCATTCATTCATTCATTCATTCATCTATCTATCTATCTATCAATCAATTAATTAATTAATTAATTAATTTATCATTATTTTATTCAAAGCTCATTGATTTCTGAATTAGGATAACAAAAGTTTAGCCCCTGAGGATTTGGATAGTGAGTGAGAGGCACCTGTTTCTCAGCAGAACCTTACAGTGTACAAGGCGTTTTCGAGTAAGTAATCTCATGTACCCTTTAGCCTTTGGAAGTAAGTGTCACCCCATCCTCAACCCCATTTTACAGAAGAGGAACGGTTTCTGCTTTGAATGGCGAGCCAGAGCCAACGGATGCAACACGCTTGGTGTAGAGGGAATCGACAGAGGACAAGACCCACTCACTGCATTGCCAGGGCCTGGCCACAGTTCACTGGTAAGATTATATTCCACATTCTCTCCAAAGCAAGCCCTTGTCTTTCCGGCCTCCCATTTGTTAGTAAGACAGTGTTAAGTGCCAAAGCTCAGAAGTGATGTGTAAAAATGGTAAGGTTGCCACCATTTTCGTGTATTTTTTGTAAATTCTGTTCATCAACATCACAAAAGCTTTCATTTTCCCACCTGACATTTCCACTCATGATAAAGCTGTTCAAGAATATGGCAGATGGCCGCCGATTTCTTCAGCAGGTAAAGCACAGGCAGCGTTGGAAAAATGAAAGAAAACGAACTTCGATTAATTCCTAAGGCTACAGATAGTTTTTTCCTAGAAAATCCATATTGTAGATTGAATGAATGTGAATGAATCCAAAAATGGAGTAAACAAGGCAAAAAGAAAAGCAGAAGCCATCCTATACTAACAGGCAGATCAGCCTCCATCGAGCCAGAAGCTTTTGGTTTCAGCGTCCTCATTTCTATCATGGGATTTATTAACCCTTTATTTATGGTATTTGTTAATATTTCTATTTTGTATTTCTTCTCTTTAAAATGCTTAAATAGAAGGCCTTAACTTCCCCTGTTTCACAGATAAGGAGCATTTATCAATAAAGTTAATGACATTCCTCACCAACAAGGTTGTTTGTGAATTGCAAAGGAGAACATCAAATCCTTAGAGGAAAGTGCTACAGGCATCAGCCTCTGATGTCAGGATGGTTAACGGCCTTCTTGAATTTGGGGTTTTATAAATGGTTTGCTGTTTAAATCTTCCAACTTTTCAAGGAGCATATCTCGAGTTGAGTAAACTTAAAATTATTGACTCTCTATTCACTGCTGGTAGGGAGGAAGAGACAAGATACCTGCTTTCAAAACATTTATGACCCAGTGACAGGAAGGAGAGGCAGAGAACAATAGAAAGGGAAATTATACTACGCAAGATAATTCAACTAATGAAAATGCTACAAGGATATTAAGACAGGTGACGAGGGGTGATAGAAATTACTGGGGTAGCAAGGTCACTTTAGATAGGCTAACCAGAAAAATTCAGCCCAGGTAATCCAGGCAATGGTGATGATGGTGATGATGATGACGATGATGACGATGATGATGATGATGATGATGATGGTGGTGGTGGTGGTGATAAGACAGTGAATATGAATTGAGAATTTACTCTGTGCCAGGCTTTATTCTAATCACTTTACTAGAACCATTTTATTTTACCCTCTCAACAATTCCTCAAGGTATTGAATTATTATTACCCCCATTTTACTGATGAGAAAATTGAGGCACTGAAGGGTAGACGATTGCCCGGGGTTCTATAGCTTGATAAGCGGTCTGATACAGCCAGGACAGAGGCTCTGTCATGGGGAGGAACTCAGTATGTTGAAAAAGTAAAAATCAGACCTAAGAAAAAAGGAGATTGGAGGCTGCTATGAGATGAAGTTGAGGAAGTCTGTTCCCATAAGGCATTGCAGGGTTTTCACCAGATGGTTTAGGCAGGTGGTTGTAAGGTCCACCTCAGAGAAAAGACATGACGTGATCTGTTTTAAAAATATAAGTTCAGGCCCTAGAGACTGCAGTCTGGGGGAAGGAGTAGAGATAAAAACCTGTGGGATGAGCGATGAGGCCTGGGATGCTGGGAAAGTCTGAGACAAATGGAGATGCGAGACATTGCGGGATGAACCCAGTCAGGGATCTAACCCCGCTACACTTCAGCGTCCAGTGACTTCCACCCACTGCATCAGCTGACGATTGCCTACTGACGACCTGGCAAAACACCGTGGTCATTCTAGTGTAAGTGACTGGCCTCATCCAGGTCTTCGCCCCAGCTCTGGTTAGGCTATGGCCTTTCTGCAGCACGATGGCGTAGTGAGGGTATCCGGCCAGTGCGGGATCCAGTCCCGGCCTGGCAGTTTGTCACTGGAGGATGTGAGGTGAGTCCCAGGAACTGGACGAGCCTCAGTTTCCTCTTCTTCTTTGGGAAGTCATTAACACCTACCTCCCCAGCTTGTTGTGAGGATTAAATAAAACCAAGTCTGTATCTTGCCTCTAGGAGTCACTCGATGATACCAGTTCACGGCCCTCCCTTCTCCGTTCAGAGGCATACGGAGGAGTTTTTAAAATTGACTTGTTTAAATCTCTTAACTGTGGTACACACTGACAGCCGTTTTCAGACTCATTACATAGATCTAGACCAACACATTAACCTCGTCTGCATTCACGCATGCGTTTATTATTTACCTAGTGTGTTCCCTGGACTCTGCATTTCAGAATACTTCCCTGCCTATGGCCTAAAATTCAATTCAGACACCCCTCCCCTTGTCCCCTTTCCTGTGTTTTCCTGATACATTTTTTCCCCCCCTTTACCCATTCTAGACAACTCGGAAGGCTGTTTCTCAGGACGATGAACTCTGGGCTCTACCTCGTACTTAACTTTGCAATTCCTCAGCTTTTCCCCCTCCAGACTGCCAATTTCCCACCTTCCTGTCTCCCTTGATTTTGAACATCTTGTTAAACAACACTTTCTTTCTCTTTCTCTAGTGCCCGAGACTGGGAAATTACTTTCTTTAATCCAGGCCCTATTTGTAGTTTTAAGGCCAAGAATTTTAGAAGCATCTGTGGCTCTGAAATGGTTTTCCGTTAGACTGTTTGTTGAAATACTGTGTGTGTAGTGTGTGTGTGTGTGTGTGTGTGTGTGTGTGTGTGTGTGTGTGTGTGTGTTTCTAATGTTCTGCTAGCCATTCCCTCTGGCTTGACTTTAGAAATCACTGTTTTCTCGATACTGGGATGTCTGTGTGTTAAGGTTATTTCACTTCCGTAGGAGTTCACTGCTTTCACTCACTTATCATGTAGTCATATGTACTACTTTTCTATCTCCAAATACAATTAAAAGTGCCCTTCGGGTTTTGCAAGCCGTGATCATTCAGTGTATGGAGCTTTCCCATGGCTTGGAAGGACTCTCTCTGCCTCCTCTCCGATGAAGCCTTTTTGAGGAAGAGGAGGAGAGGAAAAGTCAGAATGAGGTGTGACAGCTTTGCTTCAGAGACCAGATCCCTTGCTTTTAAATCACCGTCTCTGCTCCATGGGTCCACACCTAGCAACGAGTCCTCGCCAACGGTGGAGTGTGTAGCAGGCTCAGGCAACAAGCCAGAAAGCATTGCTGCCCTGGGCTAGCTTTGTGACCTCAAGCATTGGCGAATTTTTATGTCAAATGGGGATAATAATACTTATCCTTTTATTGAGAACATATAGAATTTCTTTAATACCTAATGGTATCATGATGATAATTACGATCCTCAATGGTCACTGGAGCTCATCTTTGAATCAGACTCATGACACAGTGCTCTGTTCCAGTGCTCATCAAATCCCTGTGACATGTGCTTCTCCAGCCTTTGACTAGTGGCTGCTCACCATGTGGGTTTGATAAACACCTGACCTGCTCTATATCCTGTGCAGTGGGATGAGTTCACTGGATGAACTTGGATGAACTTGAATGCTCTGGCAATGTCAAACTGCTATCAAAGCTTTAAGGTTCATACTCTCATTTCTGGACTTATTACAGACCGGTAACAAACAGTTTGCAAACTCACAGTGACTCATGGAATAGCATACTTTAGGCTGTGAGCCGTTGGAAGGTCTGTAATGTGCGGGCACTGTGAGATGCATGGGTGGGTCCTGCCTCCACCTTAACAGTCAGTGCTTAATAAGGGTTTGATCTGTCTGAATGAGTGAGTGGTGAACGGTCTACCCAGAGCCCAGCGCCCCACTGACCGCCAATAACTACGGCTCATCTCAATCTCTGAGCAGAGATTCCTGTTTCACTCTTAGGCTTGGTATTTGGGTGGGAAAGGGAGCTGCTTTGTAATCGCTTCTCATGCATAAAACCAAGGAAAACATCCTGGCTGGCAGTCAAAGCCTTACAAAAATAAAAAAACAAAAACACCTCGGCAGGATTCCAAATGCTGACTCCAGCCATACTCTTTCTCCTAGAGGCCACTTCATGTTATTCTGTTGGGGGTCATTGTCCAAAGCTAATTGCCCAATTCTTCGAGGTATTGAATTATACACTTTTGCTATCAGTGGAAGCTACACGCAGGGACCAATGTTCTTTAAAGTATAACGATAACAACAACAACAATCTTTATTTGGATGGGAAATTAAAGGTATAGGATCAAAAAATATTACTGTGAGACCTAAATGCTTTCACGTCCAGTAGATGATACTACTTATTTGAAGTGTTAGACTTATTTAACAATAACAAAAAGCTTATAGATAATATTGAAAACGCTCAGTGATAATGATTCTACATTTGTAATAACATTTGTATTGGGAAGGGGTGCCACATATATGGCACATGTCCCCACCTCCCTCCTGCTACCCTGCTTGGCAGATATCATTAATCATTGACTTCTCTTTTTTTCTGATCTGTCTTTTGGCTTCAGAATCTCAGCCAAGAATTCAAGGCCATGACCAACGTATAGGAAATGATAGATGAGATGAAACTTATTTGGCTTCCTGGTGCCGTAATTTAGAGTTAAATGTGCTCTTTACATGCATTATCATTTTAACCTTCACCTGCGATGCACTTACTATGACTCACAATATGCATAATCATTCACGCATGAAAAAACTGGGGCTCCAAGAAACTAAGGCAGTTGATCAATATCACATAAGTTGCAAAAGTGAAAGTTGAACCCTGTTCTGCTCTCAGACGGCACAGGAGGGGGCTGATATTTAGTATGCTCCTTCTGTGTGCCAGGCTGTCATAAATTCTAACTCATCTCATCTAATAAATCATGCCAACTTGGGGAATATTATTCTTTCCAATTTTTAGATAAGAAAAGCGGGATTCTGAGAAAGTAAACAACTTGTTCAAGGCTGTTATAGGTAGTAAGGAGGTTAGGATTTGAACCCACATTGTTCTGAATCCATAGTACATTTGTTTTTCTTACTACACAGCTTTCCACAGCTCAGCCTTCTGCTTGCAGAGAATACTGCCCAGAGTAGGACATGGCAAAGGTGTTTAGGGGAATGGTATTAATAATGACAGAAGCAACTTGAACATGACTTCAGTGCTTGACATTGAGAGAAATGATTAAATAAGCACTGTCATAGCACCACACTGGAGTAGTTGCAGCTATTATAAATGGTTACTAAGATGACTCTGTAGAAACATGTAAAAGTGTTTACCAAATAACATTAAGAAATTGTATGTATACTGATTACATTTATGCAGATATTATGAGTGGATAAAGAGTAAGAGGAAAAGCAAAAAAAAAAAATGTCTTTTGGCTGGGATGCAGGATAAGATGTTTTAAAGTCATGTTAAATGCAATGCTTAAAAAAAAGTTTATGTATCCTACCATTAAGAAAATCTGGCCAAAGAAAATAGACAAAAATAATCACCCATTAAGAAATTTGTAGTCCAATGGATATTTTTTGGTATCATTCAAAATCTAGTCTTCTATTTATCAAACTCCCATCCACCAACCATGCAATAGAGAGACATTTACTGGTGCTTTGTGATTTAGACCTCGCGAGGCTCTAGAAATACAAGGCGATCGATCTGTCTTTGGGTTTCTCTGAGTCTAGCAAAGGAGGCAGATGAGTGGAGTGAGAATTCTTACACAAGACCTACTAAGTAGAGCCAAGCATGAGCCCAGGAGCATGGGGAGGGGCAGCTGCCCCAGCTGAGAGTCAGAGAGAGATTCTCAAGGGAAGTGATGGATGATGAGTCCTGAAGGATGAGAAGAAAGTAGCCTGGAAAATTGAATGGGAAGAGAAGGGTAGGAATGGTGTGTGAGGCAGTGAGCCATATTGTACCAAGGCATGGAGGCAACAAAGCATGACAGATTCAGGGAAGTGCAGGTCTGTGGGGCTGTGAGATGACGTGTGAGATGGAGAAGGGATGTGGGGCGAAGCTGGGAAGCAGCAGAGGCCTGATCACAGAGAGTCTGAGTGTTGAGGAAAGAAGGCATGGTGAAGGAGAACAATCAACTAACTACTGCGCTGGCAACTGTAAAGAGTCCAATTTAAGTCACCTGCTGAGACCGATGAGGATGGGGTATCCCTTGAGGATATTAGGAAAGGAGGAAAATTCTGAGACGACATGGGTCCCCAGCTAAAGTTGGACAGCGTGATCTGGATGCAGAGCTACTTATAACAATATCTCCAGTTCCTTGGGAAAGGGAGGGTGCCTCATCCATTCTTGTAAGCGCCCTGCCCCATCGCTTTTGTGTGTGGTACATAAGAGATGCCACCCAAGTATCTCCAGGTTAGATGATTGACTGAACATTTAAAAACAAAACCAGACTACCCCAAATCCTCAAGGAGACAGACAATCGTATAAGCCAGTGGTGTCTATACAGCGTGTCGAGTGTGCAAAGATTAACTATCGTTAATAGGAGCTGAATAAAATGGCACACTCTGCTCCTGGCCTTCCTGGAAGCTTCTGGAGGTTTCCTTTTGTTGCACTTCTGCATTGCCCAACCCGTTCTCTTTATGGGATAGGAAATGAAATAAACATCAATTGCGTCTTTTTCAATTTAAGATGTCATTCGTTAAAGCCATTTAAAGAAAAGTCACTGCCTACAGTAAATATTCACATACAAAAATTGCGTATAAGAAATTTAATATATACAATGGAATATTACTCAGCCATAAGAAAAGATGAAATACGACAACATGGATGGATCTTGAGATAATCATGCTCAGCGGAATACGTCAGACAGAAAGAGTTGAGAACCATATGATTTCATTCATACGTGAGATATAAAACCGAAAGCAACAAACAAACAAGACAAACAAAAACCCATAAACACAGACAACAGTTTAGTGGTTACCAGAGGGAGAGGGGGTGGGAGGGAGGGAGATAAGGGTAAAGGGGGTCAGATATATGGTGATGGAAGATTTGACTTTGGGTGGTGAACACACAGTGCAATATACAGATGATCTGTTATTGAATCGTACACTTGAAACTTATATAATTTTATTAACCAATGTCACCCCAATAAATTAACTTAAAAAGCATTTTAATTAAAAAACTATAAAAAAAAGAAAGAAACTTGAAATGAAGGCAATTTCAAACCCTGAGTTAGAAAGGGCTTTCGCTCCGATGAAGCAGAGGTGCGAATTAAGGAGAAGGATCGAGCTCTCATGTGTGCTACCCGCACGATGTCTCCTCACAAGCTCTGAGCACAGAGGACTCAGTGAGCGATGCCACTCGACCCCGTGACCCTTACGAAGATGCACTTGGCAGTGGAGAGATGGGACCCCCACGTGTATTTACTCACTAAAAATACAAGATAATCGATCTGTCTTTAGGTTGTTCCGAGTCTAGTAGGAGTATAATACCCCATTTCCCATGTAAGGAGACTGAGGCTCAGCGAGGTCAAGTAATTTGTCCAAGTTGACACAGCTAGCAAGGGGCTATCCTCAAATACATACTCATATCTGTCTGACCCCGAAGGCCAGGCCTCAGCTTGAGGTGCTTCCCCTGACCACGCTGTGCTCTGGCTGGAACAGAACTCTCTAGAACTATAGCACTCAGCTAGGCTACACACCATGGACCATAACACCTACCTTGTGTCAGTACATAAAACAGACTTAAAACTTACATTCTAGCCAGGTAAAATTGCCTAGAGTTCCCCAAACCCATCAACTTTCTCCACCCTTCTGTGTTGCGCTTAGAGTAGACCCTCTGTCTCGTCTGCTGGGACCACCTACTCACACTTCACAGTCAATTCAAGGGCCATCTCCTCCTCGAAGACTTAGAGCCTCCCAGGTCCACCTTTCAACCTCTCCTGGCATTGTGCCTGGAGTAAGACTGTGGGTTCGAGTCTCTACTCTGCCACTTACTGGCTCCGTGACCTTGGGTAGCTACTTCTCTACCTCAGTTTCCTCACCTGCAAAACAAGACTAAAAAGAGTCTCTACCTCATAAGGTTATTGTATTAAAAAAACAAAAACAAAAACAAAAACAAAACAAAGACGTCCTGCAAAGTTTCTAGCTGTGATATCTGGCACATAGTAAGTGCTCAGTAAGTGTTAGATATTAAGAATGTTATCACATCTGGGACAGATTTCTCTCCCTGTATATACGTATTTTTTTCTCATCTACTACGCAATGATCTTGAGGGCAGCGGAGACCTGGCACAAAGAAGGTGACAAAGAAATGCTCGTGGAATGAACGGTGGATAAATGGGCCAAGTGGCTGGTAGGAATGAAAAAGCTCCCGAGCCAGGCCTCACACACTCGGAGGCCCATGTCTGTCCAGTCACATCTGCCTTACTTACTATGGCTTCTGGGCTGGATTTCATTATGAAATGCCAAGGGGACAGCAGGTCCGAGTGCTTTCCAAACAACGTGGCGAAGGACACACTCTGAATTCTTAGCTCCGCTCCTTCTCCCCGTTCTAGGTCTGTAGCTTCCTCAGCAGAAGGCACTGACTGCCCACATTAGGAAACAACCTTCCTCCCCAGTTTCTGGAAATACCAAACGGTGACAAGGCTGTGACTTCCTCTCTCTGCAGGCCTGTTCCCAGCCCAAGCCTGGACAACTAGCACAAGGACACTCAATCGGCAAGCTCAGGCTCCCAGAGGTCAAGGGGTGACCTCTAGAGGAACTGTGAGCGTGCCTCCTCAGGGCACAATGTCTCCTCAACAACCTCCAGCTGCTGCTCTGCTGGGACCTGTGAGTCAGCCTCCATCACACCGGTCAGCACAGCGCACCTCCTGCCTGCTTGTGCGGGGAGGCGATGGGAAGCATCAGCGGGTAGATTGACAACTGCAATCAAATGACAACAGCTCTTCTGTTGTCGCTTCAGAAGCATCAGGTCACCGGAGTCCCCTCCAAAGTGCTTCCAAGTGAACATCCAGGTACAGTGCCATTGTTTGCACTCAGAAGCTTCAAGGGCCACTGTCCTTCAGCCACTCTTTCCCCCAACGACAAGAGCCACCTCTGTCTGCTCTGCATGTTCCCTGGCTGCAGGCTTCGATGACAACGACTCAGAATTCACGGGAATAAATGAACTTGTTTTGGTGAAGCTAGATGACTCTAATTGCTTAGTTTCTGTACTGCTTCATTTTGTTGCATGAAAGACACAAGCGTATTGAAACTTCAGATGTCTGCAGTATTTAAAATCTTTAGCTATCTTTTCCAAAGCAAGAGTATAGATTTTAAAAATTCCTTTACTGATTTAGAAGGCCTGAGATTAATATTCGCCGACATATCTGTCTGACCTCTTTTTCTGCCATGAGCATGGTTATGGAAACCCCTCATTAATTCTATTTAAACAGTACTTCGGATGACCTTCTGGGGCTTGAGGCGAAGGCCTAGTTCCGGAGAAAAATGGGAGAGCTCCAGGTTTAGAGACATTTTATAAATGAAGGCATTTTGTGACTTCTCAATTGTCTTAAAAATATTAGATGACAAAACCTCAGGAAAATCTTGGATCGCAGGTCTAACCTGAAGAAATAACCTTTGTGGTTTTGCGTGACCGCTAACCAGGTCAGGTCTCATCATGGAAGTCCATGGGCACTGGTTTTGGGCACGAGTTTGAGATACTGCTCGGGCGTGACCTGCCTGGTGGTACGCAGCTGCTCTGAGGGGTTGTCGCTGGGAGGGATGGCTTCCACCCTGAGCCCTTCCTGCGACCCAAGCATCCCTCCCTTGCGCAACCCCCTGTGTCAGCCCTGGCAACGCAGCTGACCACATCCCACCGGCCTCACCCACCTGCCCATGGGTGCCACCTAAGGAAGCAATCGATAGATGGATAAATGACTGAGTGACCGAACAAAGGAAGGAATGGAGGCAGGGAGAGCAAACTGCTGCTGAACCAGGATGCAGAACCCGAGGAAATAGGTTGTATCAGGCAGACCCAGAATGAAAGGACAGAGCCGGATGCCGTGATGCTCTAAGTGGTTCCGGTACAAAGAACAATGATGGGCACATAGTAGGTGCTCAATAAAATATGACAGCAAACACTAACTGGACACTTTCTGTCCCCAGGCCCTGTGCTAAGCCCTTTACTTGAATTTCCTCACTTAATCATCATGCTAAAGACTACAAGGAGCTATTATTACTCTTGGCAAAGTGGATTAAGGACCCACTAATAGGTGATGACTCCCCCATCAAGGCAAGAAAGACGTGATCCGATTCTTATCAATATTAGAATTCTATAGTCTTACTAGAGAGGCAGCAGAGTTTAGACAGGAAGCACTGAGCAGAGCCAGACTACTTGGCTTCCAGACCCGGTCCTGCTCCTTTGTGGCGTAAAGCTGGTCGACTGACTTCAATTACTCACACGCTCTGTGCCTGGCTCATATGAGACGGTGCTAGTGCACACGGGCCATCGTGAAGACAAGTCAGGACATCTACGCATGGGACAGCATGCGGCGAGCACTACACTAAACGGTGGTCTTTGAAATGCTGCTTTCTATCGCCCGACCCATAAATGGTGTTCTTGATTTATTGTCGGGAAAGGTGCTGCTGTTATTGTCACCCCTTTGCAGGTGTGATCACTGCAGTCTTCATGGGCTAGAATCAGAAAACCACAAGACCTGGGGACCAAGTGGGCTTCGTTGACCCCAGGGCGAAGGCCACCATTTTACTGGTGAAATGAGAGGAGCTGGAAGGAAAGAGGAAAGTTAGCATTCGCGAATCTGTGTGAAATGCAGCTAAAAGACGTAATAAAGAATCTGTTCAAGATCACGCCAGGGGGTTAGCGACCCAGGCTAGGATAGACTCCAAAGCTTCAGAGTCCTTGGTGGGTCAACTAAGGACGCACAGCGTGGAACTTCTTCATCTGCTGAGGTGAGGTGTTTTCAGAGGGTTTAAACCAGACCTCTCAGGGTCCCTGACCAGATAAAATGCCCCGCAGTGTGGAGCAGCCTCCTGAATTCCCGTGAACACTCACTTCCCCACACCCTGCCACCTACCTCTGCTGTGCCGCTGGCCCCACAGAGGGGCCGGGTCTGAAGGCAGAGCCTGGAGCTTTGGGAGAACGTGGCTCCTGTGACCCTGGCTGGGAGCACGCGCCTGCTGACGCCCGCTCCTGGTCAGACTCTGGTTTCCCACTGAGCAGGGACCACGGGGCTGTTCAGTGAAGAAGGACCTGGTTTGGGTGTGCAGAGTGGAGGAGGTGAAGCTGACTCTGGCTCTCACCACACTTAGATTTGGCTCTGGGCATTTAGGCTGCAAAGAAAAGGTGCCTTCTCCGTTCACCCAGGAGGAGGTCCCTGCCAGCCTCGTGTTTAATCCTTCCAGACACTCCCAGCCTAGTAGCCTGGCCAGCCATGGCTCCAAAACCTGGCTCCAACGAGCAATGTTTCCTGCCCATCGCGGCTTCTCACCCCAGGCCCCAGCATCGTCTGACGGCTTGGAATTCCACCCCCTGATCCACGTTGCTCCTCTCCCCTCTCACGGAAATGGCCTTCCCGCCCGCTTCTTCTGCTCACCTTGGTTCATTCTTTCACACTGAATTGAGGCATCATCTCCTCCACGAAGCCCTCTCTGACTAACTCTTCTGAGACGTCCCTGTTTTGTACTCTCCCAATCCCATCTGGAAACTTCTATCATGGCATTTACCATTTTGTATATAATGCTCTCTCTTTATAGTTCCGACCCTCGTGAGAGGGAGTTTCTTGATGGCCGGTACCACGGCTTTTGAACCTTCGACATGGAGCCTAGCTCCTGGCGCACTCCCTTCAAGGCAGACATGACTTGGAAGCACTTGTCTAAATCATTCCTAAACCTCAGAAGAGAAAGTCGGCCAAAGCGTTTCAGCATTTCAATATGAGTGAAAATGACTGTACACAGAGGATTGTGAACACACAACAAAATTCACTAACTCGTGCAGCCCTTAAGGAGAAAGAAATGATAGGATAAACTTTGGGAGATGGGGCCGGAGAAGTGAACTGCTACACATCGATGATGAAGCGACTCAGCGACTCAGTGGACGGTGGCCTCTGCCTCCCGGTCCATTCTGGGCGACAAAGCTTGATCTACAAAGGGAACCACTTCCTCTACTTGCAACAGGATCGCTGCAGCTACACACTCACAACTGGCGCGAAACACCAAATACGGAGGCATGTTATGTAGGCAGAGAATTTCGCCTAGCACTTAGTTTTTTTAAAAATAAAAATTGATCTTATTACCAAACCAGAAAATCTGTTACATTTTTCACAGTCCCTAAGAAGCCTTAGAAATACGTCTCTGTGTGATAGCGCTGGTTTGCATTCCTTCAGGGCATCTCTCTGGATGCACATTGAGTCTCTTCAGGGGTGACTGGTCCCTGGGTGGGGACCCAGAGGCTGTGAACTCCACAGCAGTACAATAGAAACTTAAGAGACAACCAGAGGGACATAATACCAAGGCATTTTATGAGACAGACGTTGCCAGCTTTAAAATAATTAATTCCAAGTGTGATACAAATGTGTAGAGGAGGCTCAACCCTGACAAAGTCTGCGTTTCCTGCTTGTTAATTAAATCTCTCTCTCTCTCTCACACACACACACACACACACACACACCATGGTGCAGGAAATATATACTGTGCTATATTACCTCATTTTAACTCCTTGGTTCAAGATACGCATAAACCTTTAAGTATGTTTCAAACACACTAGGAAATACAATCAGCACATTGGTCTTACCCTGAGGTAGTTGAGGGTAAAGTTCGTTAGCCCCATCCTGGTGATGTTCTTAGACAGCTGATCCAGAACCTGAGGGTCTTGTGCCTAAACAGGAAAGAAAAATCATGTATTTTATTCCTGCAAGACGATCTGAAGCAAGTCTCAGACTGTGCTACAGCTGCTAAGAAATGCAGCCTTGACAGCGTTGATTGCTCTCAGAGGGCCGGGTTGCCCAAGATAATTTAATTTGCATTTGAAGACACTTGCCCATAATGCTCAAGGACACTTGTGGATCCATGGTGCAAAAACCCTGGCCAGGGAGACCCAAACTGAGTCATGTGCTTGGGAGAAATGACTTGATTTTCTCTGTGAAAGGCCTTGTGTCTTCAGGAGGAGGGTCAGTAAGCCCTGCCAGGAAGGACATCTGTAGGTCTCTGGCCCTCATCGGAGTGGGCACAGCTTCTGGATTTGGGAAAGCCATGTTTGTTCCCTGTTGTAATAGTATTGTTTTAACAGCGCGGAGTCTAGGACTATAGCTGAAAACTTTGCAACTGCCATTCAAGCATTACATTTTCCAGAATATCAGCCACACTTAAAAGAGGGACGTAACATTCCATGGGCCACCTCAAATGTTCTGTTCGGCCAGAAAAAAAAAGTGAAAATTCTTTCTGGATTCTAGTTTGAGATAAATCTTTTGGTCGATGATCTTTCGTCCTATCTTTTTTATTTCTTAATCGGTTTGAGCAAATTGGTGCTTAACAGAGGGAGACTTAAGGTAAATATCCCTTTCTCGCCACGTCTGTGTGCACGAGATTATCTAGGTTCTACTAACGCTATTCTTTTCTGAAGAATTTCCTCATTGTGATATAACCAATTGGCTCTGTGTATATAAATAAAAGAGAAAATGTAGGAGAAAACAGTGTCACTTTCATGTCAATTTCTGGAGAGTGTCACTTTCGTGTCAGTTTCTGCAGAGTCCTCTCTAGACATGCAGCCAGTATTTCCTGAACCTCCCACACGCCAGGACCGGCTGATTCAGGGAGATGCACCCAGCGGTCATGCTCGACTTCCAGGACCTTCTATTGTGGTCAGATGACAGGATAATAATAAACGAATGGGAAGACGTCATTGCTGCTGCTGCAAGCCAGTCAGCAATACTTGCAGAGGACCTACTATGTGCCAGGCACTGTTCTCTGTTCTTGATAAGCATTAATTCAATCTTCAAACCAGTCTTCTGATGCAGGCTCTGTTACTGTACTGATTTTATAGATGAGGGGCTGGAAGCACAGAGATGTCACGTCACCAGTACCAAGCTACACAGGAGACCTATGTGGTCTCATTCTGGGGCCCAAGCTCCTGACCTCTACTCTCTGCTGCCTCTCAGTCTGTTTTGAGTCTAATGAGAGTGGCTACTACAGACTGTTTCAAGGAGAGTGGAGGATATGCATTGAGCTTTGAAAATGGAGTGGGACTTGGGCATGAAGAGGCAGAAAAAATGGAGCAGGAGACCGGGGGTGCCACAGAAGAAAGCACGAGGGCAGAGAGCAGGCTAACCAATCAGGAGAGGGTTGAGGACAAAGCCTGGGAGACAGCTAGAGTGTGATTGGGAGACGGTTGTCTTATCAGCCTGAGTTTTGGAATTAGAACCAACTGAGCTAAAATCTTGATTTTGCCACTTTCAGGCTGAAAAACATTGAGCACCTTGTTGAACTTCTCTGAGCCTCACTTTCTCCACTTCTAAAATAGGAATGATGATAACTCACCTCTCTGAGTTTCTTTGGGGATTAATTATAAGCCTGTATAAAATGTTTAGCACAAGGCCCTGCATAGCAAACACCCAATAAATGCCAGCTACTGTTATTTTATTCTCTTCTGATTATATTGGGTCTTAAAAAAAAAAATAAAAGGCTCATTAAGTCTGATTTTGCTCCAAAACTTTTTCATGGAAAAGGCCATATCATGCATGATGGGGGAGGGACTTATTTAAGTCAATGCCTTTAAATTCCTTCTTAAGAGAGTGCCCTTGACCAGTTTCCACCAAGTCTTATCTTTAAAACATTAGCATCAAATCCACTCTGGCACCTAGCTGCTGTTCAATAAATTGGATGTGATTTATGTCCAAAGGAAACCAAGAGAACCCCAAATATTCCAGTTCACTCCAACGCTGGTCAGAAAGAGCCAACTCCTGTTAACACAGGTCTGAGGTCCAGGTGGCCCTCGTCTCCTCAGATGGTTCTAATCAAAACTGGAAACTGTTTTTCTCACTTCCTGTTTTATTTCTTTCCCCAGTTATAAATAACAGGTTTATTAGCCCAGGCAGAGCAGTACTAGATAATGACTGAATGGAATTTAAGAAAAGTACAAACTGTTTATTGAGGTAACCTCAATTTAGAGTTTAAAATAATAAAGTATCACACACGCAAAAAGTCTCAATTCGCCACACTCAGGAACAACGGAAGGGAGGAAGGGCCTGTGGATTAAAATGATGGAAAGACTCAAAGTTTAGAGTTAATTACCTAAAATGTGGAGACGGCTGGAGTTCTTTCACAGAGAAACTGCTTTTCCGCCTTGAATAATACGTTGGGATAATAGGAACAAAAGTGAAATAGAAATGAAATTACTTACATGCATGGCTAGAATGCTTCTTGGGACTAACTCTCTGTATTGTCTAATGGTAAAGTGCCATGTTTTTATTCTCATGAGATCATCAAAGGTGAACTCCAAGATCAGTCTGCCTTCTGTACACACCTAGAAGTGACAAACAACACACTCATTTGTTATGCACTTTGTGAATGCTGCATTTTTTTGTAACTCACGTGTCAGCTACTCAGCATCATCTCCCTGACTATCCTTGGGCGGCCCTGGATCTTGACAAAATAGGACACAAGTGGCATATCCATAGCATACTGAGACAAATACAAGTATAATCAGTGGGTTCAAAAGACAGCTAGCGACGAGCTTGTAGTAACTCTATCTGTTACGAGCAAAAGTCTGTGAGCCTCCATTTCTTCTTCACTTGTAAATATGGACACAAACCTCTTCTCACAGTGATATGATGTCAGAAACGCCTGGCACACATGCGCATCGCACACAATGATACTCTCTCGCATACTTTTTTTTCCTTTTCATCATCTTTCTACCATAGGAGCTTGAGCTCTTGTTCGAATTTTGGTTAATCCCATTCTGGGGTAAAGTACCTAATGAAATCATTCATGCTGAAGTACAAAATACTACAAGGTTACCCAAACAGAGGTTCTTCTTTTCCAAGAGAAATTCCAGGGGACAATGCATAACCCAAAGCAACAGGTCTCAGTTACTGAGACGTTAAAAACAGAGGCATACTTAGAGTATATCCCTTGAATCACATTGTATTGGCAATGACAAATTCTGCTTGCATAAAGGGCTAGCCTTTGGGGGCTGGGGAGAGGCAAATTTATCTTTCCAAGAAAAATATGTATTATTAATAAAAAAAAAAAAGAATTTCTGAGGCTCTCTTCCTTGATAGAGTGATCCATGATAGAGTAACCTTTTTACCTTTTTTGATATTCAGATCATTTGTAGCTCATAGTTCCTATTTTATTTACCTTTCTTTTCACTGTTAATGACTTTGAAATGGAAGAAAATACTAGGCACTTACACACCACCCAGCCTATCTCAACTATAAGATAAGTAGTCATGGTCGCTCATTAGTCCAGTTCAAATCATTACAACTAATTATTCAGTCCATACTGGCCTTAAAGAAATGGTACAAGTGATGGGTAGAGGCTTTGGCAACAGAAAGTACTAGATTTGACTCCTGAGTTGACTTTTCACTCATTTTGAAACTGTGGGAAAAAAATCAAATAAATGCCCTACGTTCCAGTTTTCTCATCTGTAAAATGAGGATAATAATCCCCTTAGGTAGGGTTGTTGTGAAAATATATTAAAGAAACTTGTGTCTGTAGATTGCCTGGTATTATACCTGGCACATAGTAGCTTGATAGTAAATGACAGCTCTGAAGATTATAAATTAAATGCAACCTAAGAACACAGAACCCGAGACCACTGGTGCTAACTAAGACCAAGGGGTTCAGGAGAGGTATCTTGGGGGCTCTGCCGGGAAGAGATTGGCCTCTACGTGGACTCGGAGACCCATCTCATTTCCTAGATTCAACCAGATCAGCTTCAGTTTTATCTGTTTTAACATATTGGGCTGCTGGCCAAGCTTTTTTGGAGAAAGATTTCCTATGCTAAAAACAAACATACAAAACTTTGGAAATCACTGCACTACACAATATTTTGAAAAAACGTAAATTACAATGAACTCAATAGGTGATATGAACGTTTCTAAAACTATAGTCTATAAAGATAATTAGCAATTTATATCAACCTTTTATGATATATTAATATTCATTTCCCTCTTTGAGAATTTAATACAAAAGGCCACCACTTACCGAGTTCCAACTATGTCCTAGGCACTGGGGTTAAGTGGTTTCTAGTCACTCTAATTTAAGCCACAAATACAGTACAGGAGAATTAATAACATGTGTTGATGGGGTACTACTTAAGAAAGATGCTATTAATGTCTGCCATTTTCATTTTATCAAAGGTCTCAGAAGCACTGTAAGATAATTATTGATAATCTGGGTGAAGACCTCTAACTCAAATCCAATTAGCAGAATCTGTGGGTAATTTAGGCATTTGGCCACCTTGCCCCCAAACTCCTCAGTGGAGTGGTCTTCAGAGCCTCGCTTCTGATCTTAGCCATGACAGTTGAGCACGCTGAAATAGGGGAAGATGTCAGTGTCCCCAAACCACTCATCTCGAGCACCTCAGCACTGGAATTAATTTACCAAGGTTTTCAAAAGAGTCGCATGGAGATTAAGCCACACAATTCCCCCTGGGGTGTTGGCATGACAGAAGCCACATGCAGTGAAGGCTTTCACAAAAGGAAGGTAACTACAGCCAGCCAGTGACAATGAAATGTCTTGACAATACTGGATAGGGATATTTGGATGCTATAAACGCCCCCCCATTTTTTTTTAAGACAGAGGATTATTGGATGTTTAAACAAATATTAGCCTAGTTAAATGTCATGCTTTATTATTATTATTATTATTATTATCAAATCTATTCATTTTGTGTTTTATGAACCACAAACCCAAGGCAGATGGAGATTCTGGTTTACTTCCACTGGAATAGAATTTCATAATGGGAGGGCCTGGATGTGGACCTTCTGATGAATTACTCAATTCAAGTATCTGTAAGGTCAAGTTAAATTGTGCCTTTTATTTACTGCGGGATAGCACATCAGTTGAGGACGCTTCTTGCAGTCAGACTGTCATGGGGCTATGAAAGGTAAAATTATAATAAGCCTTGGGCTCTTCCTTTCTAAGCCCAAACCAAGGAATCAGCTTATCCAGGGCATATCATGTGCAAGAGTACAATCCTTAGAACTGAGTCTGAGTTGACTGTGTTGGGTGTTTTCGTTAAAAAAAAAAAAAAAAAAAATTAAATGACTTCCTTAAATGAAAGGATGGAGGAGAATTTGGTCAGCGCTGGTCTTCCCCAAATAATTATACTCACAGCCTCCTCCCCAGCCCTGTGAAGCCTCCCTGCTCCCTGCCCCCACCTTGGAAGTTAAAGGAAATTAAAGGCTTTGTGATTTATTTCATATGAAACAATCAGCAAATGGAACAGAGGTGCTTAAGAAAAAAGATATATATATATGAATGTATATATATATATATATATATATATATATATATGAATGTATATATATATATATGAATGTATATATATGGTTTGGAAATGGTAAAACATGGGCATAGCTTATAAAGGGGAATTAATGTTTTCTCTTTCAGAAAAATTCTGTGCATTCCTTCTAATCAATACAATTAATGTAGCTTTTATCTAAAGTTGCCCTTTTTTTTTTTAAAGCTGCCTTTCACTTGGAATCCAAAATCAAATGGGTCCCCAATTAAGAAAACATTTTCTGTTGTGCTGAATTCATGTTACCGTACTGTGAGCTCTGACATTTTGTTTCTGTGGTAACCAAAATCAGCTGATTAGTTGGCATGGCAACAGAAAAGATGTAATCCCGGCAGACACACTCTAATCAATGCCCCCAGCACAGATGGTCCCCGGAGGATCAACAAGAAAGAGGCTGGAAGGCATTCAGTGGATCACGTGCTAGCTTGAGACTAGGCCAGGGACAGGAGAACTAAAAAAGAACATTTCTCAAACTAACCGGTAGCTTTTTAACCCTTTTCTTTCTTCGATTAATTGTGAAGCAATATTGACCATGTAGTTACATGTATAAGACACTTCTCATACAGCTTTTATGAAATGTGTCTCTTAGGTGAGAGTGTTTATTTGTCTTGGTCTTTAAGCCTGGAATAGTATTATTATTATTGCTGTTTTAGTTAGTAGATTACTAGCTTATTATATAAGGAATACAACTCAGAAACAGCCAGATAGAAGAGATAGATGCATAGGGTAAGGTATCCGGGAAGGGGTAAGGAGCTTCTGTGAGCTTGCCACTCTCCCCAATCTCTATGTGTTTACCAACCAGGAAACACAGAAGAGTGCTTTTAGATTAATAGTTGCATAAAATGCATTGTATTTTACTTAGAGATACTGTATATGTAAATGTATGTATATGCACACACATACACTAGAGCAATAGGATCATCGATATTATAATAATTTGGTTAGAGTCAGGATAAGAGTAGAAATGTATAAATTCCAGAGTAAAACGTGGTATACAGGCGAAGGGAAGAATGATTAACTGTCAAAGACATGAAAGGATATTCATACAGGAAAGTGGTTGGTGCACTTCCATGGTACTTTTCTATAGTAATAAACTATTTCATAATAAATAATTGAGAAAAAAATAATCCTGTGTTTATAGAAGTGATAAAGGTGTCTGTTAATGGCTGTAATTATTGTTCTAGTTTGTAAAAACTAAAAGTAATCCAACATGCACCCCAGAGCGGGCTCCTTTGAGCATCTGCCAGTATTTGTACCTTCAGATATAATTCAAGGGTCTTTGATTCTGAAAACCTGGATGATTGCTCCTCTGATTATTAAGTCTGTTTTCAATTTGATTCAAAACCGAATGCAGAAAAGAAAGGCTTCATAATGTGTGTTTTAAAACTCTAATTACATATTTATCCATAATCTATAATGTTCCTAAGATCCAGGAAATTGCAAATGTGTACTATACTCCCGAGAAATATTAAATATTACTTTTGATTAGGACTGTGGCTGATTTTTGATTCACCAATTGACCAAATTTTCATAAAAGCAACTCAGAACCACTGGGTCAAATACTATTTGGGGAATTACAGTTTACTGATAGTCTAAATTAGAACGATGTGATACTGCCCCCAGATATGTGCTAAGTTATGGCATGTACTAATAGCAGACTCTCCTTTAAAAATAAAGCATCGGCTTCCAGGCTATTTTTCTTTGTGATACGGCAAGGTTATTAGCCCACTGTTTTATACTAAACAGCCATATTTTCTTACACGAAGATGAGTTTTTTTTAATTAATATAAGAACAAAAGAAAAATTGTAGAGATTCTATGGGTTGCATAATAATCACTAAGGAGCAAAAAAAAAAAAATCCTTTCAAATTTTCTGAAAATAAATGTGCATAATTAGTATCTGGACTAAGTCCATATAGCTAAGCTACATTTCCCAGAAAGGAATATTTTTCATCACAGTATGGAAATATTCATTACAAGAGTTGGCAAATTGTATTGCCATGAAGTAGAGTCAGATGGGTGATCTAAATGATTGAAGCTTGAGGCTGAGAGCTGAATTCAGGAGAATGTACAGGATTTTTTGGTGTGTGTCTTGGTTGCCTGAACAAGCCACTCGGCCATCTGAGAGGGGAGCATTCCTGGATGAGGAAAAATGCAGTAGAGAAAACCCTAGTTTCTTCATTTGACTAAAAAGCAATTTATCAATTCATCAGAAGAATGAGGTTCTTTTTGATTTAAAACCAGTCCTGAATATAGACTGCACTATACCCTCAGAGCAACTGACTATTATCATTTACGGAAAAGTTTTGGCCCGAGAAGAAAAAAAATGAAGAAATATATAAAAGGACTGCTATAAGATGAAGACGCATTTTTATTTTCAATGGCCATAGGCTCTGGAAGTAGCTCTTTCATTATGGCGAAGTTTTATTTAATTATCATGCATTTTTTTTCCCTTTAAAGCATAAGGAACTTATGTGTTTTTCTTGAGTTACCTAAAAGTAACACTAAGTCTCAAAATATATATATATATTTACATATATATATATATATAAAAAATGAAGTGCTCTCTCTCTCTCTCTCTCTCTCTCTCTCTCTATATATATATATATATATATATATAAAATGAAGCAGCATAGAAAGACTTTCTCTGCATTGCTCAGACTTGTACCTCTAGAGATGGATTGTATATCCATCTAATCTACAAGATTATGGAAATGTTTTGCTTCTCCAAAACGAAGTGTGACAGGGACAGATCAAACGGTCATCCAAATGATCATTCCTTTCCACATAGCAAAATTCTCTTCCCAGCACAGACTTCCGCGTCCAGTGGGGATCTTCTGTCAAATAGGAGCAAACCCAGGAAGGAGGAAGGAGAAAACCCAGCTCCTGCTCCACATTTAAAATGTCTATTGATGAAGTCAAGAGACCATAAAATCAGTGGCATTTGATGATTTGCTTTTGCATTATATAATCTTTGCCTCTGGTTTTATACATCATCGTGGGTACCAGAAAGATTTGACTGCACCGACAAGATCAAAAGATACTTTAAATAATAAACATTTCATATCTATTCTTTCAGCAACATTGTGCATAAATAAGACACACAGCTTCAGTTTTATAATTTGGGTTTTTGCAATTAACCCTGATAATTCAACTTCTCTTAACTATAAAAAAAGGGTTGTCATTTGTGTTTCTAGGTAAAAAAGACAGCTGCTGTCAACATTACAAATTAATTTCACATTGAGTCTTAGTCACAATGCAATGAACTAGTGTTCATTAAAATAAGCTTCTGTTTGCCAGATTCTATGACCAAATATTGGTTTTTACTAGTTTTTCCACGTGGAAGAAGACATAGGGATTGTCTGTAATGTTCCAGAAAGGTCTTTACCCAGAGGGAATACTCCTTCTGTCAATTATCTGTGTTTGGGAAGGATCATAGATGTAGAATGTATAGAAGATGGAGTTGATTCTCTATCTCTTCTCTTTTTCCTTCCAAATCCTTCACAGCCTTGAATTCTGCCTCAAAGATTAATCTGATCCTCATCCTCCCCTCCTGTGTTTCTCATTCTCTTTTTTACAACTAACTTCCGCTCACTTGCTGGGCGACCAATCATAGAACTTCTTAGAATTTGGGGAAACAAACTTTAAACTCTGAATTCCCTAATTTCACTTATATTTTTATGTTTTTATGTTCCTTAAAAGTTACGGTGAGTTGAGTTCTGGTTGGGTGGATTTCCCCCGTCTTGTTTGTTCACAATGAATTTAGCTTTAAAAGGTGTTTAATTTTAGTAACATGTGGAATTTTTTCAGTAACTAATAGTATTATGGTGATAAGTATGATTGTAGATGGTCCTTGGATAAACCAGAGTGTATCTCAGAATCAGATGATTAACCATGGAAGAATGTCTTTTTAGCTATAGAAGACCCTTTGTATAAAAAAACAAAATTCCAATTTAGCAACCTGAGTTTAATAGGCAGCCAAACCTATTTTCCTCTTAGTTTTGAGGCTCTATCATGTTTGACTGTGCTCCTTATCACATGATCGCAACTTAGAATGGTGTTCTCCAAAAGTCTAGCCATATCACAAACAAGATTATCTCACAGTGCTGAAAGGGTTTAAGATTGTGAGAAATCAGCTCAAAGTTCCAGAAGAAAGCTTTAATTATTATCCTTCAGCACACCCAGAGAAGAACAAGCCATGCTACCCATCACCCCATACCTTGGTGAACATGGGCTTCCCGTGCTGGGTGACCATAGCACACTGGTCACAGTCCACTGTGATGGATGAGTTGTGGTATGACTCTTTTGAGTGTTTGAGAATGTAATACAGGTCAGTCACCCCTCCTTCAAACACAGTGCTAAAGTAACGGGGAATGAGGGTCCTGCCAATAGCTGGAAGAGAAACACAGAGAAATAAATAATTAATAAAACTATCTGACTGGTTCCCCACATCCCACACCATCACCAGATCTCCAGCTGGATATAAGTCATCTCAAGAAACAATACCAGGAGGCATTTATTTATTAATTTATTAATTTGTTTATTTATTTATTTATTTAATAAATAGCCATGACCCTTCTGGGTTATAGTTAATAAAATCCACAGCTATTCAGAAAAAAAGTTTGTACAGTCATCTCTCCAGATTTTGTGTCCCATTGAAGGTCAATAATAAAAGGGTTAGTATTTTACAAGAATGGAGACAAACATATTCAGTACTTTGGATTTTACATATGTTCTCTAAGCCAACATATTTTCAAAAAATAAAACACATCCAACCTACTTGGATTTTTCAATGGATTGTTTACAGACAAATTATCCAATCATCCAATCATGTTTTAGAAGCAGTGGTAGTCATAAGAATACAAATTTTAATAATGGAGTGCTTCGTAGTGTGAAGTAGTTTGGCATTCTCTCATTGAATCTTAAGAACAACCTTAAGAGTGTAAGGGACTGAGATCCAAAAAGGTTTTTATGGAAAAAAAACGTTATTAGGATCGTTTCAAAGTCACACAACTTATGAGTAGATAATTGAGGTCTCTAACTCCAAATTTGCAAACACCCAAACATTCTTTCTAACACTACATCTCAAACTGCTTTAATGAATGGACATCTTTAAAAAGTAATCCATATATGCCTGTACAAAGAGATCCATACCTCTGTAAATACTGATTATTCTGTCTGTTTCTGGAGTTGGATAGGATATCTTTCTAGAATAAAAGGTTTATGTTAAGAGAACTTGATACCTTCCACTTGGTCTAAATTGGTCTCTTTAATTCCTTGTGTTCTGTCCTGCCCCATTTTAGTTTGAGTGATTGGTAAGTAGCTGGGTCTCTCTGATATATGATGCTTAGAAACAGCTAACAAGCCCTTGCTTTAGCAGAGATTTTAAATCCTCTTACACTGAAAATCCCAACTCATAATATCAGGAATTTTGCCTATGTGCAGATTTTGAGGCAAAGTACTAAAGCACTCTCAAGAGATCCAAGGTTTTTAATAAATCTCTTACATTCACTATATAATGCCTCCTAAAAGACAAAAATAATATTGAAAATAAATAAATTACCGAAGAGAGTTTTAGTAGACAAGATCATGCAATCTTCAATTGCATGTTTTAAAATATCGAATTTCATTTGAAAAGAATCTGTGTTAATCTATTCCGTATGGATCTGTATCTTTTTTGTACATGGATTTGGAAAAAATAACTATAAAAAAATATCCTGCCAAACTGATTTCTGAAACAATCTCTAAAGAATCCCGATGTGGATGACTAGTCTTTGAATAATTTATATAGCTGTTATTGCTTTATATTTACTGCAGTAAAAAATCAATCAACAAGCGTGTTCTAAATATTCCAGAATCTTTGGCAATTCCATCCTAAATAATTCTTATGCATACATTTCCTAAATCCTGCCTAATCCCCAATAGTGCGTGTTCATTCACTAAATATAAAATGCACATGAGAGTAATGTGAGCCCACCGTATCCTTAAATGTATTCATGGCTTATAAAGAAAACTTTGTTAATGAGAAAACCTTATTGTATTTTGCTAAACAGATAAAATTAACTTAATGCATTTCAAATGTCTTACAACTACCATAAAACAGCTCTAATAATTTGACATTTTGGAATCTGGACTGTGGAGAATAAGTACAAACCATAAAAATGTAGATGTAGGGTAAAAATGTCACCACAATATCCAAAGAATTGTCACATTAAAAAGGTTACTGGAAATAAACACCACTGGATTAGCCACATTACAATTTATTCTTCACAAATCCTGCACAATTTAATTCCTTTGCAGTAGTGTTTGCTATATATTATCATCATTTTCATTTATAGTATAAGAAAAATTAAATGGAGAAAAAAGTTTGAGGTTCCTTAACTTTAAACCTAAATTTTTAATTACTTCTCCAAGTCCAGAAAATATACAAACTATATAGAAAATAGAAGGAAATGAAACTTTGCTTTCCTGAATATTTCTAGCACTCTAGAAAATGGTTGCTATGGCCACCTGAGGTTTGTTTCCAGCCCTTTTCCTTTGTGGGGCTGCCCCTACCACTTTCCTCCATGGTCCTGTTTGGACCATCACTCACAAAGCTTCATTATCCATTGTGCTAGGCTGCTGCTCTGGTGACCCCAGTGAACCACAGCAATGGCAGTCATGTCCTTGGGTATGTTGTCTCTTCTCCTCAAATATGGAGTGGGCCCTGTGATCTTCTTTAATCAGTAGAATGTGGCACAAGTGACCTTATGCCAGTTTTGGGTTAAAGCATAAGAAGGACCAGCAGCTCCACTTTGTGCTTGAGAGGAAGTCAGTTGCTAGGTACAAAGTCTAACTACTCTAAGACTGCCACAGCGTAAGAAGCCCGACCTAGCCACGTGGAGCAGTCATGTGAAGGAGAGCTGCATCTTCCAGCCAACAGCTCCAGCTAAGCTCCCAGCCAAAAGCCAACATCAACTTTTGTGAGTGAGGTCATCTTGGAAGTGAATCCTTGAGCTCCAACTGATGTCGCATGGAGCAGCAATGAGCCTGTCTCCCATATGCTTTGCCCAAACTGCAGAATCAAGAGTAAATAACAACAACAAAATGTTTGTATTTGAAGCCAACATGTTTTGGAGCAATTTTTAATGTAGCAATGAATAATTATAACACTCTTCCAAACCCCTACGCTACAAAGATGGGCAAATTAGTATTTTTTTTCCTGAAAGAAAGAGGGTAGTTTTGCCACTAAACACATGTGAATCACAGAAATACAGAAGCTTGCAAACAGAGGGAAGCAGATAAGACAGACAGAGAGTCTTTGTGGACTGATTTGAGCCCTCAGCTTAGCTGGGGCTGAAGCCAACTCTAGCACTCGAAAGTCCCACTTCTATGTTTCCCCTCTTTTTAAAAATTTTATTTTTAAAAATTTTTACTTGAGTGAGTTGGTGTTATCTTTCTCTTATTTGCAGAAAGTGGATTCCTGATGAATTCTGTCCTGTTCCAGCATGGAACGGGGTAGCAAACGCTGACATCAAATAAAGAGGTGGTGATGAGAAAAAGAATCTGCAAAAGACATCTGAGTCTCTCTGTGTGCAACCTACTGTGTCAGAAGCTGGAAGGGATAAAAAGGTCTGCCAGAGACTGTATTAGTTTTCTACTGCCGCTGTAACAAATGATCACACTTAGTGGCTTAAAATTCTATTTATTATCTTAAACACGGTTCTGACCATCTGACATGGGTCTTGCTGGGCTAAAATCAAGGTGTCATTCGGGCTGCATTCCTTCCTAAGGGATCTGGGGGGGAGTCTGTTTTCTTGCTTTTTCCAGCATTTAGAAGCTGCTGGCATTCTTCACCTGTGGACCCTTTCTCCATCTTTCAAATCAGCAACTTGGATGGAATCCTCACAGGGCATCCTCTTACCTCTTCTGCCTCCCTCTTCCATTGCTGAGGGCCCCTGTGATTTCATTGAACCCACCCCAACACTCCAGGCTAATCTCCTATCTCAAGGTGCTTAACTTAATCATATCTGCAAAGTTCCTTTTGCTGTGTAAGGCGACATAGTCACAGGTACCAGGGATTAGCAGTGGACATCTCTGGGGGGCCATAGTTCTGCCTTCCACAGAGAATATCTTTGCCAAAGAGCTCTGCTCTTCAAGGGAGAATAGTCAGAAATATAACACACACACACACAAACAATACGCACACACACACACACACACACAACACACACACACACACACACACACACTGAGCAATATAGTGTTCAGTGAATGCAACAGACAACCAGAAAAACATCACATGTGCTTGAGGAAATCACTATAGCTCATTCATTGATTTCTTCTGTAAACATTCATTGAGCCCAGCGTAGGTGCAAAGCTCCTTGGTAGCTGCTAGAAACACAAAGATAGATTTTTGTCCCTCTCTTTCAAACACATTTCTAACAAGAGAGTTAACAAGCATCTAAGTACCTATAACACAGTGTGGTAATAAAGTTAAAAAATGAACTTGTGATTTTGAACTCTGCCAGTTTCTTCTGAATACTGAATTCGATGTATAGATGTATTATTTTTGAAGAACTAAGCAGATTAAAATGTCCTTTTAATTTAGTAAATCATGCCACCGCACTGCACAGCCTAATACAAATGACTTTAAATCAGTTTCAGATTTAGCCACACCGAATCTGAATCTATTTAAATTTTACAGTCACACTCCTATGCTAGACAAGCAGTTTACATTTATACTTTAATTCTTAGAATTACAAAGAGTTTAAATATTGATACACATAAATCTACATGGTGCTTCCATGAAAAGAGTTACAGCTTTCAAATATTCTTGAAAAGAGATTAAGACTATAGTAGATCATAAAAGAGATTCCATTTTTCTAACACATTTAGATCAAAACACCAAAAGTGAGGAAGGGGAGGTATGGTGAGCAGGAGAGCCCAGGAAGGTTTTCTGTGATGTTAGGGGAGGGGAGTTTAGTATCCATTATTTATGTATTTATAAAAGAGAAAAGAAAATCACAGATTAAATTATGCAGGAGCCTGAAATGTGTATAAAGAATGTCTAAAAAATACTCTATAGGTAAACATGATCAGTCCAGAAATAGCTAAAAACTTATTCATAGCTAATTTAGATGTTGAACTCTGAATTCCAGTTCCTTGAGAAGGTTTTTGTTGTTCTATTTTGTTTTAAACCACTGACCCTCACCACCCCCAGAAGTTTCTGCTGTTGGAGCTGGTAAGCTGATGGTACCGTGGAGGCAGAATCCAGGCTCCATCTTTTCTTGTAGGTGTGACTTGCTGATGTCAGGATATGTACAGGGCACTTAGGGATGTTAGTTGACTTTTCCCTCATTTAGAAACCAAATGGTACACATTAAGAATTCTTAATCATTGAGAAGATATGAATTATCGTGCATCCGATTTTCAGGGCATTTCATCTCTATTGTATTTCATCCCTTATAGAGCATTTCATCTAATTTCACCTCTATTCATCTCTACATATGTTTATGAAATGCTTTTCTTAAACTCTTACGATTTATAGGTAATTCACATGAAAAAATTTGCAAGTAGAAAGTAATCATTTGGGAAAATGCTCAAACTACTAACCAAAGTATAAATTAAAATAATAATAAAAAAATTAAAAACATTAACCTGGTGAGGTGGCTGTGAAATAGGCATACTCAAATACTTCCAGGGAAATCAATGTAGCAACTACTCCTTACCTTGAGAATCTCTAATTCTGTGATAGTCTATGCGGTGTGACTCTAATCTCTTTGTAAATACACTTGCCAAACAATAATTCTAATGTCCAGATTTTAAGTGCTCTGAAGTTCTTCAAGTTCTTTAAAAAACCATTGTCTAATTCTAAGACTTTTTGTCTGGGGATCATCATTTACTATTCTAAACTCCTGTGCTTTCTAGCTTTCAAAGACAATTCACTTCAAAATATGAAAGGGGTTGAGAACCCTGATTAAAATATGGAACGAGAGGAAGGTTTGTAACTAACAATATGTTAGTACCACTCAACACTTGACAATTATTTAATGATTTTCCTCCTCACTGAAGAGAGAAAACCATGACGACATATTTGTGTTTTAATTTGGCAAAGTTAATTATAATAAAAGAATTGATTACTATGATTAAAAAACACTTTTTGTTAACATGATAATGCAACGGTCCTCAATCTTTTTGGCACCAGGGACTGGAGCTCCTATGAGAATGTAACGCCTGATGATCTGAGGTGGAGCTGAGGTGGTGATGCTAGCACTGGGGAGCGGCTGCAAATACATATAGAGCTTCACTCACTCACCTGCTGCCCACCTACTGCTCTGCAGCCTGGTTCCTAACAGGCCACGGACCACTACCGGTCCACGGCCCAGGGGTTGGAGACCCCTGTGATAATGGACACATTGGTTGTCTGAATCTAAGTAGTTGATATAGTTGTTCTAAAGCTGTAGGACCTCAGAAATTCAATGGAAATTCTACCACTGAGGCATTTAATAAACACAAAGATTCATTAGACTTGATACTTATCTGTATTCAGAAATCAATGAATGCATTATGCTAACACGTAAATGGAGATGCTCCCAGGAATGAAATAAACACTGCTGATGATTTTATTTATGGTAAATAGCCATCATAATTAGCCAAAACAAGGGAAATAAAACAGGCTCAAACTTCAACGGATGACAGGTCCCTTTGTCTTGCTGAAGGGAGCGCGGGTCAAACTAACTTGCTCTCCTAAATTGTCAGCATTTTCACTCTAACCTACCTTTTCCTCTTCTCTCGACCAAGGCGATTTGACTTAAATATCTTCTCTCTGCTGACATCTCTTGCTATTTCAAAGATTTGTTCATTGAATATGTGCTTACTAAGTGCCTATTAGGGGGCCGATGTTATTCCAGCAAAGGCCGTAAGACAGGAACGCGTCCTCATTGAATGAGCTTGATGTGTCCCAGTATGGGGAAAGAGAGCAGTATGGCAGGAGCACAGTCACAGAGTGAGTTAATAGGTGAGCTCAGAGAAAGAGGCAGGGCCACATTCTATGGCTCTTCCTGGGCCACGGCAAAGGGTTTGCATTTTATTCTCAGTGCAATGAGCTGGGCATTGGAAGGTCTACGCCAATGATATGATCTGATGAACCTACTCTAGTCTTCTTATATGTATTATGCATCTGCCAAGAAGGTCCCAAAACACCACAAAATTTTCTGACCCTCCCAGATAGCTACTAGATATCTTTTCTTACATTTTTTTACCTATCATTTTTTTTTCAGGTGAGGCAACCCTGTTGACCTCACAGATTGCAAGGAACTTTTCACCTTACAATTCCTTATTTTTTCCTTTTGACGCCTATAGCACCTGGTCTTCCTAGGTGGTCTCCCATCCAAGTACTAACCAGGCCCGACTCTGCTTAGCTTCTGAGATCAGATGAGATCGGGCTTGTTCAGGGTGGCATGGCCGTAGACCTACCTTCCAAATTTTTAATAACTTGACTAAGACTTCTGCCACACCACTAGGTGCTGGGTGCTGGGGAAACAACCATGACCAAGGTGGACCCCATTCTGCTCTTGAGGAGCTTCCGATCGAGCTATTCTCAGAGCTTTTAATTCATTAATAAGGCAAGAGAGATGGCTCCATCTGTTTATACATTGCCTGATATAATAAGGACCCAATATATATTTGCTGAATGAGTCCATGCAATTCATAAATGCATTTTCAGCTCCAAGTTACAGGAACTTATGTGTAAAGCTGCCTCATTTCATGTCATTCAGCCAGTGCTTTGGCATAGTCAGATAATTTTGGATCCCGATTCTGTCAGCCCCACCACAGGCTGTTTTCATGATGGGCAAAATTTCTTTTTCCCTTTTTCCAAGATACTGACAATAATACTGTGTTAGAGGGGCTCACCACCATGGCTGGACTCTTACCATAAATCAATACACTTTGAGTCTGAACCTGAAATCTTTTACTGACTTCCAGAATAAATCCATGCTCTAGATGCTTCATAGATATGGGGCTTGGTCAATGGGGACAGAGTAAAGTATTAGAGAAAGATGTAAGTGAAAGGATGAATAGACCCCACTCAGGCACAGGAGATGGGGAGACAAGAATGGCCCAGGCTGCGGCACAGCATGTGTTAGGGAGCACAGTGACCTGGGCTACGGTCATGACCTGATCTTACTTGTTTATACCTTAGAGGATCCTGTCGGGATGAACTACTTCATTAAATCGAGCTCTCTCACAGTACGATTTTTACTTATTCGAAACTTATAATGCAGTTCACATCTGCTAGATTTATTTCTGCCCTCTGTATTATCTTTATTTCAACATTTTCATAACTACTATATTCTTCAAGATGAACTTTAAGATAATATTTTCAACTCTCCCTGCCAAACTGGGAGGTTGATTTAATTAGATTTAATTTACTAAGAAAGAGTTAACGTCTTTAAGATGCTCAATCTTCTCATTCAAGAACATAAAATGTCCATTTATTTGTCTTTATTTCTACCCTAAAAGAATTCTGAAGTTTTTTTACATATAGCTACCTATCATTTTTGGTCAAGGCAATTCTTGTCTATTTCAGTTACGTTGAATGATTAATATTTTTTATTACACATTTATTTGGAACCCAGACACTTAATTAATGCTTTTATTAATTTTAATAGTTCTTTTAGAAATTTTAAAAGTTTTCTTGATGAAGAAATTTATCACTCTCAAATATTGATAATATTTTCCTTCTTTACAATATATTTATATCATTAATTTCTCAACTTATTGTGATGTTAAAATAGAATTTCCAGGGGAAAAAAAGATTAAATAATGAGGAAAGTTATAGACTTTTTTCTCTGATTTTTTTTTTTAAGAAAATGCCTCCAAGATTAAGGAAGTACTGTACGTTAATTTGACATTGTATTATTTACCATAGAAAATAAAAAAGAAAAGTGAATTATTTTTCTAACCTTTGTTTTCATGATGTTTTCTTTTTTATCCTAATGGGTGTTTAATTTGATCAAACACCTCTTCGGCAACTATTGATTGCCTAATTTTCTTTAGAAAGCTATCTATGAATACATTTCCAATTATGGAACAACTTTTGTACTTGGTATAAATCTCACTCTCTCTTGTGCACACACATATTTTTAAATACATTTTTCCCTAAATGCAACTTATGAATTCATTCATTCCTTTAACAATATCCATGAAAGCAGTGCTCTATATGAGGCATTACCCTGCGTACTAATTTAGAATGAGAGAGCCAGAGAAAACCCCAAGCTTAGTCCAGTGATTCCCGTAGTATTTTCTAATCCCAGTGAGTTTCTGAAGATCTCAAAATGCACCCCTAACTAGTTCTGTATTTTTTTTAATTGTTAAAAAAGAACGTGTTTTACATGTTTCTCTGATTCGAGTAGGAATAATCTCAACTCATCGTAATGCTGATTAGCTCTTGATTAGTGATTATGAATAGCACTTAACATAGGTGGAAAAAATATAATACAAAACACTAACAATTATTTAATAAATGTAATTGGGTTATCCATGATTATATCCCACACCCTCATTTTACAGAAGAATCTGATGGCCAGAGAAATAAAACTGCAGAGCTACTTGGAACCATGGTGGAATAAAGTAGAACACTTGTTTTTAATCAACCAACATTGGTTTATTTCTATGCCCAAGTTTGATTTTTATTAATTTTTAAATTATATAGTCCACGTGCAAAAAAAATTAAGACATTACTGTCACAAGACTCACTAACTATTCATTAGGTCTGATTTCTTTTTCTAATCATCGAGCTAGGCATCATCTCCTAAAATCTCTTTCTGGTGGCTGCTGCCGTGTAATGGAGTCATAACCAATGTCCAATGGACATTTTCATTGCTTTTATTTTTTCAACCAAGTAGACATCAAGAAGAGAAACTCAGCTTTCAGACATGGCAAGTAAACTCATTCTATGTGCAATTGGCGCATAGAATTTTCGAGGCCTCTGACATCCAGATACTGAAGACCCAGCAGGAAATTCCATAGACCCCTCCTCCCCCAATGAATGGAGGACCAGGAGATGGGAGAAGCCTGGGTCCCCACCAGGAATATAGCTGCCACATATTGGGAAAATCCATCTGGACTTCGGAGCAAATTACACCTTTCTAGTGTGTTAAGCCATTGAAAAATGAAGGTTTACTTTTTTAAGCAGCTAAGGTTAATTAATATGTTACTAAGAAGTCTAAAGTTCCCCTGACCGTGCCGTACCCACTGATGGCAGGACCTTCACCCTCCCTCACGTCAACTTTGTTCTCAGTCTGTTAGACAGCCTTTTAGATTTGTAAGTTATATGTTTATCTCTCTATATGTGGCCCCATAGAAAACACATATCATCTCGTGTGAGTGCCTTTTGTCTTGTTTTACATAAAAATTATCATACGGAGTGTACCTATAAGGAACTTGTCTTTTTTCATTCAAGAATACATTTTTGAGTTCTAAGGCTAATTCTCTTCGTTTAATCATTGCATCATATTCTAGAGTAAAAAAATTAAGACATTACTGTCACAGAGACTCACTAACTATTCATTAGGTCTGATGGCTGTTTCAGATGTTACGGAGACATCTCCATGTTTAGAGATGTATAGATTATTTTATAATTTTTTCCAACAGGATAGACACTGAAAACGGGAAAAATAGATTTTATTTAACCAGGTACCAATAATCCCCCTTCAAAGTCCTATGATCAATTTACTCTCTCAGCAGCTCTGATGGTACATGTTTTACTCACAGCTTCATCAGCGCTGAATATTGCCAGCTTTTACATTTCTGTTATGTAGATCTCACAAAGTGGCAGCCCTTAAATACTCAAAGCTTTACCTATGTGTAGGTGATGAAATTAAGCAATTAATCACAGACATCCTGCTCATGTGGTTATTGCACCAAGCGAACCATCCACATTTGACGTTTTCATATAGTTTATAGTTTTCTGAAATTTTTTTACCTAAAACCCATTTGCTTGGCTACAAGGGGCGGTGGGGGTGGGGGTTGGGGGTTGGGGGAACTGCTCCAGACTAGAGAAGTGAGAAAATTCTATTCCTTGATTTTTCAAAGGCGCCAAACTTCAAGAATTCTTATGGAATTATTTCAGTCTGATTTATTGGGCCTTCTCAAACTCATAGCCATGGGAACACCATAAGTCATTCGATTTTGTGTTTTAATAAGAGCACAATTCAACTGGGTCAGAGAAACATTGCCAGAGAAACAGAAATATGTGTGTGATTTCAAACTTAATGGAAACCAGGACTCGGCATCGCTAGCAATGCCAAGTCTGGAGAGGGACAGACTTGGATAAAACTGGACCGACCCCCCAGGGCTGGGTATTATATAAGACGTTCCTTCTAAGGTGTTAAGTGGTCACTAAAATAGGAGCTAATAAAACATGGCCCTTGACAGTGGATTTTGAAGTCAAAGGAAAGGTTTCGTAGAATTAAAATAATAAACTGGCCGTCCCCACCATCCTTCTCTCGACTCCATTTCGATCTCGCCCGTTCCCTCAGTGTTTGCATGCCCTGTGCTCCTCACAACCTTTGCTCACACAGCATCCTCTGCCTGGGGGCCGTGTCCTGCCTCTTCTGTTTCACCCCAAGTCTTCGGCGTCCTGAAATCTCAGCTAGAATACCACCCCCTCTGGCTGAGCATCACACACGTATCCTTCAAATTTTCTACTTCTCTCCTTTCTATTCCGAGTGATTATAAACCCAGCTGCTACAGTGAAAGTTCTGGATGCAGATGGCTGTGTCCTTTGCTCACCTCGTGACCTTGAACAACAGATGATTCATGCTCTCGAGACTGCAGTTTCTTCATCTGTCAAACGGGCACGGAAGAGTCACTAATGCAATGGGCAGTTACAAGTATTAATAAAATCATGCATGCAACGTGCTTACGCAGAGCCTGACTCTGCCGAGCACTTAATGCATGTCATTACTCCCCAAACACTCTGTATGTGCACAGACTATGTGACTTACCCCGCTGTATTGTAATCGTCAATGTTATTGTCTTTCCTTCAGTGACTGTAGTTCCCTGAAGGCAGAGAACATTTCTCAATCATTGCAGTATCACAGCACATTCGTGATGTAAATAGCTACTTAAGAGATGTTTGGCAAATGGATGAATGCGGACTTGGCATGTCTATTTAGACAGCCTGCCAACCTCAAACTGGTGATGCACGCAGCTTTCTAAGGCAGAGGTAGAGCCATTTTTACAGTTCGGGGCTGGAGAATCAAAACCACAAGAAGAAAATAAGGTTTCAGGAGCCCCACACCTGGAATTTTCCTGTCTGAATGTTCTAGTTCAGATAATTAAGGATTAGAGACTAATCATTTTGAAAGTTTCATCCTGACATTAAAGTTAATTTTGAGTTTTCCAAGTAAAAAACAAAACAAAACAAAAAAACATCCCATCTGAGACTACTTAGCTTGAAGGGGCTTCTCCCTTATTTTATCTGTGTACACAAGTCATAAACATCTGTACTCTATAAACAAAAGCATACTTCTTTGAGAAAAATAGACAGGAGAGAGAGAGAGAGGAAGAGAGAAGGGAAGAAAGAAAGAAAGAAAGAAAGAAAGAAAAAAAGAAAGAAAGAAAGAAAGAAAGAAAGAAAGAAAGAAAGAAAGAGAAAGAAAGAGAGAAAGAAAGAAAAGACTCCATTTGCACGCCAAGTCAGCATTCCAGAGGCACTTTACAGGGAAGTAAAAATGCTGGGAAATGAGAAGTATACTTAAAGAGGGTCGACTTCACATTCCACAGTAGTCCACTGGGGGCTGTGCTTCTGACCCTTAGATTATGTCTACAAGAAAAGGAACAAGGGTTCTGACAGTGAATTAAATGCCGTGTAGACTTTCTGACAGCAGGACTTAATAGACCAACAGCACCCACACAAGTTTGATAAAAAGGTGTGGGTGCCATTTGTTGGATTCTGATGTTCTGTGTGCAGACTTTCAGAAAAGCCTGAGGATTTAGGCAGGAGAAGGTAGCCTTCGGGCATTCTGTGGGTTCTGGAATGAGTCTGACTTGCCTGAGCCTTGGTACCTGGGTACCAGTGCTGGCACACACTTGCTAACATCCCTTGTGGGTTGAATAACATACACATGCTCCTCACTTTTCGCCACTATCTGATAGTCCTTTCTCTGAAGCTGCCCCATCTCCTTTGGATGAAGGGACAGGGACTCCATTCCTCAAGATGAAATTTCACTTCTGGCTGTTTTTTTACACTTGGATGCCTCCAGGAGGAGAGGTGACCCACTTACTGGGACATGAGGAGCAGCAGACGTCTGCTGGACCATGTGAACTGGGAGCAAGGTCGTTCCATCTGGCCTGTCTGTGGCTTCCCTCTTTCTCCTCTGTCACTATTAAGAACTTATAAGGTCCAGGGACCCTCCTGGCCTTGCTCCTCCTGGGCCTCACCAGATTCGACCTCTTCCTAGGAGTGGGCCATGGGTTTGAGAGCATGGACCTGGGAGCCGCCCTGCCTGGGCTTGAATCCCAGCTCTGTCCCATAGCAGCTGTGTGACCCTGGGCAAGTTACTTAATCATTCTGCTGTCAGGTTTTCCATCTGTCAAACGACGATGAGAACAGTGCTAGCCTCATAGAGACGTTGTACAGAGTACCTAGAATCATCCATGAAATGCTCTAATTTCTGGCTAACCTCTATTCTTGCACCCTAATTTAGTTTGCTTCATAACTTTCATCACTACTCATGTTCTATTATAGTTGTATATTTTATCTGGTTCCGCACAAGGATACAAGCTCCAAGAATGCGGGAACCGTTTGTTCCTGACTATATTCTCAGGACCAAGGGCAATGGGAAGCATGCAGTAGGCACTCCGTAAATGTTTACTGAACTTTGCATTGGTGCACATCAAGACACTGATCATCGTTATTTTATTATTTTATCATTGTTATTATTATTCGATTGCCATAATGATTAAATAGTAAAGAAAATACCTGGATGTTGAGTGTGTGGTCAATACACAGTGAATAAAAGCGAGAAAGAGAGAGAGAGAGAAAGAGAGAGAGAG
>NW_024349804.1:6518146-6703506 GCF_902729225.1 Pteropus medius | reverse complement strand
AAAGAAAGAAAGAAAGAAAGAAAGAAAAGGAAAAGAAGCTAAGAAGGTAGAGGACAAATGGAAAAAAGGAAAGAAAGGTCTGCATCTTCCCAGACAGAGATGCTGAGAGGAGAATCAACTTGATGTTGGGGGAGGCAGCGAGGGCAAAGGATGGTCAGTGTTAGAGGGAGAAGATGGGCCAGGGCCCCACAAATCCGTGGCCAAGCGCCCATGCATGAACGAAGCCTGAAGGCAGGGAGACAAGGCCACCGGGAGACACCCTGTTTGGTGGGAGTGACTCGGGCTGCACTGGAGCTGTGTGGCTGCCTCACTGAGGATCTAGAGGCATCTCCTGCACCGGAGATGGCATTTTCGCTATTTGCCAGGACCATGAAATCAGAGACGGCAGACCTCTCTGCCAGGCTTTCCCTTCTCTTTAGTCACTAGGTAGTTAGAGAAGCAGCAGCCTGGGGCAGGGTAAAGATCACAGGCTGTGGAGTCAGGACAATGGGGTGAGTCCCACGAGTCCCACTTCTGCCCCTACAGCGCCCGTGAACTGGAAGGGATGCACCTGCTCATTTTATCTGCAACCCGCCCGCCCCCCACACATCTAAACACATTGTTACGTACCTAGGCGGCTAGTCACATGCTAGTTACGTGGGGATAATATTACTTTCTTTCCAGATGACCTTGAGGATGAATTGAAATAGAAAAAGTACATTGAATATCCAGCAAATCTCTCAGGAAACAACAATGTTCCCTGGACTCTCTCTACCAGCTCAGGATGCATTGCTGCAGCCTAGCGTGCAGCCGGTGCTCAATAACTGCTTATTGAAGGTGAGAACAAAGGAAAACCACAGACACCATATCAAAGATCGTACAAACCTTGTCTACATTCCACCGTCTATACAGGAAAACAAGATAACTGAAAGCATTTTCATAAAAGAACTTGCAAGATGGTTGCCTTAGAGGATTCGGAGAAAGCATTGCATGTCGCCAACCCCGTGCTTTCCCCCTTTCCGGCAAACTCAGGACTAACTTCATTCGCTAGTCTGCAGTCCCCAACTTGTCCAAGATTCCAAGTATAAAAACAGCAGGCCAGGGTAATCTAGGCACATTTCTCCTGCTTGTCTGTTACCACTTTCTCAAATCTCTGAAAACTCTGTATTCTTTTTCTAGTTTACATTTGAATGATTGCTAGTGTGTAACTTGTTACTTTAATAACATTCAAAATTTTACTACCTCCTTCCCTCCCTTCCCACCTCCCTCCTCTCTCTCTCCTCTCTCTCTCTCTCTCTCACTCTCTGTCTCTCTCTGTCTCTCTCTGTCTCTCTCTGTCTCTCTCTGTCTCTCTCTCTCTTCTTTCTCCCAAGGCTTTTGTTACCAGAATTCCAGCCCCTCCTCAGAGGGAACATTTTAGCAGCATGGGTTTATGGCTACCGTAAAGAAGAAAGTTTGAAAGGCAAAGCCAGAGACGTGATCCTCAGCTTTATAACCAACTCCTGTCAAAACATAACAAACCACAGCCAGACATGAGCTGCAGTGACAGAATGTAAGACCATAAAGATGATGGAAATCAGATGGGACAGGCACTTTATAGAAACAAACACCTTCCTTGCAAACAGAGAGAGTGAGAGTAATACTGAAAAACCCTTCCTGGGGAAGGGAAAAAAAAAACAAAACACATGGTCGGAAGAAATAAGGACGAAAACATAAAATTCAAATGACAATCCAGCCCAAGGAGATAAACCCAAGGCAGACAAAGAATCCAATTTCACTAAATCAAGCGGACATCTCCTCCTGACTTTAATTGACCTCTGTAAGCTGGATCCTGAACAAACATAAAATTAAAAAGTGGGTACATCCAGGGGAGAAATGGACCATCAGGGTGTAGGTGTTTGCAGTTTCACTTCAGGACATTCTTGGTTCTGTATAGAAAACGTGAAAACAGCCATTCCGTTGCGGCACCTAGCACGAGGTCATGGATGCGGCGTCCCTACATTGTACCACCCGGAAGCTTCCATATCTGAGGCCAAGATCCGACAATATGTCCGAACATCAGAGCAGGTTTCTATGGTATTGTTGCATTATTGGAAAGAAGTAAGCACAGGAAGAGGATGTGAATGCAATGTATGCAAGCTCATCAGGATGTCCGAGAAAACCTGTCTTCTATTGAATTAGAAACCTTACAAAGGGAGGAAGTACCACACCGGTCTCTATTGGCTGGAGTCCCTTAGTTACTGAGGGTGGTCTGTTTCAAAAAAACCTCCCCTTAGTCTCTCTGGCTTTCCTCTTCTGGACATTCTTTCTGACCCTTTCATAATTTTTCTTCTGGAAAAATCTTTCTCTTCTTTAGCTTCCAGCTTGAGAACTGCTTCCTCAGGGTGCTTTCTCTGATTTCCAGAGGTCGAGCTGGTTGGGCAAGTTCCATTAACAACCTACACTTCTCTGTTACCGTGTTTATCACATATGGTGGTTCTCAAACAGACTACGTCTGGGGAGCACGTTAAGATCGAGACTGCCAGGCTTCACCCCTCAAAGCATCTGTTTCAATAGGACTGCAATGGGGCCAGGCTCTGGCATTTTTAGCAAGTAGCCAGGTGCTTTGGATGCAGGCGATGCCTAGACCATATTCAGAGACACCGATCTATTTGAATGGTCTCCACGTCATCTCAGTATGATGAGAACAGTCACCATATCTGCCTTGATTCAGAGCACCCAGCACCCAATAAGAGCCATCCCCGCTATACACGTATATGCATGTATGTGTGTGTATGGGTGTGTATGTATGTTTGTATGTATGTTACACATGCGTATGTGCACGTAGACACACACACATAGAGTCACTGAGTGAATGTGACATGGCGTGCGTTTGGTATGTTACAGAGTTTGCTCTGTTCAGTGGAGATGGGGATAATTGTGGCATGTAGCTAGCTGGGTGCAATAGCTCATAGCCTCCAGTGCTTATCACAGACTTCCTCCATGATGAGCTTCTGGGAGAATGCATGGGATTCTCAGAAAACAAAAACAAAAGTAAAAACTTCTGCTTACTGCTACCAACAACTTCCAGGTAACACACCGGCCGCCTCTGTCCTGCCGAAAATTCCATGAGGCTCACCTTGCTGATTCCTCCAGGGTGCAGGCTCTGATCAGGGAGCTGAGCACCCCCACACAGGAACCTCCCCTAGTGGCACTTCAGTTGAGAAGACAAATGCTACAATTTCGAACGCCCCAGACTGCAGTGGGGCCACGTGGTGAGATGATTGTGGGAAACAGATTTGAAAGGTGAAGTCTCTTTTCAAATGTTCCCTACCTGTCATATTTCTAGACAATCGACGCACCACTTAATGTGTTAAAATACAATTGAGTGCTGAGCTTTATACCCAAGGTTCATTATAGCCAGGACTTTGCATGATGAATTTGCAGGAGATGAGGGATTTGCAGCAATCTAAGAAGGTAATTCCCGGAGCCACCGGGCCATTGTGAGTACATATGAATAGATAACCAGGGTGATCATTCGTACATTTTCGGGCTGTGGAGATATGAACAATATCTCGCTAGTGGATAATACCAGTTGTCAAGCATATGCTTTATAACCCATAGAACTCCCTCTTGTTTTTTCAAGCCGCTGGTAGATATCTTTGATTTTTTTTTTTCTAGATGCAGAGAACTTTGGAAAGGTTTTATTCTTTTCTCCTTCCTTTACCAGACAAGTTGATAGTAGAGACAATTTAAAAGGAAAAAAAGTCAGGTTAGATAAAAACATTATGAACAACCATTTCATCGACACTTTAAACACCATTGAAACGATTCTAAATACATATGTTAATATCTGTAGCCAACACAAGCAAGATCTTGCAAATGTCAGATACACTGCTTTCTCTGCCTAAAGAATTATTAGGCTTGGGATCTAATCATCTGCTACATCCCTCTAGCCCTTATTTGTCCGAAAGTCCCATAAGGGAAGGGATCATATCTATCTAGATCATCTCTAGATCCTGAATGTTCAAAACAGTGCCTGGCACGGTTGCGAAATAATTACTATGTTTGCTCACACTGGGTTTCTAACAGCTGGAAGACAGAGCTGATCAGGTAGACTGAGCCTGGGAGCCAAACCAAGCACATATAATCCAGGGGGTGGGGGGCGGGGGTGGGAATGAGCCTATGCGAAGGTGTGAGCAAGAGAAATCAGGAAAGAAGGAAGTTCTGAGTGACTAGAATGAAAAGACGCGGGCGAACTAGAAGCCGAGACACACAGGAAGGCCACGGGCAGGAAACGGGTATGGAGCGTGGTCCAAGTCAACAGAGAACTGCTGTTGCCAGGGAAGGCTTGTCCAGACTACCGAGGGTTCTTTCTTGCGGAAGGAACCCCACCAGCGTGGTCCTTCTCACCTCTCTGCCTCTTCGCTTGCTCCAACGGGGAAGGAGGGGAGGTAAGGAGAGTTAAGGAATCTTATCAGAGAGTTGAAAGTTTAGGAGAAATCAAGCACGTGTAGCCCAGCCCCATCCTCTCCCTTTACTTGGATACGAGCTCTGCTGAGAATACACATTCTGCTCAGCGAGTCTAGGGGCAGACCCTGTCCCAGAGGGCGAGCCAACAATGCTGGTGACTGGGTGGGCAAGTCTACTTGCTCTTGAACTTAATGTTAGGAAAGCCATTTGCCTGTATAAGCCATGTTCTCCTAGAACTGTACCAGCATTATAGATGGTGTCTTTTGCATCTGCCATCTTCTTTGTTTTATTTCTCAATTGGTTCAGAACTTAAGGGTTAAAAATTGTCATTTATGGAAATCTCAATGCATCGACAAATAGTTGGCAGGTAGCAAACAGATTTCAACCTGATTCTATTTCAAAAATGCTTTTCACATACCTACCATGTATACAGCACCATGTTGCATTTCAGAGTGATGACAGCAGTTACCAGGATAAGATTTCAGGCCAGGGTACCTACGAGATGTTCTAGACTCAAGGCGGAGGAGCATATCTCTGATGTCATAACATAACAGCTGATTCAACGACAAAAGTGTCCAGGCTTAGATATCCATGCTTTCTAGCCAACCTGGGACTTTTGCAGCCCCAAGTGCATCTTGTGACCTAAGCCCCTCGAAGGCAAGAACTCTACCTTAGTCCTGGTTCCAGGGTCTAGAAGAAAGCTTAGCATAGAGCATCACAATAGGATGGTTGGCTAGAAGCATGGATAAATGAATCTTGCTGAAGATCAGATGTGTGTTGATAAGAAGGGAAAAATCACCTCCATGTCAAGTGATCAGAGTGGCAAGTTAGAGAGGGTTTGAGCTCTCCTAGCAATTACACTTCTAGATAAATGGTGTACATTTAGAAAGATGCTTTCAAAACACTATAGTGGGCGTTTTTACTAGATTAAGAACCATATTTCAACAGTACTAGTGAAGGTGCTTTAAAGTAAAGACAGATAATGGCTGTTTGTTAGAGAGGTAGATAACAAATCTACACAAAGAAGCTCCCGCCTCTTCTTTCCTGAGTTCTTCCTTTTTCTCATACAGCCAAGAAATAATCAGTGGAGCAGTGAAACCTGCTTTTTGATCGGGAAGACTACTTTGATTTTCTAGATGAGTAGGCCAGGTGCCAATTGGAGAACTGACAGTGAATGATTATTTAGATTTAGAAATCACAGATTGAATTATATATTTCGAGGGAAACAAATAAAGAGGAAAACAAAAACTAGGAATATCTGGTACGTCGAAGGCATTCAACAACTATTGTTTGAATGACATAAAGGAACCAAACGTGTTTAAAAAAGAGCCAGAATGGGTACAAGTCAGAAAACACCGAGATGGGTTTTTCAGTAGCTCATGGTGTGGGCAGCAGCTTTAGTATGACTTTCCCTTCATACCCAAAGTCCCCCAAGTCTTTAGATCTCAGGGATTAAAGAAGAGATATCAAGAACAACAGCTCTTAGCTGATTTCATAAGGCAGTTTTGAATGAAAAGCTGTAGAGTTCAGCTTTTACTCTGCAGACAGAAGTTATTAAAGGCTTTGAGCAAGACAGGAGCAGGTCTGGATTTCAATATTTCCCAGCTTTAAGTTTTGATAATTTTCTTTTTTTTTTTTTTGTAACAGCCCAGTAATGTTTAGTTTTCTCTGTTAATATTGATATCAAATCATTGAGAAACTAAAAATGAATTTTATAGATCTGGTATGGGGTGAATGCATGTGTTAAAGGAGAAAACGTTCAAATCTCTATGTGCAAAAAGAGTCGTTTTAGAGCCTCAACCGAAACTCAACAAAAACATTGTCATAAAAAAGCTATTGTCCTAAGGTCTGCAATCCTGTATAATGGTCTGCATTCTGAGTAACTTATTATTCCATCGATGTCCAATTTTACCATGTTTATTTTTCTATACCTACACCTCTAGACGCTTTTAACCAACTCCCAAAGATGATCACTCTTCCACTCCAAAGCCAAACTCATGAGTAGGATGTAAGTTCCAAGAGGAAGGCTCTTGCCTTTTGGTTCATTTCTGTATCTTCAGCATGCTGCCTATTTCCTGGCACAGAGCAGGCACTCGGTGAATATTTGTTGAATAGATAAATGAACGATGACTGGTATGAATTGAGCAAAATAGTACTTACCGAGAGTAACTGGAGAAAAGTGGGGGTGGGGTAGGACATGCAAAATAAATAAAAGGACAAAATGTTCTCCAAAGAAAGGCCGTTTTACTGCTTTTACCCACGCTCTTTAAAATCAATGACTGTCAAGTGCTAACAATTTAAGTGATACTTGGAGATACTTGAATAAATCAATACAGCCACATTTATAATTATCATAGAGCGTACATGCCCAGAAAGTGGCTTAACATACTTAAAATATATACTAAAGAGTTTCACATCCTCCCTATATTCTATGCTATCACCAGACTTTCGCCATTTGCAAAGCAAATTTTCTTTTTTAGTTTCATTGAGAAAAGAATTTCATACTCAAGCAAATGACCATGATTCTGAAATTGAGGTGTCCAAATATAAGAAATTTTATTGCAACTGGTAATGAGACATCAGTAACAGCCTCTCATTACTGCTACCCAAAGCCTTTCTGCCAGCTGATGGCTACTGCTGCTGCTAAGAATGATGTTAACAGCTGACTAAATTTAAGTTCTTATCAGGTGCCAGTCATTTGACTAAATATTTTTTACCTATACTCTCAACAACTTTACATAGTAGATAGTACTATGATCCCAGTTTTACAGATAACGGGACTGGGGTTCAAATACACAAAGGTCACGCATCTAGAACATCAGAATCCACATTCAACCAACCAATAACATGTTGTGTAATATCTTTTATTGTGAGGACAGTTTTGTGTCCCTTGCGTTTTTTAAAAACTTTATGCACAACTCCAGCATAGTGTCAACCACATAATAGGTGAACGATACAAGTTTTGCTACACTGATGCCATTGTGTGAATAAAGGCTACAAAAGTACAACTGATTATTTAAAAGCTACTAAAGAATTTATTTTTGTGGATAGCATTTCAAAAAGAATGCATAGTATCTGTTTGGGATAATTTCAATACATATAGGGATCTCAAAGATCACCTAGTCTAATCATCTGCCAAAATTATCTGGCCAAGTTCAATAGTCTTTGAAATCTTTCAATGGCTGCCCCCATAGCCTTCAAGATAAAGTCTGGACTCTAATATGACTTGCAAGGAGCTTGCAGGAACTTGGTTCCTGCTTATCTCTTTGATATCACTGCTTTACTTCCCTGCCTCTCGGTTCCTCCTCATCCACTCCTGCCTCCCTCTCGGTCCCCACCGCTCACTCCATGTCACAGACAGACACACAGTCTTGGGTCTACCAGCAGAGAACTTCTGACAGCTCCTCTCAACCTGACCGCTTTCCCTTTTGTCTGCAATTGGTTCACGACGTTCCATCTGCTTGGAACGCCATCACCTTCCTCTGGTTAATTTATCCTTTAAAAACCACCTCCAGGACATTTGCAGGAAGTGTCTCTTAGCAGCGCTTCTGACATTCCTTCTGCTCTCTGCAAGGACACATCTCACGCTGGGGTAACAGTTTACTTGACTTCCCCGTTAGCTCTGTGACGGTACGCACTATATACCTGTGTCATGCTGCATCCTCTCAGTACCAGGGACAGAGTTGGCTGCATATGTATCTGGTGAATGAATTAGACTAAGAAGCCAAGATTTCCAATGCCCACTGAGTTCTCTTCCATGAATATAGCAGCTTATCAACCAGAAAAAACACAAATGCAATGAAGTCTTTGTGCAGGACAGTCTTCCGACCACTGGGAACTCAGAGAAGCTTAAGCACAGTCTTCAAAGCCGTTAGTTCTGTGGCTTTTATTAACACCGGGATGCATTTCTTGATGCAGGCATGCTGTGTCTCCTGGGATAGTGTCCTCCACTGTAAAGAATGTCTCAAAGCTCCCTAAGAAGGCGAGTCGCCCTTGCTCCCCACAAGGTCTACAGGGAACCTGAAATCCCTTCTGCTCTGGCCAGGGGTGACAGAATGGCTCGATAAGAAAGATCTGTGCTGGAATCAAATTAACCAAGGACGTAAAGGCCTGTTTTTGGAAAATTAGAAGTCATCGAAAAAATAAATTGAAGAAGATACGAGTAAAAGGAAGTGTAAACCGTGCTCACGGGTAGGAAGAATCAATATTGTTAAAAGGGCCACACTATCCAAAGCAATCTATAGATTCAATGCAATCCCTATCAAAATATTATGTCGTTTTTCAGAGAGCTAGAACAAATAATACGAAAATGTATATGGAACCATAAAAGACCCCAAAAAGCCACAGCAATCTTGAGAAAGAAGAACAAAGAGGCATCACACTACTTGATATCAAACTCTACTACAAGGCTACAGTAATCAAAACAGCACGGTACTGGCATAAAAACAAATACATTGATCAATGGAACAGAATAAAGAACGTGGAAATATATCCTATATGGTCATTTAATCTATGACAAAGGAAGCAAGAATATACAAAGGGGATAAAGACAGTCTTTTCAGTAAATAGTGCTGGAAAATTGGGCAGATACATGCAAAGAATAAAAATAAAACTGGACCTCCTTCTTACATCACACACAAGAATAAACTCAAAATGGATTAAAGACTTAAACGTAAGACCCGAAACTATAAAACTTCTAGAAGAGAACACAGACAGTAAACTCTCTGATATTACTATCAATAATTGTTTTTTCTGATATATCTCCTTGGATAAGGGAAACATAAGGAAAAATAAACAAATGACACGATATCAAACTAAAAAGTTTTTGCACAGCAAAAGAAACCATCAACAAAACGAAAAGAAAATCTATTGAATGGGAAAAGACATTTGTCTATAATATACCTGACAAGGTGTTAATATCCAAAATTTATAAAAAAATTCATATCTTAACAACAAAAAACAATCCGATTAAAAAATGGGTAGAAGACCTGAATAGGTATTTCTCCGAAGAGAAAATACAGATGGCCAGTAGACATATGAAAAGATGTTCAAGGTCACTAATCATCAGAGAAATGCAAATTAGAACCACAATGAGATATCACCTCACCTCTGTCAGAAGGGCTGTCATCAATAAATCAAAAGCAACAAATGTTGGCGAGGACGTGGAGAAAAGGGACCCCTCAAACACTGTTGGTGAGATTGCAAATTGGTACAGCCACTATGGAAAACAGTTTGGAGATTCATCAAAAAATTATAAATAGAACTACCTTTTGACCCAGCAATTGTACTCCTGGGCATTTATCTAAAGAAAATCAAAACATTAGTTCATAAAGATTTATGCACTCCTATGTTCATGGCAGCTCTATTCACAACAGCTAAGATAGGGAAGCAAACTAAGTGCCCATCAATAGATCATGGGATAAAGAAGTTATGGTACATATAGACAATGGAACGTTAATCAGCTATTAAAAAAAACGAAATCTTACCGTTTGTAATAACATGGATGGACCTAGGGGGTATTATGCTGAGTGGAAATAAGTCAGGCAGAGAAAGATAAATACCACATGATCTCACTTACATGTGGAATCTAAGGAATAAAAGAAATGAACAAACTAAATAAAAACAGAGTCACAGATACAGGGGACAAACTGGTGATTGCCAGAGGAGAAGGATGTTGGGGGGCTGGGTGAAAAAAGCGAAGGGATGAAGAAGTGCAAATTAGTAGTTACGAAACTGTCACGGGGATGCAGAGCGCAGCACAGGGAATGTAGTCACCGGCGCTGGAATGGCTGTGTGCGGTGCCGGATGGGTGCCAGAGTAATCTGGGGGATCGCTTCACGGATTGTATAAATGTTTAACTTTTTAAATTTCAAAATAAAATTAAAAAAAAAATAAAGTGGTATGCAACAGCTAATTCCAAGATAGATTTGTATGCCTGCACATTAATAAAGACTGGAAGATAATTTACACACACACACACACACACACACACACACACACACACAACAATCATCATCATCATCATCTGTGTAGACTATCGTGTTCAACAGAGGAGGCATCTCTCTCATTCTGATGTAGCTTGACATAGGATCAGAAACTTAAGCCTTGAAAGGCCACCAGGTAATGGGCAGCACACTGAATATTTGAACCAAGGTTTTATGCATTATCTTAATTTATTCGCCCTTATGAGGTAGGGACTATTATTAATCCATCGGTACGAAGGAGGGAGGCGAGGCTTAAAGATGATTAGTGGCTTGTCCAAAGTCACACGCTGTTAGAACATCTCGTGTTCTATTCCCATCCACTACTCCAAACCACCGCATTCATCAGAATACACATCAGTTACCGTGAGAATGTAAGATGGACCCTTCATTACCCATCTGAGGCCTTGGGTTTTCATTTACTTGTGTCTTATTCTTTCTCTCCCTGTTTTGCAGTAGCAGCACAGTGCCAGATGTCATTGTACCCGCTCTCAACGTACTGGCCTGGGAGACATGTCATCTTAAAGCCTAAAGTACGAAATCAGCCATGAGTGGCAGGCATTTGTTGACAACTTTGAAAAGACTTTATTCTTAAATCCTACGAGCTCGACACTGCCCTCCAATACACTTGAAACCCAGCCAGGTACTCCGGGAAAAATTGGGCGAGTACAACTTCCGCCCTTTTCTGGCGATCAGCTCCTGGGTAAAGCTTCATTTTATCGCGAATCATCACAAACATACTTTCTTCCACTAACGGTGTGACTTTGAGTGAGCTGCTTATCCTCGCTGTGCCTCAGTTTCCTCATCCATACCATGGAAGGATAACGGTGTCTAGCTCAAGCGCCCGTTGTGAGTTTTAGACAAGGTGGCTTATGTAACGTCCTCATAAGTGTGACTCTCAGCGAAGAACAGCTAACCTTGTATTTAACACATGCGGGCCTCAGTGGAAAGCCTTTCCTGCTCTGTACTCAGTGGGGATGACAACACCTGGGTGAAAATGCTGTAGAAAGCAGATCCATTTGGATGGCCATAAACTGAGGCCTGGACGATAGACAGGATTCTCCAAGAACTGTGAGGAGACAGCACAGCGAACTACCTCTTAGCTGTATTAAAGGTTGCTGCTGGTATTTAAGGAAATTCTCCTGGGAAAGCTGTATGAAAAAGTGTCCACGCTTTTCAACTTCTCCTTCCCTGAGGGCTACTTATTCCTAGTCAGGGCTTCTTGGCAGCGAGATACACTCCATGAGTCATGTTGGGAGGCCAGTGACTAAAGAATTATTCCCTTCAGTGTCACATCTACCCCACCAGAATTCCATTTTCCATTCACCATTTTATGTGCCTAAACCTTCTGGAAAGTAAATAATTATTGAGGGAACCAGAAATGTATATGGTAGTTACTGGCATGGGCCGTGCTATGAGGCAGGGTGCCTGTTCTCCAGCTTAAAAGAAAATGGGTAGTAAATGTTAAAAATATTAGACTCATCCACCCAGTCCACCCTTTGCTAGGTGCTCACAGGGACCTTCCTCTACCTTCTGGAAAGAAGGGAAAACACTAACATTCATCATGAAATCATCACCATCATTATCATCATCATCATCATCATCATCATCATCATCATCGTTATTTTTGGTTTCTATTTATTATGTATTAAGTCCTTTACAGTAACTATCTCTATTTTATGGATGGAGAAATCAAGGTTAAAAAAGATTAGTTTAGTCCTCCGAATGCAAACAGACTTTAAGTGATAAAAAATTAGGATTTCTAGTGTAGCAGGAAGCCCCCAAATGGCCCCACCATCCTCGCCTCCTGGAATTCATGTCCTTAAGTGGTCTCCTCCTCTGGAGGTGGGGCAGGGTTTAGTGACTAACAATAACATGGAGTGTGGCAGAGGCGCTAGGATATCACTTTCAAGATTAGGTTACAAAAAGACTGCGGCTTCCACCATGGCTGCCCTGTGTCACTTGCTCACCCTGAGGAAAGCCAGTTACCATGTTGCAAACTGCACTGTACAACAGGTATTTCCAGTTTGCAGACACCAGGGACCTCAGTCTGCTAACAGTCATGGAATTAAGCTTGGAAACAGATCCCGCCAGCCAGGGCTCGAGATGAATGCAGCACCGGCTGACATCTGGATTACAGCTTAGTGAGAAACACTGACCTTGAGGCACCCAACCAAGACACGCCTGGATTTTTAAACCACAGAAAATGTGAGCTGTTAAATGTTTGCCCTTTAACTACTACATTTCAGGATAATTTGTTACACAGCAACATTTAACTAATACACCCACTCGGTTTGGTTGACTCCATAGTCATGCTAACAGTGACCTTGAGACAGTTCGTTTTTACTCATGTTGCTACAAGTCAATGTTCTGGAGACTCTACCTAAGTTTGCCTCTCCAACCTCGTCTCAAAGATAGTTCACAATGGGGCCTGATGCAATAGGGCTGGGAGTTAGGTGGGAGAGAAGAAAGAGTTGGAAGACGTTGGTTTGGAAATCCTAAGGCTTGACCTTTCCATTCTCCACCACCACTGCTGGGCTCTTAGGAGGAGAATCCCAGGTGCACACAAGTCAGGAACAGAGAAGTGATGACTTTCGTAAGTGCCGTAGCAGCTCTTTGGGGCTAGATTGCAGCCAAGGTGTCGCATACACTTTGGGTACTGTACAAATGTACCCATGGGTGAGAGTGAGCTGAAATTGACTATATGCATCCAAAGGGGGCATCTTCTAAATGATACGTGGGCTCCCAGTGGCTGGGATTGTTGCTATGTCTCATTAATAACAGGTGGACTAGAACAGGCCTTGTCAAGCCTGGGAACAACCCCAATTATACTAGCACCAGGAAGCCAGCTGCAACATGTCACTCAACTGAGTTTCTCTGTTTATTTTTCATTCATACTTCCTTGCCCATTTGGTGAAGTTTTTGTGAAAATCCAAGACAATCTCAAAGATGCTAATGATGCTAACCAGGAACAAGACAGAGGTGACATTTTTTTAGTGTGTTTTTAAATCTTTAACTGGCCCAAAGCATTAAAGGGTGACCTGGGTGGTGTCCCTTCGGGGTAGCCTGACAATAGCTGTGAGTGGAGATCAATGGGAGAGATCCAAAGGAGACCATGGCAGTTGGAAAAGGGGACCACTGGCTTCCAGGGCCACCTACACAAATTTTCCATGACAACTCTCAAAAGAGCGTTATGCCTGTTTCCTTCAGGGGCACAGGGGATCCTGGCTGCAAGGGAATGCGCGAGGCTGGTTCTGTGGCACACTGGCTTGGGGTCCGGGGCAAGTCTGGTTGGGTTGTACGTTTGGGAAATGGGAAGGGAAGGAGGCAGGCTAACCCCGGGGCTCAAGGAATAAACAGGGGCAGTGGCCAGACACAGTTAAGTCTGAGCAGCGTTGGCTGTCTGGGCACCCCATGTCCTCCACCCAATCTCCTCATCCTGCATCCTGGATCCACATCCATGTCTCACCTCTGCTCTGAGCCTTTCAGCATCCTTCACATAACGGGCACTACCAACTCCTTGGAAGCCATGAAGTCTTAGGGCTTCCGAGTGGCACGCAGGAGGCATGGCAAGACCCGGCCTGGGAATATTATCAAGCATCCCATGCTTCCTTAGGCCCCAGAGCTTTAACTATGCTGCACCTTCTGCCAGGACTGCTTTCTCTTTTCATCTCCTCTTTCTCCTCCCAGCAATTATTATCTTCCTGGTAAACTCCTATACATACTTCAAAACCCAGCTCACAGACCATTTCCTTCAGGAAATCTTTACTGGCATCCGGTGATCGGCCTCCATCCTAGTATCTCGGGTTGTGTGAGAGGAGCCACCTCTGTCCTCCCATAACACCAACTATTTCCTTTCATAAGACATGTACGACACTGTATTATAATTACCTGTATCTATGTCTTTTTTCTCTATTTACTGAGAATGCCTGGAGGGCGGGGCCTATAGCATGCATTTCTATACCCCAAATGCATACTGTAGGGGGGGTCAAAAATATTTTTGAAATTAATACTTCAATGGGAGCAGAGAGCATGGGAGGCAAAGCAAACCCATGTAGAAAGACAGAATGCTTTGACCTACGATGTGGCTCTGCAGGAGGAACGATGCTGTGGCCCTCGCAGTGAATTACGACACATTCCATGGAAGGTTGAGACTCTGAGGACTGGCCTGGACACCCACCCACTGCAGACACGAAAGGCCAAGCAGCCGAAGCGAAAGGAACACACGTCGGCAATTTACGAGCCGGATTCTGCCCCTTTTCACTGAGCAGACACGGTGAACGAAACACATGCTGATCCCTGTGTGGGTAATAAAAACCCAGAGAAGATTAAAAAGGTTCACGAATGGCCAAAAAGTCCCCGAGCTTTGGATTAAACATGAGGAAAGGAAACATAGGCTCTGTTTCAAATGTTTTGGGTTTAGTGAAATTGGACGATACATCTTGCCTAGCACCTCTTCATCTAACTCCTAAACCCTCATAAATTCTACGTGAATCAGAAACATACGGGCTGCATTCTTCTGACTTAATTCATCAAAATATTGTTTTGTAAGAATTATGTGGATTCCAGGGAACCCTTGAAAAATGGCATTCCATTATCTCATGCCCAAAAAGCTCCAAACAGAATCCTCGCAGCATAGGAGGAGGCCATTGACTTAGAACCTCTCCAAGGGCGGTCGCCTTGCCGTTGGCCCCTCCGGAAGCCCTGGCCCAAAGTAACTGATTCTACCCCAAAATGATAGCCAGTGAGTTTGCCTCAGATCGGTTTGCCGCATTCCATCTTCCTACTGATTTTAGGATGAGAAAAATATCTCCGTGGAAGGCCCCTCACAACTTTCTAGCTAAAAATTCTACTCATCCTTCAGTCAGTCAAATGTTTTTTTCTTTACCATCCCTCCCCCATTAGAGAAAATGTCTCTTAAACGTGGTTACCCATATCCCTGTCCTTTTAAACATTTGTCTTTTCCAAGGAAATTGTAAATGAATTTCAGCTCATGGATTCAATTCGAAGGACTGGTAGATGCTGCCTGAATACTGACTTGAGAGAGATTTCTAGAGCCGACACGAGGATGTGTTATATTGAGAGTATTAAGACTGATTTTTGACGTCTGCTTTGGACAAGGTGGAGGGCATGCTGGGATGCATGCCATGCCCTCGCTGTCCCTGGTTTGTCCTATAATGCAGTCTTGACCTCAAGGGCTACTGAAGGGTGCATGGGGACATTTGCGCCACCACAGAGTTTATGCTTTTGAATTCTTGTGTTGGGGAGAAGAAAGGGAAAGAAATAGATTCTGCGTCTCCTCCTTTGTTATATCAACACCTGACCCTTTTGAGTCGGTTTGCCATCGGTATCAACCCACTCTCTTTTATTTGCTCTTTCTAATCTCTCGTCAATTAGAAAACCAGGTAACCAGGTCTTTTGAAAATGTGTAAACAGTAACTATGGCTCCCCATCCAGGCTCCCAGGCTCTGGGCTGTGTCTAATACAAGAGCTTTGCTGCATGGAACTTGTCATTGTTATTTTGGGGGCTCTGGTCTTCACACTTCATGTCCTAGTTTCTCAGGTGTTCCGGACAAGAGGAGGTGCTCACTCAATGTCGCCTATAAATGGGAAGAAGCCATACGTGACCACATAGGTGTTTAACCATCTAAAACTTGTGCAGGGTTTAGGATTGTTTTCTATAAGGGCATATGCAGCATAAAATGCCATTACAAATTACCAGAGCCTCAACTGAGTTACATTGAGGGTCAAATCCTGAAAGCCATGATATGTTACCCCCATTTCATGGATGAGAACACCAAGGTTCAGGGAGCTTTATTAGAGGCAGAGCTGAAATCCCAGTCGGCCTGGGTCCATGGGGGAATGTCTCAGAGATATAAAAAAAGCTTTCCCATTCTCTGCTGCCCCAGCCAGTCTGCACTTGGTCCTCGTCTCCCAAAGTCATCAGACCAAAGAAACTGGAACTGGACATACAGAGATTACACTTAACAGGCAACTAATTGTCTAATATATTTCAATAAAGCCGAGGGAAAATTTAGGCAACGGGCCCCAGCTGTCCTACCTGATGCCAGTCTATGGGTGTAGGTGCAGCTGTCTGTGGGGTGCTATGCTTCTGCTGGGGTTCCGATTATTCGGGAGAAAAACTAATCCCCAGACAATAAGATCATGTAATTTACCTGAAAATTCTTCCAGCCTTATGACAACTTCTATTTATGTATTTTGTTTTCAACTCTGCATCCTTATTCTTTGAGGTTAATAGAAACCATTTGATTACAGTAAATCCTCTTACATTTGGATAAGGGGAGTGTGGGGGGCAGGGGACGAGAGGGCGGTTTGATTGGCGAGGAACGCAAACCATATCATGATGTTAGAGAGATGACATGTTTTTAAAATTCATGATTTATCTGCCAGCTAAAACAACAGGAACACAGAGCTCTGAAGCAGCTCGGAGCATTAAAGCTCATATACGTCAAAGCGGTTCAAATCGGATTTGCAACAAGGAGAGCCGAGAAGCCATTTAGGAGGAAAAGCAGTATAATTGCCCTAAGACTTTGGGAAGCGCTCTCTCTGCATTGCATTAAAATGTACTCTGCAATCGCGCTCCCGGGGAGCAAAGACTTTCCAGGGAGGAGTCAGGCGGCTCTGCTTTAATGGGAAGCGGAAACCTCCATCCGATCGCAACCATTTAGATGCTGAGATTCCTCAAAACCACGTGCTGCGGGAAGAAGAAAAGCTCCTACTGCCTTGTGGTCGTCGATGGTTGGCTCTGAAAAGACTTCCTTCTGCCCCGTCCAGCCCAGGAGAAATGTTCACACATCCTCCAGTCGTGGAGTGCAAACCTGGGGTGTTTTTCTCAAGCTCACAGAAGAAGGCCCCGCCCGTCCTCCATGAGGAAGGCTTGACTGCTCTACGAAGTCCTTTCCTGAGCTGCTAATTTTTCAGCGCCCCATTGCCTTATAGGGCGGGTAGCTTTTGATAGGAAGATAGCTACTCATGTAAAGAAGTATGTGGGTGCTTAAATGATCAAAGGTGACTGCTTTATTAAGCTAACGATGCCTTATTCACTCATTCCACAGATATTTATGGAGCGCCCACTCTGAGTTAGCTGTGGCGCTGGCCACACGAGCAACCAATGGCCCACATCTGTCTTCATGGAGTTTACAATCTACTTGACGAAAAGTAGATGATTACACAAACGAATGTATAGTAATACATGGTTTAAAAAGCTATCATGGGAAGCCTTGGATGTTCTGTGAGAGTATAATGGGGAGACTTAACCAAGAGTGGGGTGTCAGGAAAAGCCATGGAAAGAAGTCTGGGAATAAGGGAGTGGAGATAATAGCATGAGAATGAATTATTCTCTAATATCTTAATTGTGGAGCTTTTGTCTTCCATTTTTTTACTGAGAGTCAGCCTAGAGGTAGTCACCATGGCAGACGATTGAGATAAAGTTTGAACAGACCACGCCCTCTGTCAAAGGAGAGGGGGCAGAGCATACTGCACTCTGGAGCCTGGTGCCAGGGTTCAAACCCTGGCTCTGCTCCTTACCAGTTGGACAGCTCTGCCAAGTGAGTTCACCCATCCCCGTTTCACTTCCTCTTTTTAAAAACGGATGTTAACAGCACCCATTTCAGGAGATACTAGCATTATAAGGATTAAATAAATAATATATGCAATGTGCTTAGACTAGTCCCTGGCACGTGAGAAAGACTCTGTGTTAGCGAATATATATATGGCTTTTGCAACCTGTGGGGAGGGACAGTTACATTAACCACTAAAAGAACATAACCGAAACGTCACATGAGTGCAAAGACAGAAACACAGTGGATTCTGCTAGAAAATGTACCTATAAAAGGCTCAGCTTTGCAGAAAAATATATATTATGCCATGCAAAGAGAGCTCTGTTCTTTGCCTTCATTTTCTTCGTCTGTGCAATGTACACCACAACCTCCTCGGTTGCTGTGGCTGCAGCATGTTACCCAGTGACAGCTGTCTGGGCTGCAGCACAAGGTGGCCTGCAGGAAACACTCCTTGAATATTTGTTGAATGAACAGCAAGGAGAGCTCAGGAGGTCACCTTGCCCAGCTCAGCCACATCTAGCTCAGGCTTGCTCAGAGAGCAGGCAAACGCTGAGAAAAGAGGAACTCATATTTTAAACAAAACTTAAGGAACTTCCTGAATGAGAAGGAGATGGACTCCACTTTAGCGATAGCCAATGCGACGACCTTTTCTTTTATTTTCAAATGGTCTTCTATCTCTTCTGTGTTTTGCCAACTCTTTCCACAGTGTACTTTTAAAGTTGACATCTTTCATTTATTCATTCATTCGGCAAACTTTTAGCCAGTGAATTACCTCTACCTGCCACGCGCTGTGCTGAGTATTCAGGCATCAAGGTAAGGTAACTTACACCTCCTGCGTGCGTTGTCATCACCTAGTACTCAACACAGACAGGTGGGGAGGGTTGTTACGATATGACAAAATCAAGGGCACTGTGACAGAAACCAGCAGAGGATTTTGTGGGAGCTCTGGAGAGACAACCTCTGATTTGCAAGTGGTAAGAACGTATAACTGTTTAAATGCCTTATTTCCCCATGATGCAAAAGCGCATAGTAAACTTGGGCTTTATCGACTTTGGAATAACGTTTCAGAGAAGAGTTTGGGAGCTTTGAAAGACAGCGATAAAGTTTGCAGAAGGAGGAAAAAAAAATTAAGTAAGAATTACAACCCTTACTTTGTTTCAAATTTCTCCCTCTGAATAATTACATGTAGAATTAATTCTAGGAAAAGGGTTTCTAACATTGTCTGGGGGCGGGGGGCGTGGGGGAGGCAGCTCCCAAACTTCTGTTGCCATGTGAAATGATCTAAAAGTTAAAAAGCTAATGGTGTTAAATCAGGTCTCTAGAAATTAGGCATGGGCATGACTTGGCTTCAGAGCTATGCAACCAAACCAAGATAGGTATAACATTCTAAATACACACCTGGCCAAAAACGAATCCTTTAATAAGAAAAAGACAGCAATCATGATAAAAGAAAATAAACGTAGAGGAAGCTGAAATCAAAGAAATTATCCCTTTTTTGCAAAGACTGAATGTAGCACTCATTCACATTAAATGAATTCCTTCTAAGAATATGTAACCAGAGACCCAGCTGTGTGAGGAGCAGGAGACCCTGAAGGGGTGGAGAGGGTGCAGCTCTGTCTTCGAGGCACTGGCAGTCAAGCAACACACCCACAGAAGACGAAGATGACACCCCGCATTCACATCCAGCTATTTCCAAATGACTCTATAATAGTCTCGCTTTGCTGGAGTTGGTTAAGCCCCAAACATTTTCATCTATTTATCTATTCATTAATTATTTGCACAACATCTAACACGTGCCACCCTATTTTGTACATTTTTTGCGGTACCCTAGATTTCACCTTTATATCTCAATGGGAATGTATTATTTATTAGTGTGATCAGCTGTTTACTGTCTTATTACCCCTTTATTCTGAAACGTGAGGGCAAGTGTTCTACCTTGTGGGTCTGCAAAATAATTCTGCAGAATTAACAAATAGATGAACTAATAGACTAGTGAAGAAATGATGGGTAAATGGAGAACAGTAATATAGCCTAGGAAGTGTAATAATGGAAATTCTTTAAATGGTTAATGGATTATAAATGGTTAACAGAAATATAAAGGCTCTCCTAAGTGTGCTGGGCCATTAGAGAGATGGTCCCGATGAGGAAATATTGGGAATATATCTTCATCCCTTCTTTCTCCCTATTATTTCCCAGATCCATGAGATACAGGGAAATAATAATAACAACGAATACTTTTGACCATTTACTCTCAAAAATCACTTAACTAATTAATCCCCACAACAGACTCTGTGAAGTGGGATTATTATTATCCCTAATCTACAGATAAGGAAACTGACCAATACAGTGGTGAAGTCACTTGGCCCAGAGCTTATGACTGGTAACTGACACATACAGAATTCGAACCCAGATAAAATTTCTCCAAAGTTTTCCTCTAGAAAGGGCGAATTTTATTCTAAAGGGTTCCTGATGAACTTTTTTTTATGCCTTGTTTCTAAGGTAAGATTCATATTTAGAACTGGTCCTTATTAAGAAATCTTGCCATTTTTAGTTCACATTCAACCATGATTTCTAGATGAAAACTTGGTTTTCATTTAAGTTGGGTCCATTTTCAGGTTAGGCTCACAGTTCTCATCTCCATGATTCCATGAAACAAAGTAACATCTCACCATTCTCCGGGTGGAGAGAGCCCAGCGCTAGCTCTCAACATCAAGCAGTCGACATGAGTATAGCCTACACTTTTGGTTTAAGATGTGTGTAGGTGCACGTACGTGTGTGTGCGCATGTGCATGCGCACTGAGGTTACTTTCTATCCCAGGATTACACACTTAGGACAGACAGAATACCAGTTCCAACTGATACTAGGAAGCTGAAAACTACAAGAAAGAGAAGAATAAAGCAGAGCAGATGAGAACATGTTGAATTTGGATTTGACTCAGAGGGTCGGAGGTAGAGAATAGGGAGATGTTATTTCTCTGATGGGTGGACAGCATTTTAAGAGAAAGAAGCAAAAAGGGTATTGCAGGAGAAAAAAAAATCATTTCAGGAGGTGGCAAGTGGGCAAGTTGGGATTTGAGGAGTATCTAGACTAGTGAACACAGCATGACTTCCAAATCTGTCTCATCAACCAGAGATCAAACTGCCCTGGGAAAGAGAGCTGCTTAGAGGGGAATTCAGAGCAGTCTCATAGGACAGAGCAAAGAGTTCATGCCTACTCTATCGGGACAGCTAGAAAGTTTGAACCTCCCAGCATGATGAACATGACAATGAATTACCTAGTAACTACGGAAATATAGGAAAAATATATATTAAAAAAGAAGAAAATATTTTAAAAGCAGAAGAAATCGAAGATATACGATAGCACGAAAGACTACTTTTAAGAAAAAAATGAAAAAAATAGGAACTATCCCATAAAAGCTTCACGATATAGAACAATTTAGTAAGAATTCCAGTAAATTAAAATTTCAGAGACAAAATGAGAAAATACCAGGGGGGAGCAAAATTAACATTTTCAAAGAATAAAAAAAGGCAATCTAATAAAACTACATTAAGGAATAAAATGATCACTGAACTAATAATAACCATTGAGACTTCTTTTCCGCGAACCCAGACTGAGGGTCTGTTTCCTCCTCAGTGACGATGATTCTCCTTCAGGTGGCTGTGACAAGCCACTTGGAGGTGGTTCTTGCAAGGAAACCCATGGACCTTTATTTCATATTGTAATTATGGGTTTAACTATTGGCCCATGTCGACTGTGAGCTCCTGAAAAGTCCCTTTTACTACTCATTACTTCCCCAGAGATGAGAAGAGAACTGAGCAGAAAGTCAGTGAATAAATGTTGAATAAACAGATAGGTAATTGAGATCGAGATCAACACAGTATTTCATTCAGGCTTAAGATTGAATAAAAAGGAAAAAACGGTAAGAGGTGAGAACTTTCTCTTCTTTATTTTTCCTGGAAAATAAGAACGTTCTCCTGCCTCGAACTGAAGGATTGGCAAGGAGGCTGGCAGAGCCACCTGTAAAGAAATACCTTTCGCATCGCACCATGGACATCACAAATATTTATTCCAACAATTTTCCGGTAGATGGCAGTAAGCCGTCTTGGTCTACACAATTAGTTTATTATGACAATTTTCTAACAGATGGAGAGAAAAGTGTCTTGAGGGAGAGGCACTTTTTTCCTTATTCCCATGGTAACTTCGTGTGTGTTAACTGCAGTGGCCAGGGCATGGATTCAGACATACCTATGTTTAAATTCTAATTCCACTGGTTACCAGTTACATGATCTTGAAAAAATAATACGACTGCTTCAAGTTCAGATTCCTTGTCTTTAAAAAAAAAGTTTGATGAAATTCCTTTCTCATGAGATTCGTAGTGAAAAATGGGTACCCAGTCTTTAAGCAATACAAGTAAAACATTCAGCATGGCTAATTGGGACAAAATAAAACCTAAATGTTATTTGATAGCATCATCATCATTATTGTTGCTGTTGTCGTTGTTGTTGTTAAATGATGCTAAAACCCTGTTTTCTTTGAATTTCCAAACTAAGAAGGCAAATCACTCTCAAAATAAGGAGAGTATGCAGATCGTGTCTGAAAATATAGTAATTATTTCAAATTAATAACATTTTATATTTTAAGCATTTCAAAGTATTTTGACTATTCCAAGTATTTGCATATAGACATCTAAAAATAACTTCTCTATTTTAATCTTGAGCAAAAAGTAATTAATGATCTTTAAATGAATTTCTGTCCAGGAATATACTGCATTTCACAAATAAAGTACAAGAGATATATGTATTGTATTACAGTGTATTATATTATTTACCGAACCTTTCTTTACAGATAGTCTTGAGATGCATTCTGAGAAATAATGTTTTCTGGCAAATATAGTATCTTAACTTGTTCTTTCTCTGTTTCTTTGGTATCTCTTAAACAACAAACAACCTTTCCCAGCGCTGCTTCTTGAGTAATTGTTCTTTGTCAATGTTTTGTCAACTTGTCAATTGCTCACACACAGTTTACGAACATTCTCATGGCACAGCTGTCTATGTACGGTCTGACAGAGAAACCCATCCCTTTGGAATGCCGTTGAATATGGCAGCCCTGTTTGAGCAAGCTCTCTTTATGCCTAAGGAGAGAGAGAGAGAGAGAGAGAGAGTTCATGGGAGATTTATTACTGCCCCTTTGACAATTCTGATTTTGACAGAATTTCTTTGAATACAGAATGCCGACCAGTGTAGAGACACAAATGAATGGTACCTGGGTTTCAATATTTCATTCGAAGTTCCAGGTGTTTCCTTGAGGGAGGGCTGATCTAATGCCCTGAGCTCCCACCTCCAGCAAGGTACCCATTTTTCACTTCCAGCTCGTCATTCATCTATTTCACATGAACCGGTTTTTGTCCTATACTTTATGATAAGGCTACTCTCTTTTATAATTCCACCTTTTAGATTCCAATAGTCCTCTCTTGTTAAGTGATATCTTTTTTGTTCACTTTCCCTATCAGATATTCAGTCCAATTAACCTTTCATTCCATTATTTTTTCCTTCTTCCGCCCTCAGCTTCAGTCTGTTACCATTCCAGGTAGCTTCTGATAATCTCATTGGCTTCCAGTGGGCCACTGATATAAAGACATAAGTATAAACATTTAATTTGGGTAAAGAAAAAAAATCCTAGTAATGTTGAAATAAAACAGCTTCCTGCTCTATATATCAGCTGTGTTCCATTTAGGCTATGGCAAAAATGGAGAAGTATGAATGACTGAAGCTCCTTGATAAAGTACAAAATCTTTTAGGCAATAGATTAAACTCTCGTGATTCAGAGGCCACCAATTCAGAATCAAACCTAATTCACACATAATTAAGATTTCCTTTTACATTAGCTGTGATAAAAAAGAAAGGATCGATTAGGTAGTTTCCAAGTATAAGCGAGACTTTAAGAGGAATGTTTTACCTACTTAAAAACAAAGAAAAACTAGAAAAAAAAGAATAAAAGGAGGTAAATTCTGGTTAAAAAAGGCAGATTCAGAATCAAAGCAAGCAGGAATTTTTCTATTCGGAAATGTCGAGGGTTGTATCTGCTCACGTGGGCTGGGAGTCAGATCAGAGCTCCGAGTTTAAATTTCAGACCTGCCACTTGGTAGCTGTGACTCTGGCCTTGATCTTCCTAAGCCTCAGTATCAGTTTCTTTGTTTGTACAATGCGATGGTGATAGCACGTACCTCAAGGGTTGTCTTGAAAATAAGTAGAACGGAAATAATTATGAAAACCATCCAGGGTGGCTTGCAAGGGACCAAACTGCCTCAGAAAGTGTATGACATCCAGTCTGGAGCCCAGGCTTCCTTTAGCACTTTCCAATGATTCTACAGATTGAATGAGATGTCCCTTGAGGCTCTTTCCATTCCCAAAGTTTGTTATTCTGTGAAGTAACTAAGCATTTGAGGGTTTCTTGACCACAGAAATGGGATATGTAAAATCAATAGACTAATCACAAATACCTTTACCTTTTATTAAGGCACATTTCCAAAGAATGGCTTCTAAATCACTATCACTTCTCACATTTTATTTCTTTTAAATATGCTATGATTTGAAAATCTCTCTTCCCCCTTTCTCTCTTTTTGTCTACTTCCCTGATTGCCATCTTGATTTAGAAAAAACTCAGTTTAAAGCATTGTAAATTCCATATTGACCATGAAATATTAGCTCGTTCTTCCCATCTCCTTACTCTATTCTTATAATTATGTAAACACACACCTTTCTAATGAAACACTGCAAATCCTCTCAGAAAAATAGAGAAAACTTCCCCACAACATTGATTTTTGGGCTTAGCTGTGACTTGCTTTGGCCAAAGGAATGTTAGTGGTTTGACATGGCCTCTAGTATATCTGTCATCTGCCACATTAAGAATATGGCCTGGATGGCCACTGGCATCTAAATGAATCTGACCTTCAGACTGCAGTCAAACCCTACAAAATCCTAGCAGAGCCGGAAGAGTTAGAGCTGACTCATAGACCTAAGAGCAAGGAATAAATATTTGTTATTGAGAGTCCCTGAGATTCCGAGTTTGTAATGCAACATTATCACAATAATAGTTAACTCACTCCCTGAACTATCGAGCAAAAAAAAAAAAGATGGAATTAAGTTGTATCTCCTCCTTGCGGTTCAAACAATAGACAAACAATAGACGAAACATCAGGCATTAAGAAAAAAGGAGGAAACGGTGCAGCCACTCTGGAAGAGTCTGACAGCCCCTCCGAAGGTTATACAGAGTTCCCATGCTTCGGCAATACCACTGCTAGCTGTCCACACAAGGTAAATGAAAACATATGTCCATATAAAACTCGTCCATGAATATTCATAGCAAATTATTCATAATAGCCAAAAAGTCCATCAAGTGAGGAGTGAATAAATAAAATGTGGCATAGCCATACAGTGGAATAATATTTGGCCATAAAATGGAATAAAGTATTACTGATACATACTATAACGTGGGTGAACCTTGAGGACATTATGCTAAGTGAAAGAAGTCAGTCACAAAAGACTACAATATGATTCCACAGAACAGGCTACCTACAGAGACAGAGACTAGAGGGGTGGTTGCCAGGGGCGGTGGGAAGGAAGGAAGGTAACTGCTAATGGGTGCGGGGTTTCTTTCTGGGGGTAAAGAAAATGTTCTAAAATTGATCCTGGTGATGGTTGCACAGCTCAATGAATATAGTAAGACCATTGAATTGTGCACTTTAAGTAGGTGAATTGTATGATATGTGAATTGTATTCCAGCATAGCTGGTGTACAAGAAAAGTGAAAAAGGAAGCCTCATTACTGAATAGTGCGCCGAACATGAGCTGTACAGCCCCAAAGGTAAATGATCACCTTCGCAGAGCAATAGGTCCCGGGCTCCTTGCTGCGATGGCCCTGGTACCCGTGCCAGATCTGATTCTACCTCTCCCTTGCTCAGGGTCCTCAGCATGGAGTCTGTTTTTCCAGAAAAGCAGGTTCCTCCTGATGGGGCTCCGTGCTTCAGTCCAGCAATACCGGTCATTCCATTCTGACTGTCCCCATGTCCTCGCTCGTACCACCACCTACGTGAGTGAATTTCTACTGGAACACCAATTCTGTGCTCAGATCCCCTCTGTGAGACCTTCCCCGAGTCCTGGACCCACTCGGAGAGGGCTCAATGCATCCGATTTTTTGTGTTTTTGCAGCCAGAGTTAGTACACTTTACAGATTTACTCAGCTTTCTCTTGCACTAACCCGAAACTATTTCTATTGTTTTATTTCACGCAGTGTGCTGTACAGCTCACTAGTCTGTCTTTCCTAGTCAAAGATAAATTCCTTGAAGTAACTCTTTCTTGTACCCTCAGTCCGCACACCGCATCCCAGCACATATCCAACATTCGAGGTACACCTGTAAGCAGCCGACCTCACTCGCCCTCCACAGGAACTTTAAAAGGTGGGTGTTCTTGTTTCACACGGGAAGAGGCTGAGTCTCCGAGAAGGCTAGGTGAGTTGCTGGAGCCCCAAAGCCAGTTAAGTCTTACAACCAGGAATGACACTCAGAGCTCTCACCTCAAAGTCCAGCTCCTTTCGCTCCCTCTGAGAAGTGAAGACATCTCAACAGGGGCTTCACGGTACATGAACGTGCTTTCCAGCTATTCACGCCACAGATTTCCCGGGCAGGAAAACAAAGTCTAAGGCGCGTGCCCTCAGGCAGGCAGGCGCTGTTCGTTCATCTTTGTCCCTGTCTCATCCTTCCCAGCTCCCCAGCTTGGTGAACCTTCTTGCCAAGTGATACTGCGGAAGAACTATAGGACCTGTCATGTGGTCACCCGTCACAGTGATTAATGTCCACAGCTTCCTTTCACGTGTCTGCAGGTCAAGTGAGAAAGATAGCTGGAGTCTGGTAAACACTGTAAAATTCTTTTTACCTTGACGGCAGGGTTTATAAACCGATTTGCAGAATCTTAGGAATAAAATATATGTACCACACAAGCCCAATGTTTTAAAGCAAGAAGACTATATTTAATCGTCTCTCTCAACTTAACTTTTTTTCTTCCTTAAAATTTCTCAATTTTTTTTAACCGAAAACTCCAAACCAAATTGTTCTCGTTTCTTTCTTTTTTCTTTTTCTTTTCTTTTTTTTGAACCCAGCCATGGCTGGAGCATTTCATTTATATTTATAGCTAAATTCCAATTGCATATACTCCACACATGATTAATTCACAGATGAAGGGTTCTGAAGTTTGAATGTCTGAATAAGTACAAAGCAGGGCAGAGTTTAAAATGGTAGCTGAAGCCAATAATTTGAATTTATAAAAAAAAAAAAATCAGAAATCACAGGCAAGTCTCTGGTTTAAAAAATTTATGATCCCTTAGAAACCTACTTTTTTTATGTAGAAAAAGAAAATATTAATCTTATCTTAACTAGACGGTGGCGGGAAGCCAACCTCCACTTCAAACTTTATTCTTTATATCTTCTCTTGGCATAACCCTAGGAGAAATGTAACCAACCCAGAACCCTCTGCAGTCAGGAGGTGCCTGGAATATTTGGCCTTCAGGGTTAGCTGAAGTAAGAATTGCAGGTTTGGCTAGGTTTATACTGGAAATGAAATGATTCCATTTCTCACGATAAAGTATACGTTTGCCCAAAATATTCCCTGTAAAATATATGACCAAAGTCTAATTGCTCTAATGTGTTATAAACTTTTCACTTTCCTTAGGTTTCTGAATCCACAGACAGGTTGGCATAGATTTAAAAAAAAAAATTGTTTAATAGATTTCTCTTACACAAAGAGCAGCAAAAGCATAGCATGCCTTCTGTACTTGGCAGAGTGTTAGTCTCAAGGGTGCATTCTTTTACTCTTTCTTCATTTCGTGTGCCCTGAGGAATCATGGGAGCCGCTGTAGATCCAGACTGCCTGGAACTCAGCTTCACCACTCACTAGCTCGTTCCCTCATCTGTAAAATGGGGATGCCGATGATCGTGTCTACTGTGTTAAGTCTGTGCAAAGGGCTTAGAACAGTGCTTGGCTTATAGAAAACATGGAATCAATACTATTATCACTATTATTATTATTACCAGAACGAAATATTGAAAATTAAGCTAATAATGAATGCCATGCTTTCAAAGTACCTCAGAGGTGAGGGCTGTTTGGAGCAGTATGTTAATGAATTTATAAAGCTGGTAGCTATAATTTTTTTTTAAAAAATGTATATTTTCCCTTTATACAGTAGATTCCTGGTTGTGGGGGGTGGGTAGATGTCTTATTCTGGCCCCAGTTCTGCCCCTAAGGGTGGCCCATTCCAGGATCTTTCTGAGATTGTTCATTGATCTCAGAAAATTCCTTTGGGATTTTTTTTTTCTGTTTAATTGAGCTGATGAGTGGTTAGAAGCGCACTCTCTGGAACCAGCCTGACTAATTTCCGAACTTGGCACCACTATTTACAAGCTGTGCGACCCTGAGCAAGTTTGTTGACCTCTCTGTGCAGGTTTCCTATCTGTACAATGGAGATAATGAACAATGGAACCTATCTGATGGAGCCGTGTGGGGACTCAATGAGTTAATACATGTAAGGTGCTTAGAACTGGGCCTGCAACATGATAAGTTCTCAGTAGCACATTTGCTATCATGTTTATTCACCTTCTTTATGCCTTTCATTCATCCAGTAAATATTCATTGAGGGTCAACTAACTATGTCAGAGTTCATGCTATGTGTTGGGGTTTGAAAGAATCTAAACTCAGGACAATTTCTCTAAGATAGATACATATTCAGAAGGAGAAATTTTTAAAAAATTTTTTTCCTGTAGTCATTTACATAATTTAAAAACAAAATGTTCTGGAACTCGACATTTAAAAACTGTAAACAGATTTGTGTCTATGTTTTAAAATACCAAAGCGGTAATGTATAGCAACATCAGACATCCTCCTTGGAGCACTGGATTAGGACATCTCTGCAAGCAGATGCATTAGAGACCCCTCCCCCACAGATCACCAGGACCATCTCGATATGGCCCCTCCTGGTGGTTTAATTCATACATTCCGACAATATCTTTATATAAAGGTTCACTCTCCTTTCTCCTGGAAGAGACAATATTTCCCTCTCCAGTCAAGGTTCCATGTCCCAAACCCAAATCTAAAAACCCGTCTATAATCCTGCTCCTTCATTCCTAATATTTACGGCTTAGCACATTCATGGGCAAGTCGGTTTTTGCTAACTCTGTTCCCACTTTCTTCCTACGTCTCTGTATCCCCCACAGTATCATATATTCATTTTGTCAACAAATTGAAATAAAATCAAATGATGTCTACAGACTTTGGAAGGATTTTTATGTCTGTGATGTTGCCTAACTTTGAGAATGACTATGTTATCTAGGAGGACACACTCTTTCTTTCTAATTCCCCATGGGGAATCGGTCATTCGTTCACTCACATGTCTTTAGTATCTGCCATGTGCCAGGTGCTCGTCTCATGTTCGTCACGATGAGTCGGGTGCGGTGAGTGTGAGATGTGACATCACCTAAGACAGTTGTCTATTCCGTGAAGACTTTGGTGCAGCTCCAATATTGGAACTAATCAGGTGTGTATTTTAAGCACGATTCTCTGATTTTCCTTAAGTTATCTTTTAATTTATTCACAGCTCGTGAATAAATTAAAATGCTTTCGACTTTCCATAACTATTTTTACATGCCTCTCCAGGAAACCAAGTTATTTGGTAACGTGAATAACAGTTGGCAGAAGAACTGCCTCCGTTTCCGGAGCGAATACAGAGCCACCGAGCAGGAGCTGCCTCCCTCCCTCAGTGGGTCCCCTTGGAGTATGGGGCTGTCTTCTTTCTGTTTTATATATATATATATTGGACCTGTAGTAAAGACCTATCATAAAATATGAAAGCTGGAGATATTTTCCCCAAATAATGAGATTTAGATAGAATAAGAAGGTGGCCTTCCCTTGGCTTTGCCATAGGTGGATTTAACCACGGCCTGTGTTCTCTTTCTCTTGGCCAAGACATCCACATTTTTTCCCCTAATGGACATAGACACTCAACTCTGAGCGAAGACTATCAGCAAAATCCATGGCTTTTCTTGACTGGGAGATGGCACGCCATAGTCTATAAAGGTGCCATTAGGTCACTTGCATGTCTGGAGATCTCATTAGCCACTGTGTCCAAAGAATGCTGTAAAGGCTACGCTTTCTAGTTTCTCAAATAAAAAGAGTAATTTATTTTGCTTGCTGGCAATACACGCCCAAAGCTTCTGAAACTAATGAACCTTGAAGAAACAAAGTACCCGCTTCAGAACTTAAAAGCCACTTAAACAGATCGATTTATTCCAGGACCAAGAACTAGAATGTCAAGTTTGAGCCCAAAGACAATGCTTTGTTGCCGAGTGAGAAACCTTGAACAATTCCGAACGTATGATGGCGAGGCTGCGAGGCCCTCACCCCGCCCTGGACCTCATGGAGGCTTCAGCTCTTCCTGGGAGGCTGAAGCTGGGCCACAGATCCTGAAGGAGAGCTGAGAGGCTGAGTCAACCGAGCCAGACCTCAAGGACCCCTTCCAGAGCGTCTTCAAACCTCTGCCTGACTGTGGGCTTGGGAAAAGAAGAAATGGCTTTGATGAAGCCATATCCAAAATATAGCAGGTGCGAAGCAGGAAGCCTCAGGGACGCCCACTTTTCGAGGGAACGGGGGCTACTTCGGTGGCACTTGATTATATTCAGTCATTCCCGCAGCTCCCCGGGGACACGGTTTTTATTTTTAGAGGAACCTCTATTTGCTGACTGTGAGGAGGGGAACACTCAGGAGTTGCTATTAGCAGCCACTTGTTTCGGTAAACATTGAATGTAACATATGCCTCTCAAGTAATGTGTATCCAAACATACAATTTACAAATAATTAACATCATGTTAATTAGTCACATTAATTTATGCCACTTTGTGGAATTATTTCCTCGGAGTGTTTAGGAATGCTGCCAGGAGCTTGAGCCAAGCAGTGTGAAAATGTGCTTGAAGTTGACTGTTGTGAGCGGCTGTGAAACACAGCTTGAGCGAGCTGTCTCCCGGGCCCCGCAGCTGACTGGAAGGCTCTGTCTTCCAGCTGCCCGGCCCTGTGACAACCCCGTCACGCCAGCGGCTGCATCGCCTTCCCTGACTCGCACCGTCTTTTCCATTTTTAGGTTTCCACTGACCGCTGCAGACTGTCCACTCCCCCCCACCGCCAAACACCAATGACCAGGTACACACAGGTGGGGTCCGGCTGGCGAACTGTGATGAGATGTAAACGTGCTGAGAGCTGGTGTTTGCTGGTTAAGAAACGAAATAAAAACTCAAAATTACTTCCTGTAAACAAAGCCCTGAGAACACGAAACGGCCAAAGAAAGGTGTTTCATGTTTCAAATAGAGGGACATCTGTGGACAGTCTTCGTCTATCTTTGAAACAGTGGCCCCTCACAAAGAGGGAACCCCCCTCTTCTCAAAGCGCTTAGAATCAGGAGAACAGGATGGCCAAACCTAGCTGAGAAGGTGAGGAATAAGAAACAAAGCAATTCAGAGAAAACGGACTTTACAGATTTTGCACACAGAGTGCAGATTCGGTAGGGAAAACAAACAACACCAAACAAAATTAAGTCAAGCTAACAGATCAGGGGACTTTGGTCCATTTTGGTGGGTGAGTCACGGGAGGACAAGAGAGCTCCATAACATAGCTGGTCACCACAATGTAGGAGTCTGTGACATATGCCATGACTGTGCCTTCTCACATCTGGGCTCCGTCACTGATGAGCCCAGAGGTGACTGTATCTAAGGTTTATTTTATTGAGGTAACAAGTGGATAAGAAGAGACGAAATTCGGAGCCCATTTCTGAACTTCACAGCATAAATTCTGGAAAGCCCAAGACAAGCCATGGCACCCCTTCACCACTCTGTTTTGAGTGATGACATTCCCAAATGGGTTGATGTTTCTAAATTAATCATCGAGAGCATGACTAAAAGTCTATAATCAAGTTATACTCCCGAGGTCCAAGTACAAGTACAAAGAACTTGCATGAAAATTTAATGCAGACAAGGATCCGAGTGTGAGAACATTGACCAATAAAAGAAAACAATGAATGATAGAGGGAACAGGAACCCAGGAATCCCTCTCAAGACTCTGTACATTAGTAAAAACAAGGGTAGAGTTGGTTATTAACATGCTTGCTCCCCTCCAAATCCCCATTTATCTACTTCCTTGCTAAATGTGTCCTTATAAGCTGCTCTCCCCATCTGAATCCCCCTAAAATTAGAGTAAGTCAAGGGACAAAATGATGAAAACTCCAGAGGGCGATGGATGGAGAGGCCGTGTGAGACAGGAACACCCAACATCATCCCATCCTCATGGAGTGTAGTAGTCCAGTGGGACAGACAGGTGTGTACATGGAAAGCAATATAAAATATGAGACAAACGCCAATCAAGTATGATGTAAATGCCAAAAACGAGGCCCCAAAATTGTGCTGTGTGACACAAAGAAAGCCATGATCCATTCAGAAATTTAAGGAAATTTAGCCCAGAGAAAGTTTCTTTCCTGATTTCTGCTCCTGACAATCTAAAGATATAAAGTCTGAGCTTTATTTCCATGTGGACACATTGATATGTAAAAGTAGAGGGTATTTCTTTTCCCCATAAGAAACCCTCAATTCATTGGCATGAGAATCACATTTAGTCTCTAACATCCCCAAAAGTCTTGATTAATAACAATATATTTTAAGCGTTTCTTTTTAAATTTTATTTAGGGCCTATTTGATTCACTTTAACTCTGATTCAATTTGGTTCTCTTTAATATTTATCCGATAATGTTTCAGAGTCCCAGAGATGTGAATACATGAAAGCTCTTCCCTAATGTCCAGGAAACTATTGAGAATATAAAAGCAGCAAAAAATCATCCTAGGGTTTAAGGACGTTCTGAAACTTCAAAGAGACTCGCGTGAAATCTACACCTATTTTGCCCAATCTGAAATTGCACTCGGCGGGAGAAGCACTTCTCCTCATGCAGAAATCGGAAAATGCATTTGAAAAAACAGATCCATATTTTAATTAAAAGGGGCCATTCTGAGCCCAGCATGTGGAAGCATGGCATTAATATTTGTGACACTAGCCAAGGGGGACAGGGGGGCAAAGAGGGTCTTGCATCAGCAGCAGGAAGTCAAAGTTGATCCTTCTTGAAACCCAGATTCTCACAGACATTAAGGGGTCTGTTTTGGCTTCAAAGTATGACCCAAAGACAAGGCACATCGACGGCGGGTCTAGAGAGCCGTTAGGGGAGAAGGGGACTGTGGTGGGATCAAAGTCAAAGCAGGATAGTGCTTGTAGAGAACAAAAATGCTCATGGATGTAGATGACTGCAAGACTCTGTGTGTGTGTGAGAGAGAGAGAGAGAGAGAGAGAGAGAGAGACAGTAATGACTCCACACCTATCATGTAAACACATGAATAAGTGTCAATCCACAGTTACACAAATTTTAAAATGAGTATAATTTGCTCAGCAGACTTCCTAAGTGTTACAGTCTGCTGAATACCGATGGCGTTTATTAGCATTATTTGTCTGAAGGAGTATGACAGCTGTCGAACAGCCCCAAATTTGGCATTTAACAAAAATACACATATTCAGCCAACTTGTGGCAGCAACTCCTCATGCCATAATATGGCCACCAGCCGTCATGGCTGGTGGCCAGTCCTGGCATACTCAATGCTGCTAGGTTTGTGGACATGTATATTTAAAATGTAACTAGTTGAAAAAAATGTATGTTTATGTGCATGAGTCAATTTTTCTATGTCAAATGGATCATTTCCTTCTCCTAAAGAAAATGCTCATTGTTTTGTGAGGAAAATGTCTTTGAAAAAAACGTAATCTGCTTCCTAAGAACTTGGTTTCGCATTATCTTGTTTATTAACTGAATGCCACAAGCACGCCCTGATATTTCGGTTCTCAGCACCGCAGGATGGAAGGGCAGGGAGTAAGCAGGAGAGTATGACGTTTAGAGCTCCTGTCACCCTACCCCTTCGCTGCTCAGTAAGGAGCAGGCCAAGAGAGGTAAAGGCAGGAGCCCTCAGCATAGAATTTCACTAGAGCTGCCCTGTCCAATATGGCAGCCGCCAGCCACAGGTGGCTACTGAGCACTTGAAATGTGACTCATGAGACTGAGGAACTGGATTTGAAATTTTTATTTAATTTTAATTTATGTAAAGTTAAATTTAAAAACAGAAGCAGTGCAAAATACTTTTCCATCAATCACGTTTATGATGTTGATAGGATGGCATCTCCGTATAACTATTGTATCACTTAATATTATTGTCTTTGTGCAGTGAACAGGGTTAGGTGTAGACCTCATTTCCACTAGTACATGTAAACATAACAGGTGATGTATATGAGTCCCTGTCAACAGATTGATTCAGACTGAACAATTTTTTCTTTGCACCCTACAACATTGTAATGTGTTTATTTACATATTTTATGCAGACGGTTACAGGGTTACCTATGTAAATCATAATTTGGATTTAAGTTAATTGTTCTAATTATAAATTATTAGATTAGTTTCTAGTTAAAACAAGTAAGTATAGATAGATTTTAAAATGCAAAATGATAGTACAGATGCAAAATCGAGAAGTGAATCACAAGTCAGTTCTACAACTAGAAAACTTAAGAAAAAAGAAATTAAAAAAAGGGATATCACAACTTATAGGAGGAATGTCGATTGCCATTTATGTAGCAAAACAAAACAAAGGTATTTGTTGTGTAAAAAAAAATAATAAAGCGGACAATATAAAAAAATATTATCAGCAAATATCGGTAAATTTGAAAAGCATCTATTTTGCCCCCAATATTTAAACCAAAAATGCTGCTACTAGAAAATTTGGTTCCTAGAATGTAGTTACTGGAATATTTAAATTAACACATGTAGTTCTGCCTTATCTACGTAGTGACCAGTGGGCTGACACAATCTTATGTCAATGGTCCTTAGTCCCGCCACACTTAGAAGATTCACAAAGCCCGCGCCAAGGCCTAGCTAGAGAGCCCGCACAAACCAGCCATTGTTTTCATTTTTAACCACTTTCTCCTCCTCTCCTTCAACCACCCTGACCTTTCTTGTTTCTTAGAACTTATCCAGCTTGTTCCCATCTCAGGGCCTTTGGACTCACTGTCCCATGTCTGGAACATTCTTTCCCAGCTCTGTGTATACCTGTTGATTAAATAAATGGATGTGGAGAGAGGGGTGAATTGGATTAGATGTTAACATTTCAGCCATCCATTTGGTGTTTTATCCATCCATGCATTTATTTCAGTGAACAAGCATTACTTAATTCTCACTATTTGCCAGGCGCTAAACTAGGAGTTGAGAAGCCAGACTTTTTAAAAACCTCTCTATATGGGAAAGAAAAGGAAAAATGATTCTGTTTGTGTTTCCTCTTCTCCCAAATTTTAGGAATACTAAGTTTATCTACAGATAAGTCATTCCAATGACTTTATGTTATCAGTATATTAAGAAACAAAACAAAAAGTGGGGATTGACTTGATGTCATAAGCAGAATATAAAAAATTAATGATGTTATGAGTCTCGACTCTGGTTAGAAATAAAAAACAGAAACTCCAATCCAATTGACAGGATGGAAGAGGTCAGCAGAGCAGGTTCCTCTCAGGCAGGGGCCGTATCTTATTAAGTTTTGTATTCTCAGTGCCAGGTCCACACTAGGAATTCAATAAATTCCTGCTAAATTGAAATCATCGCTTACAATAAGCCCTTCATAAGACTGTGAATTCCTTGAAGGCAGGGTCTACGGCAGTCTCTGCATCCTCGAGTCCCTCCATGTACTGGAGTCTTTGTAATTGTTTATGTGCATTGTGGCTAAAACCCTAAGTCTTAAACCTATCAGATGCATGACATTGATGTGTTAAGCAGGCCAGGTGCAAGACATCAGAGAGAGATGGAGACTGGGAGACTGGAGAGAAGCTTCCCCGTGTACAGGGGCCCAGCGTTGCCAGATCTTATTTTTTTTCCCCCAAAGTCTACGATTTACATTTTTACTCTAAATCTGTTTTTTAAATATTTTAAATATTAATTCTGAATGTTTGAAAGCACTTTGCAGGACAAACACACGTGCAGGCCACACTTGGCCCACGGCGTGGTCAGATTGTGACCTTGGTAAGAAGAGAACAGGAATAAATCCTTTCTAAGTATCCAGCATTAGCAAGCACTGCGCTAGGAGCAAGCCGTTCTCCATCTCCCTATATCTGCCAGCTTCCCTGAGTAATGGATTCGCTCCATTTGTAGCAGAGGACAATAGGGCTCAGAGGGTTAGGCAGTTCATCCAAGGTCATATGGCCAGTATGTTGGTGTGATAGGGACTGAAAGTCAAAGCCACTGATCTATCCAATGTCTTGGACTGTGCTTCTAACTACAGACACCAGATCAATTCTGAGAGAGAGAGAGAGAGAGAGAGAGAGAGAGAGAGAAAACAATTATTTTAATAACAGACCCACAAAATGGTCCTGAGTTTGTGCTTTGAGGATGGAGTCATCTGTGAAACATGCATAGGAACAGCACCTGGGAAATGTTCTCCAAAAAAAGACACATTCGTATGTATGCCAAGGTTCTGCTGTACCTTCTTCACGTGTATAAAGACCAAGACTGCCTTTAAACATGAATGCTGTATGTATGGAAAAGGTCTAAGATAAACTTGGCAGTTTGATCTTTCTGCCTTTGGTTTGCAAAGGCTCATTTTGCAGACATATGTTTTTGCTTAGAAATGCACAGAGGTGGATAAATCACTGGATCGGCGTCCCCGGAGCCAGCTCCATTAACTTTCTTGGCATGATCTCACCACTTAAGTCAACATGACTTAAGAGTTTATATAACATTTTATTAGGCTTTAATTCCATACTTTCTCTGAATCTCAATGTTCATCTGTCGGGTAGAAAATAAATGTGACTCATGACTCAAAGACCAAAGTTTTCTAACTTCGATTTGTTTTTAATTAATTTATTTGGCTAATTTCAATTTCATCAAGGCAGGAGGGAGGGAGTTATGAACACTTCTGAAGGAAAAAAATTATAACTCCAATCAGCCTTCTACGAAGGGTAGTGGGCTGAAGTTCAAAGTTCATTATGAAAAAGAAAATGGAATTGGTTTACTGTGACTATGAGTCATGTGACTCTGGTAATTAATTATATTCGACTAGCTTGGTCTTCTGACTCCTGACTTCTTGCTTTCTAATCCTTACCGGACTTTTAGTGACTATATAGCTCAGTGTTCTCATTAAAATACGAAGAAAAAATGTAAATAATAGCACCAGGACTCAATTAATTAAAAATTTACTGTTTAGACAAAGTCATTAGACTGGTAGATCTCAACAAGGGATGATTTTTCTTCCTGGGAGACAATTAGCAATGTCCGGTGACATTTTGGGTCATCATGACCTGGATGAGGGGCGGGGCTGCTACTTGAATCTAGTGGGGAGATGTATGCCACAGTACATGGAGAAATACAATACACAGAGTGTGATATAAAAGATGCCCTAAAGATAAAGAGGTTACGTAGGCAGCTTTCATCTCAAGAGAAAAGAAGGTGCACATTTCCTGCTTCTCTGACGCAGAATCTTAGTTTGCAGTTGAGTATTAGCGGTGCCTCCCACAGATGTAGAGAAGGCACAAAATTTGGGAAGACAGAGCCCAAGGTTCCAAAGGCTGCCGAGTGGTCTTAGGCAAGGTCTTCAAGCGTGTTGAGACCCAACTTCCTTATTTATAAGTGGGGCTGAAGATGCTGAAGATGCCTGCCCATCTGATCTCATAGGATAGTGAGAAAATTAAATGAGATTGTGTCTATAGGGGTGTACATAGGTGCCATTATCCCCATCACCACCACCATCATCATCCAGGAGAACCGGCAATAACCACAAGGAAGCAACATAGTTTTTTTTTTTTCATTCATTCATATTTTTCTTTCATTTATTCAGCAAATATTCACTGTGTACCTGCCGCATGCCAGGCATAGTGCTGCTAGGTTCTGAGGTTATAAATATGAGCAAGACAGCAACAGCTTATCCCCTTAAGATATCAATTTCTACTTTCTAATGTAATTCCCTTAAGGATTCGTTAATAGATTTCCAATTTTAAAGCCAAATTACACCTTTTCCTTTCCAATAGGAATTACTCCGCCCCACCTCCCAACCATCACAGTGCCCACTGCGGTGCTTTGAACGTGACATGTCACATTCTACACGTCTGCGTGTGTGCACCCACATTTGCATATTTAACGTATCTGTCCCCACTGCTAGACGGCGAAGTGAAGGAACGAAACAAGTGAACAGTTCTCGAAAAACAGCCGACCATATGCCAGTTACTATCACATGCCAATGGTTTTCAACTTCAGAAATACATCAGAAGCTTTGGGGATTTTTACAGAAATATGGAGGCTACATGGCACAGTGGTTACCCAATAGATTGAAGCGGATAAAGGACAACTTTTAATTACTAGATATGGACCTTGGGTAGATTGCTCAAGCTCCCCATGCTGCAGTTTCCTTATCTTTGATGGGGAAGATAAAATCACCTACCTCATAGGGTTGTTACGAGGATTAACTAAAGAAAGTTATGCAAAACAGAACAGGGCCTGGCGCCTAATAATTGTTTGCTGTGACTGCTATTCCTACTGCTGCTACTATTTTTATCATTGTCACCATCATCATCATCATCACTACAGAGGGCCTTGGCCTCAGCCAAAATGCATCCCATCAGTTTCAAGGAATTAGGGCTCAGGCATCAGTATTATTTTAAATGCTCCACAAGGTACAAAACCACTGACTTAGTATGCAGTAGACACTCCACAGGGATGGAAGAATAAATGATTGCGTGAAATGAAGACCCCATGCCACAGAAGAGATCCAGAGCAGACAACGAGTCAAGAAAGAATGAGAGCCAGAGGGATTTCTTGTTAGCAGGAAGTCAGACTCCGTGGGACGTTGGCAGAAGAGCTCATAGAATCTTCTCTGGGAACTTTAACTAACTTGCGATGGTTTGGTTGCTACTCCGCTCAGGCCATTCCTCATCACCGCCCATTTATTCAGTAAATACACATCGGTCTCTGACACATTGCACCTAATCCTGGGACTTGTTATCTTATTGATCTTCGCCCTTAACCAAACCCAGCACAAAAGGTGCTTAGTGATCGTTTGTTGAAAGATGCAAAGCTAAGAGCAGACGGCAGCTCGAAAATAAGTACAGGACCTAAACTTCTGAACTCCTCGGCCTCCTGTTCCTGTTTTGTGTAAAGTCCGCCATCTCCCACTCAGGGCCTTGCACGAATTAATATGTGGTAAAAAATAGATCGTCCGATTATAATTAAAAGTGAGGAATATTTTAAAACGATACTTCGTGCTACATAGTTTTATTTTCATTGACTAAGAGGATGATTTGGAATATCATAACAACAAGAAAGAGGACTCCCCTCCCCCCCAAGACACGCTACCGACTTGCTGGACCCTGGAAAACAAATTGAACCACTCTAAGTATTTGTTTCTTGGAGTCAAAGAACAAAGAAAATAAAGCCGGGAGCTCAAAGCGCTTCCTTCTGTATGCTTTCTTGGGTTCTCACAATTTCCCTTAAAAGCATGTGTGATTCTTCTCGCTGAGGCACTGAGATGCTAAATGGTTTGCTCTAAAGTGAATGACGAGTTAAAACGAAAGAGGAAAGTGCCATCTTGACTTTGGTCGTATGCTGGGAAATGCGTAGCAACTGGCTTTCTGGAAACAAAAGAGCCCAGATTTGCAGCGCTCACCAATTTCCGTGGTGTCAATATTCCCACGGTGGCTGATTCCAAGCCACAGCTGGATGTAACTGAGCACAGAGCTCGAAGAAAAGATCGCGGTCGGCTGTCGCAAACTGCTGACAGCTGGCCCCAGCACACCACTGTCTGACTTCACAACCCAGCACCTCATCGCTCATAGATGTTAGAGGGTGGTGACTCCCACCTCCCAACCACCTTCATGACCTGTACAGATATAACCTTTGAAGCTGTTATATTTTGAAGCACAGTGAATGCTACCAGAAAGCTCCTTGAAGGTAAAGAGGCAGCCCTTGGCATCCCTGATGTTGACCATGATGTAGCGAGTCAGTAAAGAGCTGCTTCTAAGGAACGTATGTATTCGTAATTTAAGATCCTTTGGAATAAAATTTGTCAGGCCAGAAAGAAGTTCTCATTATCATGTCTGCTTAGATATGTTTGGATTGACCCTATTTTGCCCTGATGTACAATCTAGACCTCCCAGACTGTCAGGTCAATATGAGCCAATGCTCAGGCAATTCCAAGGAGCAAAGTCTTTCCTTAAGGAACACACATTTCTGCCGAGTGACAGCTATCACCCTGGAAAAGACAGTCTGAGCAACAACCACCATATTAGCAGAGGTGGATGCGAGTCATTGACAGAACCTCCAGCATGCTTGGCGGGCAGGAAAGGGTTGGAGGGGCAAAGTGACGTTATACTGTGATGAAAGTGGGGATTGGAAAAGATATGGCGCATTCAGTTGGGGCAGGGGCGGGACGACGGGGGTGGGGGGACACTTGAAAGAGTCAGGAAGAGGGAAACGAAAAGCTGGTGGGAATCAACACCCTCATCGTCGATCTGAACTAGAAGAGTGTTCCTGAGCTTTCATTTTACCCTTTAACAAGTTTTTGTTTTTGTTTTCTTTTTATCAAGAAAGACCACCCTGTACCTCATCACTTTCATAGACGTGGTTTAAAAAAAAATGCCTGTCAACTTTGCGTTCCTGTGGTGACCGTCTTTCCACAAGGCATAAAACGACGGCCCACATGTAATTCTCTCCTTCCTCTGCACCATCCTTCAAGGGCCTGTGTTATAATGGATGCAGAATCGACACACGCTTGTACTTTCTCTGTGATTCTGGAAACTTCAGACGGGATGCTCTGCAGAGACTCACAGTCTGCTGGACTGCACCCTCCTCATTTTCAGGAGTGAAGCGAAAATAGGGAGAAAAGACTTCGTTAAGATAATCCACATAAATGGACTGGGCTCTTCGTTTGTCCATTGCAGCTGACGGGCTAATGCAAAAACTATATAGGAATGTGGGTGGAATATGGCAGAAACTCCTGTATGCAGACGGTTGGAGCAACCAAAACAAAGAGATTAAAAAAAAAAAAATGAGAGAACTGTTGTCTCCATGCGAGTCCTCGTCCTTTTTCCAAGGCGTGGGTTTTGCCACCTTTCGACCCTGAGCCTTCCGAGGGAAGCTTCAGGGATATGGAGATTTTGGAAGTGTATTTCTGGCAGTTGGAAGAAGCAGAGGACTGGAGGCTGACCCGCCTGAGAACGTTAGGGTCAGAGACCTGAGTATGAGCCCTGAGAAGGGGCAGAGGAGGCCGAATGCCTAAGGGAGGCCAGCCAGGAGAGGGCACTTGGTGGGGCTGAGCCTGCATTCTAGAGGCTGTCGGGGCAGGTGCCGTGAGCGTGCTTCCTGTGAGCCAAATGTGCAAAGAGAGTGTGGGCGGGTCCAGCAGAGCCACTCTGCAGGCATTGGCTGAATGCCAGGGCTTTGGCCCAGATGCCTTGACCTGGGTCAAGGGAACTGCAGGAAGAGAGGACCCAGGGGAATGCACAGGAACCTCCAAAGCCCCTGTGAGAGGACAAACTCGCTTTCCTCATCGGCCAGGCCCATGCGGGCTCTCCTCTTTAAATATCCACCAGGTCCAGATAGTATGAAGCCACTCAGCCAGGGTGAACTAACCTTATACTCCCACCTCACTCATGTGAGACCATGAAAAAGAGAAACAGCAGCTCCTTGTGGGGGGAAGGCAGGAGGTGAGCAGAAAAGAGAAAAGAACAGTGCTTTCTTTTCCACTGCAGTCTTGCAGCTCGAGTCAGCTCCGAGCTGCGAGGAGAGAAGGTCTAACTCAAGTTCAAGCTTTGGCTGTTACTCAGCGTTACAGAGGCCAGTTACTAAAGTGAGACCATGTTTGAAACTCCAAGTGGCTGAATCCCACCTGAGATGAGCAGGAAAGATATGGCTAGCATGCTCCAGGGACAAAGGAGAAAACCCTTGCAGTGGGTTGAGGGGTAGCTCCCCCAAATTACGTTCCTTTGGAACCTGGAAATGTGACGTTATATGGAAAAAAACGTGTGTTTGCTGATGTCATCAAGTTAAGGACCTTGACGTGAGATCATCTTGGATCAGGGTGGGCCCTAAATCCAATGAGAAATAAGAAGGGAAAGAAAATGTCAGAAGGGCAAATAGACACAGAGACACAGAGAAGGCCATGTGAAGATGGGGCAGACATTGGAGCGATGCGTCTGCAGGCCAAGGAGTGCCGAGGACTGCTGGCCGCCACCAGAAGGTACGGAGAGGCACAGCACAGATTCCGTCTGAGCCTCAGCAGCCTTGCAGACACCTCGATTTCAGACTTCTGGCCCCTGAAGTTGTGACAGAGTACATTCCTGTTGTTTTAAGCAACTAGGGCTTGCGGTAATTTGGTATGGCAACCACAGGAAACAAATACAATCCGACGTACATTTGAAGAGATGATGGGAAAACAAAATAAAGTCGCGTGTGATCGTAACCCCCAGGACAAGCTTGGGCCATACACAAATCACGGGTGGTTTTATTCTCCCTGCTCTGGCTTACATGGGGCAACCATTTAGAGATGAAGCCTCACCAAGCCCTGCTGTTACCCCAGATTGCTGCCCCAGGCACAATCAGGAGGCAAGGGGAGGTAGGGCTGGGAAGCAAAGGAAGCCCCCTGTGCTCACGGCAGAGTCCTGACTCTCCTCTACAGCCACTTTGCCATCTCTGGAAGGAACCAGGCTGCTGCTCCACGTCAGGTAAATACCGGTGAAGGCAGCCTCCTGCCATCAGAATGACTCACCTCTCTGCTGGTTCTTTGGGCCTCACTTCATGGTAGTGAAATTCAAGTTTCCACCAGGTTTCTATGGCAGAGACGTCTGCCGAAGCTTGGCTTTCGTGCTGCCTGTGGTTTACTCCACTTACCTACTGTGAGGTGACAGTTTTATGGAGACGGGCCCTTAGGGAGAAAGTCCACACTGTTTGGCAAAGTCTAAGGAATGGAAAGACTTGGGGGTTTCGAATGGCAACAGCCTGGACGTGGGCCAGCCTGACGGCAGCCCTGCGATCTCCTTGCGTGACTCCGTTTCAACAGAACAGGTAGTTGTTCTGACAGAGCCTCATTGAGTTTTTAAAAATGGGAAGAAAAGGACCTTATTTCATTCACACTGGTGTCTTGGGACCCCCCTTCTGAGAAAGGTGGGCAGACTGAGGGGCAGCCACATGCAGAAGGTGGTCAGTTAGTCCCCTGAACATCGTGTCTGTCTGTTAGATTAAAGTCATCACTCCGGGGCACCTGGGAGCATCAGAGATCACCCAATCCCACTTTACTCATGTATGTAGAGGAGCAGAGTGACACACAGAGAGGGTGAGTGATTTGCCAGGTGACACACAGAGACTTGTGACCTGGCCCAGCTGAGTGTTATCAGGGTGACCCTGAACTAGCATCTTACAAAGCTAAGAAGAGGCATTTCCTTCACACTACAGGGTTGGGGGGCGGTTTTTTGGAGGACCACTGCTGACCAGCGGTGGGAGGGGTAGGACTTTAGCATATCTTGAGTCCTCGCATGCAGTGTGCCAGTCTGGGACACATGCTTTACCTGTGGTGTCCCACCCTGTCCTCCCCCGACAAGCCCACAGGGTGACGTGCAGTTACCATTGCCATTTTAGGGCTGAGGGCACCCAGGTCCACTTGGGGAACCATTCGGCTGGTTTCTGCAGCCCTGGGATCTCCTGATTCTTAATTCGATGCTCTTTCTGTGACGCCTGCCCGTCTGTCCCTGCCTCATGGGCAGAAGGAACTCTGTACTCAGATTTGGAGGGAAATCGTGCCCTCTTTAATTCATGAGCTCTGCAACCAGGGGTATGTCTCGTAGCCTCTGTCAGCTTGCTTTCCTCGCTGTAAATGGGGTGGTAATACGTGCCACACTAGGTCGTGCAGATGATTAAGCAAAATTACAGATGCAAAGAGCCTTGCATATTGCCTAGTGCACAGTAAGCGCTCAAAAATGTCATTCGCTATATCTAATGTATCTGCATTAGAGGAAGATTTCACGACTGTGAAAATAAAAACAACAATACAATCATGGCGATGAAAATCATTACAGGTCAGACTCACATGGGATATCAGCAGAAGAGTAAAATATTCAGGGCGAAGAAGATTCAACTCATTTAAAGCAGCGGTCCCCAACCTTTTCGGCACCAGGGACCAGTCCTTCTATGAGAATCTAATACTTGATGATCTGAGGTGGAGCTGAGGCAGTGATGCTAGCGCTGGGGGCGGGGGGGCAGGCGGGGGGCGGCGGCTGCAAATGCAGGTGAAGCTTCACTGGCTGGCCTGCTGCTCACTTCCTGCTGTGCAGCCTGGGTTCTAACAGGCCACGGACCAGTACCGGTCTGCAGGCTGGGGGTTGGGGACCCCTGATTTAAAGTGTTCGTGACGTCAGGGAACCCTTGAAGCTTGATTGCATGCTGGGATGGAAGGCCACAGAAAGCCTGGGTTCTGGTTCTGGGACTTGGGGACAAGACTGGCGAGATGTTATCCTACCCTGCCCACCTGGAGCAGGAACAGGGCTGCTCTTCCCCAAGAGTTCCAGCTGTCATCCTGAGCGTCGTTCTCACTGGCCTTGCTTGGGTCCCATGCTCACTCCTATACCAGGAAATGGGGTCAATTCCACGGAACTTCCTAGTCTGAGCTGGGGCTTGGATGGTGCTCAGAGGAAAACTCAGAGGCATGGGGGGGGGGGGGCGGGAGGGCAGTTCCCAGGAAAGAGGGAATGAATTTAGTAGATCGAACTAAAGCAAGAGCCATCTACAGGATCCTCACCATTCTGTAAGCGAGATACTCTTCTTACATGTGGAACTGAAGGGCAGACGCTTACGTAATTAGACTGAGATCTCATGACCAAGAAGTAGAGGTAAAAGAGCTGGGACTCTAGCCCACAATTCTCGGTCCGTGTCCTTTGCTCCCTTCCATGCTTCTTTGACTATGCTGACCTTCCAGTTCCAGGTTGGTCCAGCCCGTGGACTTCAAGTGTCCTTCATCTCCACTCCCCACCCCCAAATAGTGCAGACAGAGAGTTGCAGTGGCCTGTGGATGAGTCAGACCACATGGTTAGTTGGTCTGTGCTTTCAGTCAGCTAAAATCTGGCCCCTGACTGTTAATCACGTTCTTCCAGCCTATACTCCTGCTGATCGTCTTCTAAGAGACAACTGGAGGAGTCTAGATTCGCCTTTTTGTAATTAAAGTTGCATTTTTACATATGTTCATATAGTGCCATATATGATCTTTAAATGGATCCTCAGAAGAAAGTTAACATTCTCTGTTTTACAGAAGACATTTGAGAGATTCAGAAAGGTTAAGTGGCTTGAGTGATTTGTCAGAGGTAGGCAGACTTACTTAATGATACGGCTTATTAATAGCAGAGCCAGAATTTCAGATTTAGAAATCTAGCTATTTAGATAATTTTTAATATTTCATACTTGACATAGTTTTAGACCATCAAGAACTTTACAAATCTTCATTTCCCTCACCCAGATTTCAGCTAGCCCTCTTTCCCAGATTTTTGTCATGATTAGTGTAATAACTCTGCCTTCTGTGTCTTCATCTAAATCAGAGGTCAGCAAACTATAGCCTGAGATCCATCTTCCTTGACTGATCCACCACCTGTTCTTATAAATAAAGTTTTATTGGAACATAGTCATGCACATTCTTTTATATATCTCCTATGGATGCTTTCATGCTACAATGCTAGAGTTGAGTAGTTGCGACAAAGACCTAATGGTTGGCAAAGCAGACAATATTTATTACCTGGCCCTTCACAGAAAAGTTTTTCTGACCCCTGATCGAAGTCATTGATGAAGAAGCTGAGTGGGACCCAGAAGCTGATCTGCTTTGCTGCCCACTACAGGGAGGCTTTGCCGGGTGGCCCGCGGTCAGCACTCCTTCCAAGTCAGAGCTTGTCCAGAGCCAGGACGAGGACTGTTGACTGACATAAGCCAGTCTAAGCAAGATGGCAACCCCAACTAGAGCGGCCATCGTCCATTCGGCAGTGCATCTCCACTGACCTAAGCCAGATGAAGCCAAATGGCACTTCCACATGCCTACCACCAGCTTCTCTTGCTTCAGAAGATATTTCTGTCCTCGTTTCTGAGAATCTCCGACTTCAGACGCTGACAACCATGCTTATTCACGCAACATGTAGGAAGTCCCCAGACTGTGCTCTTTGCTGGGCACCATTGAGAACGGCTCTCGGGGGTGAAGTCACAGCACGGTGGCCTCACAGTGACCTGTGAAGCATCCACAATTAACTTGCTAATAACAATTGTTCAAGTCCTGAAGTTTAGGACTAACTGACTATTAAATAAAAAACCAAAGCCAATTCGAGTTCACGGGAACACGACAAAATGCACAGTAACTGTTAAAGCCTACAGACCCTGGATTACATCAAACCTGCCTTCATCTTAACCCCAGCTCCACTGCCGTCTACCTTCGTGGGGTTGGACAAATTACTTCACTACCCTACACCGTAATATCCTCATCTGTAAAATGGGGGTAAATCTTATCTGGAAAAGTTGTTGTAGAGATTACAATGGTGAAAATATGTCCTTCCATAAGAGAATGGTTGGCATGTAGTAAGGACTATACAGACATTGGCTGTTTTATTTAATGAGTATTTATAATGTGCAGTCGCATGCTAAGAGCTTTGCATGGGTTATCTCGAACTGGTAACCCTGACGCTGTCACCTGATTTATGACACGCTTTCATATGAGAAAAAGAGGAATTAGTTTCAGTTGATGTGTGGGGAACTGTGAAGAACCCACAGCCTGTGTTATCTGTGCCATATTCAGAAATAGAACTTTAACTGGAAGATAACATTACTCAAATGCATAGAAAAATTATTTTTAAAATAGCACATTTAAGAGCTTAGAGCTCAAATTCCTCTTAAAATTTGGAAGAGGGCTTATTAAAATCATAGATGTACCCTTGAGAGTACGTCAACCATGTGACCATCATCTGTCAAGTGTACCCTAGAAGAAAAATTCTTGCAAATCCCTATTCTGGAGTACTCAGAATCCCATTCTCCTTTCGGTCCATCATGAGTTTCTTCATCTGTAAATCACCAGGCTCCCAGGTTTGTCGAAAGGAAGAAATGAGAAACTCCATGTAAAACCTGCTTCACACATTCCCTGGCTAGGAACACATGGGCTCTGCCAACACCAGTCCCATCAGTTCTGGGCTTCCTCACCAGCCAGAAGGCAAGCACAATCCAGCCCAGGGGCACAGCCAATGCCCCAGAAAAGAAAATAAATTTACAATTAGCACCTTGAACTTAAGATGTGCAAACAGGTGAGCATCCCACGCCAACACTGTCTGCAAACTCAGATGGTCAGAATTCCGGACTCTTAAGAGTCAGAAGGGCCCAGTGGGTGAATCGTGGACTCCAACCCCCCCTCTACTGCAGGCTGGGTCCACGCCACTGAGAACTGCACAGGAGCTCAGAGGGCGTGGCACAGCACGAAGATGCTACCACATCCCATAAACCACTATAGAGACTCTACCACAAGCAGCTGGGTGACTGGGACTATAATTAAATGACATAGGCCAAGTTCAAGAAGTACTAGTTGCTTTCTGTGCAGGATGAAAGTGAGCTGCAGCCAACTTGCCTTCATTTTAATAATTCACCATCTTCTTAGTCTCAGCAGGAAAATGCTGCCTGGGGTGCTCTGGCATGCACTTTCCAGAGCCACTGCTTCCTCAGTCCCCAGCCAGCGGCATCGAGAAGACCTGGACTCCGATGACCTCACCTACTGGTAATAATGACAGCAGCCGTGACCATTTACCGAGCATTTACTAGGTGCCTTAAAGATGTTTCCTTGTTCATTACTCAGAGCAGCCCCCTGCGGGGAAGGTCCCATTTTTATAGCTCAGAAAACCAAGGCTCAGAGACGTTAACCAATTGGCTTGAGGTCACACAGCTTGTGAGGGGCAGAACCTGAATAGAAGCCAGTTCAGTCTGGATTCAGAGCCGCAAACCTAACCTAGAACATTAGTGTCTCCCAGGATAAAGGCTTCTTCAACACCAACGTTCTGCTGTGGCCAGTCAGAGAAGGAGGAGAATGGAGGTGGGGGGAAGCTTGGGACGGGGGTGGGGTGCCTGCCCAGAGCTCAGTGGTGCTGTCTAAGCAGAAGACGGCCCGGGGCTCACTGCCGGAGAGGCGAGAGTTAACGGAATGGGAACCGTGCCCTTGTTTACTTGTGCTCTAGTTTCTTTTTTTCAACTACACTATTGGGAAGGACTATAAGACTTTCCCACTCCTTATTAAAAACAGAAAATCTGTTTAGGCAGCAGCTACAGCACAAAGGCAGATATGTTTATTACGGGCAAAAGGGAGCCGAGCTGCAGGCAGGCCAGCGTCAGTGGGGGTGGCGCTCGGCGTCCGCCTGTGAACAGGCCTGAGGATCTCTAATTAAACATCCTGCCCCACTCGGGGTCAGGACAAGAAGGAACAGTAGCGATTCTCATTTCCTACAGTGACAGGGAGAGAATGTTTCCTTCGAGGGGGAAAAAAAAAAGCTGCTACCATCCTTTCTTCCTTCCCTCCTTTTCCCTTCCTCCTCCTCCTCCCTCCTCCTCCTCCCTCCCTCCTCCCTCCCTCCCTCCCTTCCTCCCTTCCTTCCCTCCTCCTCCTCCCTCCCTCTCTCCCTTCCTCCCTCTCTTCATCCCTTCATCCCTCTCTCTCTCCCTTCATCCTTCCCTTCTTTCCTTCCTTCCGCAGCTCATCATTGAAGATTCTGGTTTGCGACGGAAGGAATTGTGATTTTGAAGGAGGGTGGTAATTGCTACCCTCTTTCTTTTCAGGGAAAAAAGCCTGACTTCGCTTCACAGGAGAAAGCTTCACTTAAAATCTGTAAACACAAAGGTTGGATTTGATGGGATCTGCCTATAACAGCACTCCAACCTCTTATCTGGGGGGTTTCTAAGTCCCCAGAGCATCGGTCACATGGATACCACTAAGAAATCGAATTGAAAATACCTGCGTATACTTACTAAAGAGTTGTCGAGTGAATAAATGAATATGAGAAGTAGGAGACCTCCAAAGTCAAGATTACTCCCCTGGCCCCAGTGGTTGATCTTAAAGCTGGAATTGTGCGTCACTTAAAATAGGGAGCAATGGGAAAAGGCTTAGGTCTTCTCACATATGCTCTCTGTTTACGAATAAATTTCAGCTAGCTTTGAAAAATTGTTCCACTAGCTTTTTAGAACTGTCAGATTTTTGCAGGGGGTTTGGGGTTCCTTATGCTACTGAGTGTGCTATTTCTCCTTGCTGTTATTATAATAAGCAACTTCTGGAGTGAGTTACTTATTATACAGGAACATTTGGCAATGTCTGGAGAAGTCTGGAGATATTCTGGCTGCCACAAGTGGTGGGGTGTAATTGGCATCCAGTGGGTAGAGGCTGGGGATGCTGCTAAACATCCTAAAATGCACAGGCAACCCCTTTTCCCCATTCCGCAACATAAAATTATGCACCCAGAATACCCATAGTGCCAAGGTCGAGAAACTGGGTTACTCTGACGAGAGGGTCTGGTTGAAAAGGAGGGGAATCACGAATACCAAAATGAGGACATTTTTCCCTCTTTTGCATTTCTTCCCCTTTCTTTCCCAAGGTCCATTAAATTCGTGGGTTATCTGCGCCCAGAGCACAGAGAGATCCCGTAGGGAAATCAGAGCAAAGATCGATAACAATAATGGCAGTGACGACTCACATCTGTATATCGCTTTGCTGTTCACCGAGCCCCGTCTCGTCCATTAACCAGAGCTTCGCTGGGAAAGGAAGTTGGAAAGATGTCCCTAAGAATATTTCCCATTTCATGCGTTTCCAGAATTAACGGTTTAAAACAAATTAGAAATAGATTAAACGAAGTACCTTTGGTCAAACAGAAAAGCAATTACATGATAGGAAATTGTAATAATCTATCACTGGCATCCGCTTGCGGATCCCAGGGCTGGTTGTGGTTCCTGCTGGCACCTGCCGTGAACGCGCAGAGACAGAAGGAGATGTCGAGAAAAGAGCAGGCGTTCTCGTGGGGGAGGCGGCAGGCAAGGGGATCCCAGTGTTCCCCGCGGCAATTCAGGAGCACCTACCATTTGGTGAGTGCCCACGTGAGGAGCCGAACCGGGCCTCGGGCGAGTGCGTGCTTACATCCTATCATTACATTTCTGAGAGCTATACATTTGCAAGGTAAGGATTGTCACTGACCCACTTTTGATAATAAGGAAACTGAGAAGTTATATGATGGCCTCAGAGAACACAAGAACTACTGGTGAGCCAGGATTTGAACCCGGTTCTGTCTGAACCCCAGGGCACGCATCCTCTGTGACACTAGCTAAGAGCGGCTAATGCTTGGTACACAGAAAGTACTAGACCAACATTTGTTCTTATTGTCATTTTCCTACAGAAAATTCAAGAAAAAAATGAAAATCTCATCTATTAACAGCACACGCACATGCATACACAGACACACACCCCTTCTCATGTCGTTGGTGATCTCCTTGTCAATAATGAAGGAGCGGCACATGGCTTCTGTTACTATTCGGCGCTGCGATACCAAAATATCTGATTTATTAAGTAGGAACCTGAAGAGAAATTCCTCATTCGCTCTCAGGTTTAAATGCATGGGAGCTCTGCCGACGGTGGGATATTTGAATTACTAACTTGTGTCTACAGTTTTCAATATGTCCCTGCCCTCTCTCTGTACTCATTTAAAAAAAAGTTTTTATTTTGAAATAATGTTAGGTTCACACACAGTTGTAGGAAATCATATAGAGAGATCCCACACATTCTTTATTCAGTTCCTCTCACTGGTATCATCTGGCTTAACTCTGGTATGATGTGACAACCAGGGGACTGTCCTTGGCATCGATACGGTAGCGGCAGCTCTCACCCCTCTTGCGTGCACACATACGTGTGTGTATGTGTCCACCGTATGCCATTGTGTCACACACACACTTATTTTATGGCATGACAAGTACTCTTTTGTAACTTCAGTACAAATCGAATAGTCCAACCAACGAAGAGGACCATTTCTAGTGCAGACAGAGTCATTCAATTGATCGAAGCTATGCCCTGTACCAGGCACTTTTATAAGACAAAAAATACTAGACGGGAAGAGAAAGAAAACCTGGCCTCGCTGCCGTGGGACTTGGGGTGTCTTGGGAAAGGCAGGAATGCAGATAACGACAGGACCCAGTGAGTGAGTGCAAAATGAAAGAGGCCTTTCGATTAATTGCAAAAAAAAAAAAAGAGAGAGAGATGAATCAAATTACATATTTTGGTGATTATTATATTGGCTTTGATCCCAAAGTCACTTAAACCCTTAACATTTTATATATTTTAACATATTAATACACTCAGGCAACATATGGTTAACATTTAAAAATATTAGCTCTAATGATCTATCAATATGGTGTCTGTGTATCTTTTCCCATTGCAACAATTCGATTCAATATGTTGAAACATAAAACTAAATCGACTCCAGATTCGCGTTATTCATGCGTAGATTTCCCCCATTTCTTCATTATAAGATTATTTAGAATTCTCTAAAATACATATATCTGTCTGTGCTTGATTAAACCAAGATGCTTGTCAGATGAGAAGGGAATATTTGGCATATTGGCAGGTGCTCTTTAAGCTTTTATAAATAATAATAAGAGGAACAGTATTTCATACCCACATGAAAGCCTCTACTGGGAGATGCCAGAGGAAAGTGTTTTATAACTGAGTAATATCATGTCCATACACCTGACACAGTCGATTTCCCATGGGGGTGGGGGAGTGTGCTTAACGGGGTGTATGTGTGTGTGTGTGTGTAAAATCACCTCGCCTACAACGGAATCCAAATGCATTTTTTTCTTTGTTGCTAAATCTAGCCCACTTCCTCCCAGAGCCTGTTCCCAACTCAGTGTTCAAGAGCCATGTGAAAATCCTGTAAGTCGCTAATGTAGGAGAATAAGAGAAGACTGCAGAGCGTTTTGTCGCTTTCTCGTCTCCATCCTCGTTCCTGGTACAGGGTGCAGAGCTAATCCAACTGTGTTTTAATGGGGGAGAACCTGACACGCGTGAAGGCACAGGCTCCAGGCCAGGATCGCAGTGCACACTGGTGACCTAGCCTGGATCAGAGCATGCGTTCTTGCATTCCTGATTTGTTCAGGGCACAGGGATGGGTGCTGTGGGGAATTTCACAGAGAGTAAAACCTACTGAGCAGTAAGCATTATGTACCACCTACTACGTATGTAGCACAGCGATAAGATCCGGAGATACAATCGTCTCTAAGAAATCATCTCTATCACGGAAAAGTATACAGTCTAGAAAAGAAGTCAGAAATTAGCAGCATTTCGTGGATGATATGAGAATAACATAATTCTTGATGTTTGTAAAAAGCATATGGTCTAAGCTACAAACTGTCAGAATATCGAAAAGACAGGAGGGACATGAGAGCCAAGTCAGGAAAGGATTCTTGGATACGGTGCAGTGTGCCCTTGGTGTTGAAGGTGAGAGGAGCCAGGAGCCAGATGGCTGGGCCAGAACAGAGACTCTGCCTCTCGGTGTTTGGGTCAGGCCAGCTGAGATTCGATATCGGCCTCTCCCTTTCTAGCAGTGAGTTTGAGAAAGTTTCTTGAGCTCCCTGAGACTCAGTTTCGTCTGCTAGCAGGGATGGAAGAGCACGTATGTGACAGAATTGTGGTGGGGACCGCAGGCATTAACACCTCCGAAGCATTGAACATATTCGATAAGTGTTGGAGGAAGACAGGCACTGGGGTGCAGGGGTGGTGGGGGGAGCGGGGGGAGGAGCGGAACGAGATGCAAAAATAAAAGGACGAACAGAGTTCAAGGGTGACCTGAAGCCAGGCACAAAGTGTCTTCCGAGCTAACCTGACTATCTGAAAACAAATAAGCATATGCACATAAAATACGTTAACAAGTAGAAATTATTCACAGCCAACAGACCCAACAGACCGGAATGAAGAAAAGCACTGAAGTATGTGGGCAGGAATGGCAAAGGATAAACAGAGGGAGGGACGCCTGGATTAGGCGGGGAAGCTGACCGGAGCTGAGCGATACTCACTCACTATGGAGAGAATGGATTACAATTCACATCTCCCAAATCCACAGTTTCCACTTAGCAGCACGGCTGTGCTGGTGCCCCTGAGACAAGACCCTGCCTTGGGAAAGGATCTGATATCTTACCAATCTGAGGTTCTAGCTGACTCCATATAGCTCCGGAACATGTTTTGTTTTTAGATCAAATATCTTGTTCCATATAATCAGGGCGCTCATATAGTTTATTACCCAAACTGGGCGGCTTTTGTTCCGCTAAATGCTAAACCAGATGGGATGCCAAGGAAACGGAGGTAAACTGGAACTGTCCAGCCAGACCAGAACCCGTGCTCACATTCCATCAATAGCATAAGTAGCATTACATTTCTGTTTGTTAGTCTATCACAGAAACACTGAGAAGTGGCTGCACATATTGGTTAGTATATCTGGGACTGTCTACATTAGAATGTGGATCTCTGTAAAATTTATACCGAGGGGTCTGGGAAACACCTCAGAGGTGTAGACAGCCATTTCCTTCAGCATCTGACACTAATTACAAGAGGTCCTGGGGATGTCCGTGTGGGAGAGAGGCCGCCGTATTAGGACCAGCAGTGGACAGAGAAAGAAAACAGTGATTTCAGAGCCTGGCCCCAGATCAAAGTCCCCAGGCAGAATGGCCAAGTTGCAAAATAATGGCACCCAGAGCCTATCACGTCACTTCCTGGGTCGGTAGCTCTATGGGACAGTTAAGGATGACTCGTCGTGGCATTCATTTTCTCTACAGCGACACAGTAAAGATCACCTCGAGAGTTAACGGAACTTCCGGCCAAGATGGCAAAGCAGGTAAGTGCTGTGCTTGTCTCCTCCCATGACCCCATCAAAATGACAACAAAATTACAGAACCATCAGCCCGGAACACCACTGGAAGACCAGCTGAATGCAGCTCCTATAACTGAAGGTATAAAGAAGAGGCCACGTCGAGACCAAAAATTTTTTAAAAAGTTAACATTTGTTGAGCAATTATATTGTGCCAAGCCTGCTAGAAAGTTCTTCATAACAGCTGAACACAATAAATGGAACATATTGTTGGTTCGAGGGTATTCTCACTCTCATTTGGTCAAGTGTTCAATTTGTGCGTGCCCCAAACACATGGTGTGCACAGTGCAGCGTTGGTGCTGGTGGGGTTTGGAGGCCCGGAGCGGGGGCTCCTTGCCCTAGGAGTCAGGTGTTCCAGTGGCTTCCTTAGAGTAATGCTCGGGGCCTCTCTGGGCCCTGTGTCGCTCTATCTCAGGAGATGGAGTGAGCTATTTGGTAAATTCTGGAGGCGTCAGTGACTCACTTAATCCTCACAGTGATGCTACAAGGTAGATGCTACTGTTTGCCATGTCAGTTTCAAAGGTGAAGAAAATGAGGCAAACAGAACCGAAGTGACCTGTTTGCAGTCACATGACCAGTAAGGGGCAGAGGCAGGATGTGCACGTCCCTGGACTGCCTTTGGCCCCTGCGCTCCCACCCTTTGCATACTCTGTAGCCACTGATAAGGGGTCACTGAGAATGGGTGGTCAGCGAAGGAAGCGGGGAGAAGATGGATGGGGAAGGGTCATGAGAGCATTCCAGAAGGAGGAGCTGATTGTGAATAACAGGCCAGAGGTGGAGCAGACAAAGGACCTTCCCCAGGACACCTGACAGCCAGCCTGACCAGAGCCGAGGCTCTGTGCAGGGAGAGGACATGGATTATCTCTTTTCTACTCCGAGCATTTTTCTCTTTCTTGTTCCTTTCCCTTAATCAAAGCTAATTGCAACTTTTGCCTTCCTCTAGATTCAGTGAAATGAAATCATAGAAACACAATCTGTTCCTGTCTTATCTTTCTTTTACTGCATTAAAAGACCACCTCTGGGAATGGGTACCACGACGTATTTTCCTGAAACTTGCTATGTGGGCAATTAAAATTATCACCATTTATAGGATCCCCACAATATGGAGAGAAAACACACTAAGGACTTCTCTCATTTACTTCCAGCAAAAATTACTTAGGAGGGCATTGTCTCTAGTTTAGAGACAAGACATTGGGGCTCAGCAAGGCTAAGCATCATACCCAGTGCCAGACAGCAAGTGAGTATAGAAGCACGGATCTAAATCCTGATTTACCCTATTCCAAGGCCATGCTTTTATCCACTGTTGTCTATTTAACCTTTATCTAATTTTTCAATAAGTGGCAAAGGATATAGAATTGGGAAAAGGATGAATGCAAATGAAAGCAAAAACAAAGAACCCTCACACAATCCAATATATCTGCCTTCTTCTATCATGCTATTTAGAATCAATGGTCCCTGATTCTTACGCAAAATAATACATCCACGCACAATTCAATTAAACATTAAACTTGGAAATTGACCACGGAGATAAAAAGTCACAGCAAATAGCATTTTGGTGGGTCAAATTCTAAGATGGCATCACAAGACTCTGGCTCCTGATTATTCAATACAATAATAATCTGGGTGCTGCGGCAAAGGAATTTGCAGATGTAATTTAAAGTCTCAGATTAATTGTCCTAAAATATGGAGATTATCCAAGTGGGCTTAACCCAATCACATAGCCCTTTAAAAGCAGAGCATTTTCTCTGGCTAGTCATAGAAGTCAGAAAGATTCAAAGTGTAGGAGGGACTTGAGGTGAGGGGAGGATGAGATGTAGGGGGTGCAAGTGGCTTCCAGAAGCTGAGAGCGATCCCTGGCCAACAGCATGCATAAACAAAACAAAACAAAACAAGTCAAAACAAAACCAATCAAAATAAAACAAAACAAAAAACGGGGATCTTAATCCTACAACCACAAGAAATTGAATTCTTCCAACAACCTGATTGAACTCTGAGCCCAGGACACCTGATACCTTGACTTGGGCTCTGTGTGACCCTAAGCTGAGCTCAACTGGATGTCTGACTTACAAAACTGAGAGGAATACATGTTAAAGTCAGCCATTAAGTTTGTTGTAATTTGTTACACGACGATAAAAACTAATATAAAAATTTCATTGTAATAACGTGAATTACTGCAAGACATTCTATTCCTTATTTTAATAAAATGTCTGCATCCCAGTTCTGCAAACTTGAGAGCTGGGCAAATCTTTTCAACTTTCGGTGGCATTAAGAAGTTTAACCATCCAGAGACGTATGAGATGGGTGCCTATTGACAAATCAAGATCCACAGTAATATGCAGAACTGACCGATTTTCCAGGCAACTATGTACCCTTTAAAAAAAGTTTTAGTGTCATTTTGAACATTACTCTTCAGCATGTTTATTTTATACAGAGAGAAGAAAATTGTGTAAGATAGTCGATAGGTCTTGTGTCTTAAATATGTAAAAAGTGCATGTTCCCACGTTATAATGTTTTTTAATCTGTCAAGAAAAAAAAAAAGAAGCCTTAGAAACAAGTCAAAAAGTAACTTGACAAAGAAAAAGATCCCAGTTTAGGTTCTGCCAGCCCTGAAAAGTGATCTATTTCATCTCTCTGAGGATGAAAGTGAGAGATGGAGAAAAATATACAATAATGTCCATAGAAAGAAGAAGAGAAAAACCAGCTCTGCCAGCGGGATCCTCCCTCATTTACCAACAGAAAGCTCTGCCTCCTTGCTGGCCACTGAGCCTCATCACGAGATGGCTATGAGGACAACCAATGTTATTTTGTAAAGCACTTAAAATAATGACAAGTATTGGTAGGTGCCCAATAAATCATCATTCTTGCCCCTCTGGACTATTTATCAGTTGGTTGGGAACACCGCTTCCCCGTGCCTGGTGTTTTTTTCCTGTGAAGGCAGCTCAATTCGTAGCTCCTCCCTTTCTCTTTCAAGAAGTCAGCTGTCCTTCCAGGGGTCAGCTCAGCTCCTATAGAAGGCGGCTGACCGAAGACCAGCTTTGCCTGCACCCAGTTCTGGGGTTCAGAATAAAAAGCCCATTTGGCCAGCAGACCTCGTGTCAAGTCCTCCCATCTGGCCTCTCAATCGTGAAGCTGATATTTCAGCCTAATCCTTAATATTCTGTTTAATTTTTCTACTTGTTTAAAACCAAGATGCAAAATGGGGTGCTGGTTATTGGAATTTCTCTTCTGAGATCCCAAGGAACTATAACTTATTACTATTTTATTTTGACGTACATGACTGAGCCACCAAAAGCGAAGCCTCTGATTCTAGGATATATTCCTTAGTGGACGTTCATTCTTACTTACAAATCTCTCTACGTTAAGCAGTTTGGTGCCTGACAAACTCACCCAACCTGGGAATTCTCTATTCGAGAGATAAATGAGAAGTAAACTTAAATAAATGCTTATGGGGTCCAGAAGTTAATAATATGTCACTTTAAATAATCTATTACAACACAACAAGTGTATTTATCTCCAAATATTTTTGTTTTGGGGAATTCCACTTAGAGATAACTGTACAGCTGGAAAATCTCACATAGGCTTACTTCCTGCCTTAATACTAATATTATGTTTTTCTCATCCCCAAGAGCTAACATAATTTCAAGCATAAACTAACATAGACCAAAAATGTATACCATGGTGATGTTAAAAAATCCAAGCTGAATATTTTTGGAATTAGGATACCTGAGCTCTAGAGCTAGTGCTACCACTGACTAGCAAAGGGACCTTGATCAAATTGCTTGATGTCAGTTATCAACTTTGGTTCACTAATCTGTAAAAAAAAGTTGTTTGCACTGTAATCTACACAGTACTCTCCAGCTCTAAAATCGTATCCTTCTCAGGGCCGATTAACCAACAACACAGGAGTAGAATTAATCAAAAAGGTAGGGACGGGTCCATCCAGCAGCAGGTGAGTACACTGCCATCAGAAATTGTTCGCATTACAGAGGCACCGTGATAGAAAACAAGTAGAATTATGGATTAAGGTATTAAGTAAAGTAACGTTAGCTGCTGGAACAGATAAAGCTCCCAAATCTCAGTAGTTCAGCACAATAGAACTTTATTCCTTGCTCATGGACTCTCTGGCGGGGAGGTGACTTCAGGATCCCAACTCCTCCTGTCTTGTGGCCCCATCATCCACAGGGCCTCTAACGCTTCATGTTGTGTCCAGAATAACCAGACCCAACTTGAGTGCTCTTAACCAGGAGACAGTTTATTAGCCGGCGGCTGTCCTTGCAAAGGAGCAGCCTCGAAATGCCAAGATACAAGGTTTTTAAGCCCCAAATCCCATTCCTCATTCTGTCTTAAACACAAAGGTCCATCTTTCTCCTATTCACTACCTGTCAACCCACTGGTCAGGTGGGTTGTGCAAGCGGGAAGTACAGAAGCAGAAAGCTTGTGTTAGAATGTTATGTTCCTATGGGTGATTGCCTATGTTCCCATGGACAATAGCCAGTGTTCCCATGGGCGATGGCCAAACAGTAATTTTCAGCTTATATACAATTGATTATTTTTCATGCCACGCAAGCAAGCAGGGTTACACAGGCTAAAATTGGCAGTTAGCGTATGAGCTCATTGTTACAAGTTTCATGATTAACAGAATGTGGTTAGGGGTTCCAGAAACTAGGCCTAAGTTATAGACTTCTTTTGTCCAGTTTCAGGTTTTAATTATTCTTTAACCCTTTCATATTTCAGCGGGTTATTACATTCATACCCTCCCAGCGCAGAAACACAAGTGAAGAAGCCACACCTGCATCTCAACCACTCAGCTCAAAAGACGGCATATCTCACATCCTATTGGCAGTAATGGGTCAGAAGATGTTTCCTAGATATAAAAAGGTGAGAAGGAAGGTGTGGAATTATAGTTCCTGGTCGGGCATCCACTTAACAGTAATAACTTTCGTTTATAGAAAATGGAAATCAACCTTTGGAAAGCAATAGCCCCATCTTGCACGGCAACGTCATGTGCTCCTCGCAGATATGAACTTTCTATTTTCTACGGCGACTTTTGCATTAGCAACTAATTTCTGCTTTATCTGGTTTTAATTATGGAATACAAGTGTGCCAAATAAAGTATCACCACTTGAGACTAAGATCAAGCCAAACTCAACCGAGGTCTAGTGCTTTTTTGGTTCTGTGTACCTATTTGTTTTCGATGTGTGCAAGCAGAAATACATACCAGATGACTGTGAGAGGAGAAAATGTGCCTAGTTATTTCTGTCCAACTGTAATAAGAACGATACATGAAGAATGGCTGGATTTAGGTAGAATTCAACTCATCAAGAATATTCCACAAAATATGTATATATTTCTTGATTGCTCATTCATCATATTTTAGCTTATTGAGCTGTTGACAGAGTTATATTTCTTATTTTATAGGGCCAAAAACACTTTGAAGAAGTGTCATGTTGTTATCTGGATGGCGAAACCTTGTTAAATATGTTTTTCTCAGGCAAAGAAAAGTCTAGATTTAGTAAATGCAGTCTTGTGTCCAGTAGAAACTTTTGGATTTTTGATTTTATGTTTGAGAAGAGTATCTCCACACTCTACATGAGTGAAAAAAAAATTATTAAAAATAGAAATTAAAATCTCTAGGCCAACAAGAAGTACCAACTACAGCATGGATTGGAAAATATGTTCTGTAAAGGGCTAAACGGTAAATATTTTAGGTTTTATGAGTCATGTAGTCTCTGTCCCCACTACTCAACTTGGCCTCTGTAGCAGGAAAGCAGAAAGTAGTCATAAATAACGTGTAAAGAAATGGGAACACATGGCTGTGTTCCAATAAAACTTTATTTACAAAAACAAGTGACAAACAGTATCTGACCCACAGGCTATTGTTTATAGATCCCTAAACTAGAGACGAGATGGCAGAAAACACAAAACGGAAAACTTTCTCGCCCACGGCTGGAAAAGAACCTCAGTTTTCTTTTGGAGCTGGATATTTCAGGTTTGTTTGAAACTGCTTCAATAAAATAAATAAGTTTTCCATTATAAACAGGTGATGAAGGGGAGAGATATTTACCAGCTGCTAACGAGCAGAGTTTGAGATCCAGGAGACCAAGTTCTAATTCTGGTTCTGTCAGTGTGGAGCCTGTGATCTTACTTGTCTCATTTAACTTCAATAGGCCTTTGTTTCTGTTTCTCTAAAATCAGGGAGTTAGGCAAGATGACCTCAAACGTCCTTTACATCTCTTAAACTGGAAAGCTAACTGTATTGCAAAAATACTTTAGACTTGGACTCAGAGCACACAGCCCTACAGCTGGCTAAGTATATCACCTTAGATGAGTTACTTAAACTGCGTAAGCCTCAATCTCCTCAACTTTGCAATGGATCTAACACCTGGCAGGATTTAAGGAAATAATGTATGCAAAAGCAAGCAGCAGGAGGCCAGAAGCAGGTTTAATGTATCGATGTGAGCTGAATCCAGTATGGATTCCATGACTAATTTAAGGAAACTTTCTTCACTACAATTATCCTGTTATAACGATCGAAGCTACCCCTAACCCTTTAGAATCTAGAAGCATTCTTCAGCAAGTGATCATCAAAAAACAAGTCAAAGGCAAAAAACATAAATGTGGCAGATCAAGGCTCATCACAAAATTTCAAGACTTTAGTTCCCACAGGGCAGAAAGCTCCAAGCAGGGAGTGGCCATAAATGGAGATTCTCCCAACTCCCCTTCATTAGATGCTCATGGAACTATCGTCCAGTTTCTCCCTTCCTTGTGGCTGGGTTTTTGTTTTTTCGTTTTGTTTTTTGTTTTTTAAATCACAGATTAAGCCATAAACGCACATCCTAAAAGAGGGCTGAAGAATGCACAATTAGGATGAAAGTTTATCACCTCCATTGTGCCAGTCACCATGCTGGCATTTTGGGACGTTTCTTCTTTCTACCTTTACGGCCTTGCTCTGCAGTTGGCATTACGATTCTCATTCTCACTGACGCAGGCCTGAGGCTCCACAGGCTGATATAACGTACCCAAAGACAAAGCATGCCGGGAGCCACACAGACTGTTCTTGCACTTAGGCATGCATCTTAAGAGCAGAGAAGAGAATCTCTTGGGCAGAAAAGGTAACACACCGAGGCAGGGAATCTGAAACAAACTTTCTCGTGAACCTGAAAATCAGAGACTGCTCCTCCTAAACCACTAAACTCTCAGAAGACGGATAAAGCAGGGAAGCAATCAGAACAAATAAGGAATACCGGATTGTTCTTGACATTGGGACAGAATCTTGCCTATGGCAGGCGAACATTATATGTTTTTGAATGAATGAATCAATCAATCAATTCATCAATCAATCAATCAATGAAGGATTGGCTTGTTATAGTCAGGTTGCCAGTCGTTTACTGGTCCAGGGATAAAATGACTGTTTTGATTTTTTTTGTTTTTGTCTTTAGTGCATGCCCTTGTTCTTGCTACAAATCACATTTTTGTCATTCATCCAGTTTTCACTCTTTCAAAGTGTGACCTATTTTCTTCGGTCTCATACTCTTCTTCCCTTGCTTCTGTCACCCACCTTCCTTCATCTTCATCCCAAATGCTTTTAGCGAGCAAGCTTGAGAATAAATTGTTTTTTCTTTTTCTTTTTTCATTGATGAAATATGGGGTAAGAAGGGAGGATTTCCAGTTTTTAGATCATATGATTTTCCTCTCTAAACTTAAAAAAGGAAGCATTAATTTCATTAATATAATGCCACATGCTTCTTATTAAGAATACTATTTTCAATCATGGGAATAATAATAAATAGAAAGAGGGTGATTTAAGGACTATATAAGTAGGTCTGGATTTCCTCAGCAACCAAACCAAAGCAGACTCCACTGGGAGACATACCTACCCACGACCAGCTAACGAGCATGAGTCCTTCAGAGAACTCCTGTTCTCTCTTGGTATCTTTTTTATGCGGGGGACTGTGCTAGGCCTAGATCAGAGTCCAGGGAAAAAAAGTTAAGCTGTGAGAACATGTGATTCTAGGAACTATCTCGTGAGTTTTTGGGATGGAGACATTAGCATGCTTTGCAACTGAAATTCACCTTGCTCACCATAAACAAAAATGTGGGGAGTAACTGGTGGAGAATGAGCCCTTATCCAATCCAACACACATTTTTGACAGACATACTGCGGAATAGTATCATCCTATTCAACACCGATAAGTGTCAGGCGCTGGGCTAGATTTCTTTACATCAATCTTCGCTTCAGAACCACTTTAAGAGTCAGATGAAAAAATGAAGCGTAAAGACTTCCACGTATCAGTCCAAGTTATAGGATGTGGAAGTGCATGAATGGGGATTAGAACTCGAGTCTGTTGGACCCCGAAGCCCTTGTTGCTTCTGCAATGACTCTGCATACACGAGCGGCCTCCACCCAGCAAAGTTAAAAGAACCCGTTCAAATATGAATAAAGAGATGGGTGTGGACTGGGACAGAGCAGCTGACAAGAGCAGGCACGTTCACCACGGCAAGGAAAAGCACGTAGGAACATCACACTGGCCTGCTTGATGGGGTGCACATCGGGGCCTGTTCCAAACTGCACGGGCTGCTCGCCGTTGGGTCCATGGGCCGGGCTCTGAGTTAATTGGGTGCATAGCTATTTCTTTGGGAGGGGGCGAGGCAGACAAGAGGCGGAAAGCAGCGTAAGGATTGCATGTTGGGACCCCTGAGGAAGTTAAGAAAGGAGAAAACCTCCTTCAGTCCAAATGAGGAAATCAAGTACATTCTAGTCCTTCCTGAGCAGGGGTGGGGAGATGCTTCTCCATCACCTGCCGGAGGTGAGCAGGTGCCATAACACTGGTGCAAGTGAGGAACTTCCATTTTAATTTACGGGATGTGTAAGTGTTTAAGGCTGCTTGAACAGCAGAGAGTGACAGAGGCCACAGGATCTGTCCCCACAGCCCACGCACCAGACAGGTAAGAAATTATAGGCTCTCGCTTTCCCTCTTATTGTTTTCTTTAAAAAGCAGAGAATGGCATTTTGCTCTATAGCTATAATGACTGTTATGGCATTAGATTATAATATGGAATCTGATAATAATTTTTTAAAAAAACATTATTATGTAGCTTTGCTTCTTACAGCATCTTGAATGACTTGTCCAGGAGACCTAGTTTGGGGCTTTTTCAATTCGACTGTGTTCAAAACAGATAATGGGCTGAATTTCAATGAGGTGTCCACCCTGTGTAAGGTTCTCCACCCCGAATCTGCAGGCTCAATGTCAAGAACAGGATCTTATAGTCCATATTCAGGATCTCTGCCTCCTACTCCTGCCCCTAGCAAGCCTTCTCTCCTCGTGCAAATGTCCAGGTCCTGATATTTTCCTTCCAATACAGTTTTTTAAAATATGAAAAAATACATCCGTTTTATAGTTTGGGATTCTGCATCAGGCTGGATCCAGTCAAATAAACAACAACAACAAAAACATTTTAGATATTTCAAGCAGAGGAAATACAACACAGGGAATTATTTTCACAGATGGCGTTTACTGTCCCCGATTGAGACCACGTATTGGGGACAGTAAGCAATATAGAAATTACCCAGAGCAGGAAGCTGTGCACTGTAGAGCTTCATCTGGGGGGAGCTGGACCCATCGTGGGTGGGATACGGAGGGAAAGACCACTCATGAGAGCTGGATCACAAAAGAGATGCGGCCTCTCTTAGCGACAACACCCAAAAGAGAGGGTGGGGAATACTCTAGCTTCTGCCCTCCTTCTCTCTCCAAATTTTTTAAAAATTAAATTTTTTTTTTTTTTTACTGAGATATAGTGGACATCTAACTTTATAGTAGTTTCGGGTACGGTGATAATAACAGCCTCGATTTGCCTATATTGCAAAATGATCACCACAATAAGTCTAGTTAACATCCATCACCATACATAGTTACAAAATTTACTTTTCCTGTGATGAAAAATTTTTAAGATCTACACTTTGGGCAACTTTAAAATATGCGATACCATATTATTTACTATAGTCACCATACTGTCCATTACGTCCCCAGGACTTATTTATTCTATTACTGGAAGTTTGTATCTTGTCACCACCTTCATTTTTTTCTCCCACCTGCACCCCTACCCCCCTCTAGCAACCACCAATCTGGTCTCTGTATTTGTGAGCTGGGCTGTGGTTTGTGGGTCTGCTTTTAGATTCCGCACATAAGTGAGATCATATGGTATTTGTCTGTCTCTGTCTGTCTTATTTCACTTAGCATAATTCCCTCAGGAGCCATCCATTTTGTCACAAATGGCAAGATTTTTTTCTTTTTTATAGTTGAATAATATTCTGTGGTGTGTGAGCGTGTGTGTGTGTGTGTGTGTGTGTGTGTGTGTGTGTGTGTGTGTGTGTGTGTGTACACATACACAACATTTTCCTTATCCATACATCCATTAGTAGACTCATAGGTCACTTCCATATCTTGGCTATTGTACATAATGCTGCAATGAATATGGGGGTTCAGGTATCTTTCTGAGGTAATGCTTTTATTTTCTTCAGATAAATACCCCAAAATGAAATTACTGAGCTGTATAATAGTATAGTTCTATTTTTCATTTTTGAGGACCCTCCATACTCTTTTCCACAGTGGCTGCACCAATTTACACTCCCATCAAGAGTGTACAAGGCTTCCCTTTTCTCGACATCCTCGCCAACATGGTCTGATTTGCATTTCACTGGTGATGAGTGATGCTGAGCTCTTTTTCACGTACCTGTTGGCCATGTGTATGTCTTCTTAGGAAAAATGTCTATTCAGATCCTCTGCCCATTTTTAAATCAAATTGTTTGTTTTTTTCTGCTATTGAGTTAAGTTCTTTTTCTATTTTGGATTTTAACTCCTTATTTGATATTTGAGTTGTCAATATTTTCTCCCATTTGGAAGGCTGCCTTTTCATTTTGTTGATGGTTTCCTCTGCTATCCAGAAGCTTCTTAGTTCAATGCAGTCCCACTTGTTTATTTTTGCTCTTGCTTTCTTTGCTTTTGGTGTCACATTCAAACAGTTATCACCAAGACCAATGTCAAGGAGCTGACCACCTGTTTTTTCTACGTGTTTTATGGTTTCAGTTCTCACACTGAACTCTCTAATCCATTTGAGTTACATTTTTTGGATAGTGGTTCAGTTCCATTATTCTGCATGTGGCTGTCCAGTTTTCCCAGCACCATTTACTAAAGAGACCGTCCTTTCCCCATTGTATATTCTTGGCTCCTTTGTCACATCTCTCCAATGTTCTGTCAGCGCCCGCCCATAGTGGGACTTGCCTGGCCCACAGAGGGCAAACAAAACTGGGAAATTCCTATTGATTTCTTAATGTCTGGCTCACACACTACTTCTTCTATGAATTCTTCTCTTTAGATTCCCCATTCTGTCTTTTTACATAAACTTTCTCATGGTTCTGCATTGACTCTGTATTATAGTGACGTTTGTATAACGGCCTGCGAGCTCCCCAAGGATAAGCACTAGAGAGGAGCCTTAGACATAACAGACACACATCTGATAGACCTGGGTTCAAATCTTGGTTCTCTCACTTACGATATTTCTGACTCTTGTTAAATTTCTAAATCCGACTCAGTTTTCTCAACCAAAATATAGGGGAAGTAAACTCATCCAGTTAGGACAAGTGTGATGATTAAATGAAATAGTATTCAGGACCCGCTGAGCTCAAGAAATGAGTAGCTTTTTATTGTAATACAGTCTTGTCTAGATTGCAAATGAATTATGATGTATTTGGAGACTTAATGGTTTCTATTTGTTCTTTCTCTAAATCACGCCCTTTATATTATACAACCTATTAGAGTCGACTGTGTCTGGTTAGAAAGTTCTACGAACAGTTGGGCCTTGAAGCTGTAAATGTGAAAATCTATCGACAGAGCTCTACCTTCCTTAATACCATGCTTAGTGAGAAAATCTCAGCAGAAAGCAGCTTCAGAAGGGGCTGCAGAAAGGGTCAGCCCAAACTGGGTGACAGCCATCCGTGCACCCAATCAACTTAAATAAATCAAATAAATAAAGATGATTGAGCTAATCTCCACTAGCCATAATGCTCTTAAAAAAAAAAAAAGAGCACACTGTCTTCACTCTAGCTCACGGAGAAGTTTATCAGACAGATGTGTGGTATAAACAGTGCCACACCTGCTATGGCCACGATTTCTCAATCACATACCAACAGATACTTGGAAGATCTATGGTGTTTTCCACCTGCTATAATCATCTTAGGAGCTGGGACTGGTCCTCCTTATCCAGGGGACAGTCTTCAGGCTCAGGGGAAAGAGGACAAACACAAATATAAATCCTATCAACTAAGTGTGATTAGAACCTTCAACTTGAGAGTTGAAACATGAGAAATTTCTGGGAGATAGACTCAGAGTTATGCTTCGGTAGCTTAAGTCATACTGGGGTAAAACCTGAAGTTTGAAAGAGTAGGATTCTAGAAGTGTTTTAAATATAGTTTAAAACCACTCTCTAATTGACTAGAAAGAAATTAAATTTGATTCAGATGGACAGTTTCCCCTAGGTTTTAAAAAAGCTATCACAGATTCCCTCCCATACCTTTTAAAAATAAGGCCCCTCACCATTTATTAATAGTCTATCGTATGCTGAGTAAACTATTTTCAATAATGATTTCTAAGTCTTGTGGTGTAAATGCAACGTTATCTAAATCTTAGAGATGAGGAAACCAAGGTGATAAAGTTAGGTGGGTCTGCTTGCCTCTAAGGCTTTGAAGTCTTTCCTCTTTCAGCTGGACCATGCTACATCTCTTCCGTGAGAAAGTATCATTCATTCATTCATTCATTCGTTCACTCATTCAACAAATAGTTCATCAAGTCTTACCATGTAGATGGAATTGTACTAGATTCTGAAACTAAAAGAATAATCATGACACAGAGCCGCTTTGCAAGTATAAATTTTCAGAGTCGTGAAGTTCTCTGCCCTGAAGGAAAATAGGCTATTCTGTAAATAAAGACTGTGTGTGCTATTCCAGGCATTTACAGGATGCTACCCATTAGGTGGAGGAGACTTGTTAGCCACAAGACAGAAAGAAGGAGATGGAATCAGAATTATAAGAACAAACACCATCGTTTCTTGCACATAGGAACAATGCACTACCTCATGTCTAGAATAAGAACTTGCATGTCTGAGGTCAATCTCAACCTGGCCAATCGGCTTTGGCGAGTTTTGTTTCAGACCTTTTCTTCCAGGAATAGAGGCAATCAACATCCTCTAAACTCTGATTCTACCATTTTTTCATCCTAAAATGAAAGGGAGAAGTTGACCCATTTTCTTTTTGTGATGATGATCATCAAAGGGAATTTGGGTGTCTGACATGTACAGGTTTCCATTGCTTCTGCCACAGATCCCCTCTCTGCTTAAATTAATTAATGATCTTTCAAGATGCTGCTCCCTGTCCTGAATCTTATTTATACCCTTTCTCTACCTGCTAATTACCAATGCTGTTTGTGATTACATCAAGTTGATTCTTGACTTTTCCTCTGTGACGTTCCAGTGACTTTACTGCGGCGATACTGTGGTGATAACCTGAGAACCACAGTTTTGAAATATCATAAATAAAATGTGGACATAGCACCATTTGCTTCATCATGAGAGGTGAGAACATGTACTTGGAGGGGAAAATTCTATATAAAAAGAGCTTTCATACAAGCATCAAAACATCAAAACATATAGGTGTATATCAACTTCCTTAGTTCTACACCTTAATTTGATGAAGTAGAATTTAAATGTAAATACACTGACACATGCCTGGAGGATATAAAACAGATAACCACCTTCAGTTAATTGCTGAGACCTTCAAAATAAGCATAGCTGATGTCTTATCAAGTCTCTTGTTAAAATACACAAACAAAAAGTTACATGCAAGCTTATCCTTAGAGATACAGCAAGTGTAAAATCCAACACCAGCAGAAAAAGGGTTACTTCCAACCTAGCCTTGGAACGTGGAGATATACAGGTACTGATGCCCTGAGCATGTAATATTTATAACAGTCATACAACTTTAATTTTTTTTCTTTGCTGTGGAAAGAAAAAAATACTTTTTTTTTTTTTTTTTTTTTTTTTTGGTATAGCTCAGCACTGCAGGGGGAAGAAAAGAAAAAAACCTGTTCAGTTTGGAATTTTCCACCATCTCATCTGTCCAGTTAGGTGAGCATAGTGGGGACACAGAGCCAAGAAGAAGTGCCGGGACAATCGTTTGTCCTGATGAGTTTCAGAAATGCATCACGGTCCACAAGGCAGATTTTACCTGTGCTAAGCTGGCAATTATGCCTGATTCACTTTTGCTTTCTTTGTGGATATGTATAGTGACCATATGTGTATGTGTGAGGACTGACGTCTGCTACAAAAACCCAAAGTAATTTGTTCCTTGCTGTGATCGTTTTCATTAACTCCCATCTTCCTTGTGGTAGAAAACAGTATAAAAGTATTCACTCTCCAAACTCCCTCTCTCCCCCCACCCGCCTCCAAGTCCCATTTATTTTTAGAGTGAGAATTAGGTAATTATCTGGACCAGTCTCCCTGTAATTCTCATAAAAGGTAAGCAAATAAAATGAGGTTCGGGGACCTTTGCCTCGTGTAAGATATCGACAGCAAGGACCATGTCATGAGACGTGAGGGAGTGAGTCCCAGAAGAGACCAAAATGTGAATCGATAACCTGTATATTTATGAGTTATCATTTTATTTGAGCCTCACGAATTCTGGTACCTAAGAATCTTTAGCGAGAACAGGCAACTGTTATATCCTTAGAATCTTCTGGTAGGGTCGTGCCCTTGAACTACAGGTTACCTGCAGAGCAATGATTCTTACGCTTTTTGTGGCCTGCATCCCTTTGGGACTGTGACAAAAATCTATAGACTCTGTCCCTAGAAAAATGCACAAGCACACAAACATATTCAAAAATTCGTATATGTTTTCAGGGCACTGACAGGCCACCAAGGCCCCGCCTTGGGGTTCTCTGGACCTCAAGTTACAAAGCCATGCTAGAGGAATCTATGGAATAATCAAAGCTCAAGGCTAAACAATTTGCACCATAATAATAGCAACGATAATAGTAATGGAGAGTTGGAATATGGAAGGCAGAGGAAAAGGGAAGTACAGAGATTCCTGCACAAGCAGTTTCTGTTCCCCCTTCTAAACCGGTGCCAAAAAACATAAACTTCCCACACTGATAAAAATAAGAGTCACAATCATAACTTTCCAGTGTTCAATTAAATGCTGATTATATTCTTGGCATTGTCCTAAGCATGTTCGCTGTATCAGCACTTTAAATCCACACAGCAACCCTGGAAGGTAGGTAGGTGCTTTGTACACATGTAGCAGATATGTGCACACTGTGGCACAGGGAGAATCCAGCTATAAATCTAAGCCATATGGTGCTACAACCTCCATGATAAATTAAGATGCAACCGCTTTTCATGCAGAGTTTTGTCTTCATGCCAGAGCCTGCAGCACACACTTCACTGCAAGTTTCAGACCAGGTGGGCCCTGCTGAGATCTGGAAAGGCTCGGAGGGGAGATGCCTTGCAGGACGCGCTGCATGAGCCAACTTGGCGGACCTTCCCCAGATGTGGAAAACTCAGAGGCCTAATCCAGTGTTTTGCTTTCTTCATAGAAACACCCTCCATTAAAATAAACATGAACTCCAATGATACTTCTCTTTCATGCAGTGAGTATTCTCTCCGTCATATGTTCTACCCCCAGCTGTGATCAGTCGGTGTTCTTAAAACAGAGGGTAAAGAAGCATGGAGAGAAGGGGGCGGAGGGTACAGGGAAAGCCCCTTCTGAGTTTCTTCTCAAAATCAGAGGAAAGTGTGAACGTATGAGTAAATATAGCAATGTGCTTGTAAAATGCTGTTTTCACAAGCAACTGTCGGGGTCAGGAATCCATTAAAATCCTTCCAGTAAATTATTCCAAATGTGAGGACCAACTCCCGACTAAAGAAGCATCCTCGCAGTGTGGGCGTTCAGCTAAGTTCTGCACCTTTGAGGCAGAACAAAATAAAACCAGCCGCAGATTGCACCGGCAGCCCCAGAAGTGGTCCACAGGAACTGTGTTCTCAGCTGTTGCTCAGACTCAGTGGCTTGACGTGACCAGCCAAAAGGGGCAGCAATGGGCAACTTACACTGTTCAAAGTATGTATGCTTCATTTTGTGGAAACACCGAAGGTTATCCCCAGAAATTTGCATCCCAGTTTGCTTCCTTGGGACGGAGAGAAAAGGCTAGTGTGTCAGGTGACCTGATGTAATTGCACTTTGCCCTGATTCGTATCAGCGTGGGTACATGTGCCTCAGCAGAAAGAAAAAACAAAATGCATATATTAATGGGAATTGCTGCATTCCCTTTTCGCGGGGGCGGGAATACACTGAGGGACAGCTGCTCTCAGTTTCGACATCACCAGTGTCCCTCCCTAGTCTCTCTGTGGCAGTCAGGAGCTCTCATAGAACTAGAGACACACTATGAAAGGCGATCAGACTTAGCAAGAAGTTAGCGAAGCCTGTAAAAGAATAAAAAGCCTTATAAAACATTGCAAAAAAAATTACACCAAAAAATCGCAATGCTTTACAATGTATCGAAATGGCTTTTAGTACGAGCATCATCTAATCAGAATGGATCAAACAGGGATCAGCAAACTTTTTCTATAAAGGGCCAAATGATAAATATTTTAGGTTTGGTGGCAATCAGGTTGCTGTGATGACTAATCTGCCCTCACAGACTGAAAGCGGCCATAGACGATGTGTAAATAACTGGGCATGGCTGTGCGCTAATAAAACTTTACTCATGGGCACTAAAATGTGAGTTTCGTATAACTTTCATGTATCATGAAACATTATTCTTCTTTTGATTTTTTACTCCCTAGGCTTCTAAAATGTAAAAACCATTCCTAGCTGGCAAGCTACACACAGAAAGGGTTGGGCCTGGGTTGGGTCTGCTTTGGGCCTCGGGCTGTGGTTTGACAACACCTGGGCTGAATCAGCAGGTATCAGAGCACCAGGATCCCGGACTTGACCCTCAGGCAGTTCTAGAGTGACTCTGGGGCATGGAAGGCCTCAGAGAGTGAGGTGGGAAGGAAAGGAAGGTGGGCACAGGGACCTCTCAGCCCTTACGAGTGGCTGAGGGGTACTCGGGTTTGCACCATCATTCAGCTCCTAGCAGGGCCGTGAGCGTCTCTGAGGAAGAACGGATTCTGTACCTGGTGGGATACGGCAGCCTAGAAGCAAGCGGTCCCTGTCCTTTTTGCAATAAGTAGCCAATGTTTCAGTACTAAACTATGATTACTCTGTTTGACAAAATTAAACAAAAATTACTGAAGTTTCCACTTACAATGAAGAAACTTTTCTGGGGAAGGAATTAATATATTGTAAAAAAAAAAAAAAGAAAAAGAAAAAGAAAAAGTCAGCCCCAAGAATCAAAATGGGTTGTCTCTCCACAGCCTGGTTTTAGCCCTTGAGAAACCCGAGCTAAAAATCCAGGTGAGAAGAGCTGAGAGAGTCAGGGTGGCCGGAGACATTTGATGCCAGCAGATTGACAATAGACCCCCATGTCTTTCTATTGTAAATTGGTCAGAAAGAAGGTACATTTCCTGTCTCTGCACATCAAGGTGTCATTTTTGCAATTCGTGATTGTGAAAACAGGTTTTTAGAGACGCTATCAAGCCCATTCCACGACGGGTCTATATGACAGCTGCCACCGTGCTGCCAACGGGTGGCTCCCACAGCCTCAGCATCTGCGTTAGACTCATCCGGACTTACAAAAACGCAGATCCCCACAGTCCACCCGTATTGCTTTGGATTCAGTAGGTCTGGGGTGGTGCCAGGGGACATGCATTTAAAAAAAAGGCGCCCAGGCCATTCTAATATGTCCTGTTTGGAGCTCACTTCTTGAGTCCACAGACCAGGTCAGCTGCCGGGGGAGGGGAAAGAGTGTGGCCATGGTGCCTTAGAGCCTCCGTGGATGCCACAGTGACCAAGTGCAGAATGAGCTGCAAGGACTGAGAAGTGCTATATTTTTGTCTTTGGTAACATGAATTACAAGTTCCTCAAAAATCTTGTCTTTACTAAATACGCCACGCCATGAGTCTGCCTCGGTAGGACTATATCCTCCTAAAATAAATTCATTTATTCACAATTTTTCTCAAATATATGACTTTCAATTTGAATATCAAAAAGCCTCTGTTGAGCATAAACTTTACGCATGACTTGCAGCTACCTGTGGCCTTCACCCGTGACCTCAGGTAACTTTTCTTCACGTCCATAATCACATGCTACCAAGCAGAAGTTTGCATCACGAGGATGCTTTGCACCTCGAGGCTAGAGATACGCAGCTCCCACTACCTGGATTGATTACCACTTTCTCCAGCCGAAAGTAACTAACCACTACCTATCATTCTAAGTCATCTAAACAAGCGTATACTCTGGTTTGCTCTCCCAGGCCCTCCAGCATCTTTCCTGGATCACAGCAACAGACTTGACTGCCCTTTCCACTGCTCCTCCAATGCATCCTTCATACAGCAGCTGAAAGGATTTTAGGAAAATATAAATCGGATCGAGTCACTCCTCTGCTTAAAAGCCTATGACTCCCTAGTAAACTTAAAGGATGAAGCCAGCTCCTCGTTACGGCCTCGGAGGCCCTGTGGGATCTGCCCTCTGCTCCCTGCCTGCCCCTACCCGTGTCTCCTTGGCTTTTCCTCCTCCACCCTCACTGGCCTCCCAGCTCCTCTCAAATCTACCATCTGTGTTCCTGCCTTAGGGACTTGGCTGGCACTTGACTTCCCTCTGTCTGAACCCTCTATCTCTGATCTCGATGGAGCTAGAGTTGGCTCCATGGTCATTCCCATCCCTGATACACAAGATGGACCAAGTTCTTGCTCTTTTCGCTGACGCCCTAGTAAGAGAAGGCAGATAGAAGATAAAAAAACTTATAAGTAGGATTGGCTTAGGCAGTGGTAAGAAGCATAAAGAAAATTAAAAACAAGATGACGTGATAGAAATTTGCTCACTATTGCAATGCCAGCACCTGTGTAAGTACTTAGAACACTGTAGGCATTGAGTCTTAGTTGAAAAATAAATTCCCCTTTGCCACTGTGTACTCTTTCTTTATATTGAAACAAAATGAATCATAATTTATGCACCGTTCTATGTTGTACTTTTTTTCTATTAATAATACATCTTGGAGAGTTTTCCACATAAGCACATGCGGACCTACCCTGTCATTTATTGTTTTCATCCAACTGACTTGCAAAAATAGTTTATTTTTATTTATCTTGTATCCTGGTAACTGATCATTTTCAGGTTTTTTTTTCTATGTTTTGGAAATTACAAATAATATTTCACCAAACATTCCAGAATATATGTCTTGATACACTAGGTGCAACTTTAGTAAAGAAAATTCCTGGGGGTAGAATTATTGAGTCAAAAGAATATGAGCAACATCATTTTGATAGATATTGCCAAATTATCCTAAGAATCGATGTTACCATTTGAACTCCCACATATTCCCCATGCAGATAATGCTTTCCAGACACCTCCCAGGTCTCCATTATCATCAAACTTTTTGGTAATTTGTCAATCTGATAAATTTCTCCTTGTTGTATTTGATTTGCATTTTTTAATTATGAATGAGATGGAGCATCTTTTCATATGTTTATTGGTTATTTGCATTCCTTTCTAAACTGTTTTTTCATATCCTTTGCTCTTTATTCTACTGGGTTGTTCATTTTTTTTCTTATTCTTTTCTGTGGGTTCTTTGTAAATTAAGGAAATTTGCTTTATGATTCATATTGCAAATATTTCTTCCTGGTTTGTCACTTTTCTTTTCAATTTATATTTATTTATTAGTGTATTTTTATTTGCCACACAGATAAGTTTTTAATTTGTATAAATGCAGACTTATTATTTTCGTTAATGTTCCTAGGCAATGATTTATTTTTCATGTAATAAGCATCTCAGTGATCTCATTAGAAACAAAGTCATTGTCTTAGTTCATTTGGGCTGCTATAACAGAATACCGTAGATTGGATAGTTTCTTTCTTATAGTCCTGGAGGCCGGGAAGTCCAGGGTCAAGGCACTGGCTGGCAGATTCAGTATCTGGTGAAGCCTCCTTCCTGGTTCAGAGACAGCCAGGTCTTCTCACTGCGTCCTCACGTGGCAGAAGGGGCAAGGGAAATCTCTCTACCTCTTTTTTAAGGACATTAATCCTATTCAAAAGTTTCCATCCTCATGACATAATCACCTCTCATAGGCCTCACCTCCAAACATCATCGCATTGGGAATTAGTTTTTTAACATATGAATTTCAGGGGCACACAAACATTCAGTCAATAGTAGTTACATGGAAGACAGAATTCCTAGAGTCATGGCAATAAAAGGGCCCTTAAAGAAAATCAAGGAAAAGTTACCAGTCACTGATAGAATCTCTCCCCTGACAGCTCTGATGTAAGATCAGCCAGCTTCTCTGTCAGCCTCCACTGGAACTGAGATTCCTATTTTAAGAGTCAGCTCTTAATATTGTTAAACAACTTTTTATTTATTTGTTCAAATAAGAGGTGGTCTGGGCAGAGGAGCAGCACACACAAAGGTCAAGGGCACAAGATGATGGCATCTTTGGGGACTGCACATTCTTCACCTTAACGTGAGCTCGTTCCTCCTAAGACAGAGCCCAAAACTGTCTCCCAGTGTATTCTCATGACTTTGTAATAAAGTGAACACATTTGAAATAAAAAGTTCCACCAATCTTTTCGATCCATGCTACGAAAATCAAACCAACACTACACGATAAGGATCATCACTAACTAATTGTGTAATAAATCCTGGCACAGATTTCATTGTCTGCTGATATTATCAAGTAAAAAGCATTTTTTTCCAGTGCATGAGAATAAGATGCACTTCTGTGAGTTTGCCTTTAAACTAAGTTCTGTATATCAATACCATTTTCCATTGACTTTTATTATGTAATTAGGTATATGATGGCCTTGTCTCAACATCCATTATGCAAATAGAGATGTTCCCATGAAGAATATTTAAGATGAAGAGGCATATAGAATATCTAGAAATACAGAGAAACTACACTAAGAATTGTGAGAGAAATAAGGCAATAACTCCAACCTCCAAAAAGAAAAAAAAAACAACAACAACAAAAACAGAAAAGAGGAACAAGAAAGAAAAGGCAAAAAATAGATTTATAGCTTTAAAATAACCATTACTCCAATAAAAAACTTGAGCCTTTTAGTGCTTCATTTTCCTCCTCTCTGGGAGGGAGTACAGAAGAATGCCTGAGAGGCTAGAAGTCCCATGATGCACTCTGTTCGCAAGATGTCTGATGCTGCATCTGTTTAGAACCCATAGGTGGTCGGGCTGCCAGACTTACCGAATAAAAGTACAAATACCCAGTTCAATTTGGATGTCAGATTTTTGAAAAATGAAGACGTTTTGGTGTAAATATGTCTCGAATATTGCACAGATGCCCTGAATTCTAACTGGCAACCCTAATGGATGGCCAGCTTCTCATTTTCCTTTTGGAAATTCCAAACTCCATACAGGTGACCCTTGAGGTAACTCGGAACATACAAGCTCTTTTTATTTGATGTTAAAGATGTTTGGTTGCCATGTAAGAAGACACCCGGGTCCTGAGAAGTGCCAAACATCTTAGGGAAAAAACCCAACCACACATTTCACTTATGCACACACACATTCCGACCTGAGAAACAATCACCACTTGCTTTCCCACCGGAAACTGCCAGTGGATTAAAACAAAATCTCCGTACTTGTTCTATGTCGAGTGGAGTTCCCTATGTAATCACATCATGTCTTCGAAGATGATCTTAATTTGGAGTGAGTCGAGTTAGCCTGGGCAGAAGGCAGGCTGTCTCGTGAGAGGGCCCTGGAATTCTCTCGCTTGTGCCTCCTTGTAAAGACACAACGTTGGAGGCCTGGATGTGAAAACTAAGTCTCATTGGATTGTAAGTAAAAGGGATCACTGCCGACATCTCCTGGACCAGTTCAATACCAAAAAAAAAAAAAAATGTGTAGGTAATGACTTCATAAAGAAAGTTAAAGCCCACTACTGAATAGATAACAATAAATGTCCTCATCAGCTAACACAAGAAAAGGGACAAATGACTGAGCAAATCGCAGCCTAAATTGAACTACATTAATATAAACAGGCCTCATTTTGCTTTAAGTGTGTTTTATATATATTAACTCATTTGTTACTGAGAACAGTCCTGTGAGAGAGGGGCTCTTATTACCTCCATTTTATTGCTGAGAAGACTCAAACGCAGAAGAGTTAAATAATGAGCCAAGGTTACAATGCTAAGAGGTGGCCGAGATGGAATTCAAGACAAGGCAGGGAATATGATGTTTCCTTCCTATGAAGCCACTTGGTCCAGATTATTTGATAAGCAAAAGGCAAAATAAAATTTTGTCAACAGCCACATGGAGCAAATCCAGTGACCTCTCCAGAGGGCTCATTCTGATTCTACCAGAATCTTTACTGAACAGCTCAGCTTCACAACAAAGACCTAAACTCGCAGTAGGTGCCCTTCTAGCTGATCAGTTAGACCAGCCTCGCCACTCATTACGCTCCCAGAAGTGAAGCAAAGTAGATGGAAAAAGGGTAGAAAGGACTGTGTGAGATGCGCAGCCATGTAACTTTGGACAGGTCATGGACATCAACTTTGTAGTGGTTTCTTGAAAATAATAACATGATAAACAGTAGTCAGGCTAAAATGCGTTTCCACTACTCGTCAGGCACGAGGCTAGGCACTTAGCATAGATGGTGCCGAGAACACCGAGATCGTAGCCCCCATTGCTGTCTTTGCTGCGTAGTTGAGAGATTGAGACACAGAGGAACAAAGTCACCTTCTAGAAGTCACACAGCTAATTAGAGGCAACGCTAAGACTCGCATCGGGTCTGCTTCGCTTTCTGGGAGGAGCCCATAGGCTAAACACACAGGTTGGGCCGTTCATGCTGCCTGGGGCCTAGTCCTGTTCTGACACTTACTTTTTGCTGTGTGATATTATGTAAGTTATTTAACCTTCCTGTGCCTTGTTTATTGCTTCTGCAAGTTGGAGGAAACAGTTTCTAACTATTACTATGACTATTGCGATTATTCTTTATGCCCTTTCTATTTCAACACATTGTCTCTGTCTCATAAAAGAAAGGATTTACAGTTCGGAAGGTTCATAATTTCTTAAATTCTAGAAATATGGAAATGAAAGCAAAAAAAAAAAAGAAAATGAAACAAAGACCAAAGTTCCTTCGGGAGAAAAGAAGTCCTTATGAAGGGCTGCTGGGAAAAGATCAAAAGGAGGAGAGATCTGAAATATCCGATCCTTTGAGTTTTAAGTATTTTATTCTCATTTGGTTCACGATATTCAGGTTCCAACACTTTTCATGAACTTGGAAAGTTCTCTCCTTGATTATCAACATGTTTCTTAAGAAAGATCCATAAAATGAAACATCCAAACTGCACACCCTGCTTTCTGCCTCACCGCCTCACCCTGACGGCACACACCCTGAGTCACCTGAATCTGCGTGGCTTGAAGAGCCAGCACCGAAGGTTCCACCAGTCCTTCCTGCTCATGTCTTCTCTCCTCCGGGGTAGTTTTAAGTGGTACATGAGGCCTAAATGAATTGAAGGTGAAAACAACTCCTACTGTGTTTGGGGCTGCGTTGGACTTCATTTCTTGCCCAAGTGCCTCTCCCTGCACAGCGTATGATGTGGATAAGTGGCATCTTCCTCGTATCTACCTCATCCAGGGGGAGGTAGAAATGATGCTGCTCAGGTCCAGATGCCTTGTTGGTCCACCTAGGGATCGATGACTGAGGTCCAATACCACTGGTGTTTGCACAGACACATGGGAAACACTGGCAACATGACTGGACCTTCGCTCCTTACCATGACTTACACGACGGCAAATGACCACCCTTGATGACCTCTCATGCCCCACCCTCACCCCCACTCTCCCACATCGAATTGCTCCAGTCCTCGAATGCCCAATGTGCTCTTCCTCCCCTCATCCGTGTCTCACGCAAACAATTCTTCTGTATGGAAAACTCTCTCCCTCTGCCCTCCTCACTTCTACTCAGCGTAAATGGCTATGTTTAAATGTGGCATCCTCTAGGGAGCCATCTTGATCACCAAGTGTGGATGAGTTTTCCTTCTGTGTATTTCTATACCCTGAGTGCTTGTCAATCCACTTCTATTCAGCATCCTCTATGTGCTAAGCTCTGCTCGAAACAATGGAGAAAATACATGTTAAATGAGTCAATGTGGGAAGAGAAATGGCAAGAAAAGCAGCGCAATTCCAGCAGGAATAAGGGCCATCAGAGGATGCTGTGGCAAAGGGCAAGTGGAGGCAGCTCCATGAAGTTGGGATATGGACCTTCTGAAGGAGAAAAGGAGAAACTAATATTTAAGAGAGTCTCGAAGGCAGAGAAACAGCCAGCTATAGAAGGAGCTGGGGCAGAACGTCCAGATAAAAGCAGCTATGTGGACGTTCTGAGGCAAGGACTCGTTTGGCGTGGGGGAGGGACAGAGAGCTTCCTGGGGGAGCATACTGGAGCTCTGTTGCTGTCAGTAGACTCACCGACATGGAGGTTTACATTCACTGGTCATCTGAAGAGCAGAGAGCAGTTGGATATATGAGGAAAGCTTTAGAATAAAAGTCATCTCTACCACTTATTGGCTAGTGGCCTTGGGAAAGTTAATAAGTCCTCTGATCATCAGCTTCCTCAGCATGTGACCATGTTCCAAAGGAGACCTTAGGGTGAGTCAGACAACTGCCACATTGATAACTTGGTGGCAAGATATTTAACTTTTCTAAAGCTCGGGGATTTTTTGTTTTTTGTTTTTTACGTGCAAAGTGTATCATATAAAGTCTGGCATTTAGCATATGGCCAGACAGTGGGCACAGTATCATTGTTACTCGGCTATGTGGTGGGAATGATAGCTCCAACTTGCAGATCTTTTAAAAATTAAATATAAATTATATACAGTGCCCAAGCTTAGTAAGGATTTGTCGTGTTAGTGTACTGACTATTCCTTGTTTTTCGTTTTCCTAGTAACCATCACCCCAGCCATCACCATTCTGAGTTCCTTTAGGGGAGGGAGGACTTCTATTTAGATGTATTTGGTGGGCCTTCTCATTGGCCAGCCCTCATAACCCCAGCCGAGTGACACACAAAGTCAAGCAGACACTTCTTCCCAGGAATGTGAATCTCAAACAGAGTCAACAAGACTGAAAAAAGATGGTATGAATTCATTCAAGCAATGACCCCTCAGCAAGTTTCTTCCTGTATAAGATCATTACTGTGATTTCTGTTTTTTCCTCTAGTCTCTTTTAAGGTCTGTTCTCCTTTTCCTATCAATCCTAGAAATTCCTGATAGCCTTCCAATACATTCCCTTTTGCTTAAATTAATCAGGGTTATTTTCTGTTGTTTGCAACCAAACACTGTAATCTATCCATATCACTATATTATTGTTATTGTTATTCTTGTCATTATGATTATTAGAAAAGTGGATTTAACTATTATTATTGTTTATTATTATGTTTAATGGTATCAAGGTATAAGTTGTCCACAAATTTTCCACCTAAATCGAGAGTCGAGAATAAAATCAAAAGCAAGCCACATAAATCTCTACTCAGTTCCACATTTACGCCCACACCCTCTCTTTATGTAAATCCTTTCACATAGTGTGATTTGTAGTTAAAGACTAAATCTTGGCTAAAGTTCAAAGCAAGAAAAAATTTACAAACAATAGAACAGGCTGCTGGTTTAATGTCCATTTTCAAGGTCATTGACATAGTCACATAAAGAAAACTTCTAATCAAACGTGAGTAGAAAATGATGCTTGCGGGGCCAGGCTCTCAGTGGGGAAGATAAGGACACAGATTCAAATCTCCCCTGCATTTGGAAACCACAGTCCGATCTCTCACAAATGACTCTAATGAAACACTAAGGGAGGCAAGCAGGGAAAAAAAAAGTGAACAGGGAGCATTCCAGGGGACCTAGGGAGGGCCTGTGTGTTCCCTCCAGGCCTGTGGTTCTGTGCAGAATTTTCCTGATTTTTTTAGTGTATGAAGATCATTGGTTTAAGAGGAAGTTTTACCCGCCTACACTACAATCTTTAAGTTTCTCACTTCTATAATGAAAAGACAATGACTTCTGTTGTGATGAAATAAGTATGCACCCTTTTTTCATGGTTTACATAATACCATCGTGGGTCATTTATGAAGTGGTTGTGAAGACTAAACACAGTCCTGTGCTTTTCCTGCCTCATCACAGTCCATTGAATCTGTGCCCACACTCCTTCATGCCCTACCTGCATTAGAATCACAAATCCATGCTGTATGGCATCTGACTTTGCCCTAGCTCCTGTTAGAGTGAAGGGGTATAGTTTCCCACTCAGTGAATTTGGGTGTGACCTTGTGACATCCTTTGACCAATGGAAAGTGGGCGGAAGTGAAGAGATACTAGTTCTTAGCTGAAGTCCCAGGAGGCAGAGTGAGTTTCCACTTTCTCCTCCCTCTCGGGCAATTTGCAATGAGAACTACATGACTCAAAGCTGCTGTTTCAAGAAGAATGAGGCCCACTAAACCCCGCTAGTGCCCTGGAGCCAAGCCTAGCTGACCTGCAGCCTGACACAGAGCTGCCCCAGCCTACCGCGGACCCGTAAAGCAAAAAAAGTTGTGTGTTGCTTTAAGTTACTCTGTTTTGGTGTCATGCAGCAATATAGCAATAATAGCTGAGCCATATACCAGCCTCCATCACACATGTATCATTCTTTGAATGAGTTTAAACTCCACAAAGTCAGAGTCAATGTCTACAGGATCCATTGCTGTTTCTCTCGCTCTTTAAGACAGCTTATAGTGCACAATATTCAATAGTCTTCCAGACTATTTTATGAGTTTCTTATACTAGTCTAGTCCCCTCTCACCAATCAGATGTGAATTGAAGAGAAATCTTATTTTTAAAGTGATATCTACAAAATACACATGAGACTCTTTTTTTTACTTTTCCTGGTAACTGTATAATCATTGTGTTTAATGAACAAAATAAAAAGACAAATCTTGTGGACCATAGCTCAAATGCCATTTTTTAAAAAAACTGTTAGAAAATATCTACTATTTCTTTGAATGGTGAAGGGTTCCACAATGTGGGTAAAAATAATTCTCAATTTGTGTATTTCTTTATTCACCCAACAAACCTTTTGATAGACAACCTACTTTATGCTAAGCTCCATACTAGGTTCTTGGGATATGGAGAACAAGCTCATGGTTCTTGGCCTAAGTCATCTATGCTGTCATGGGAGACACAATTCCATAGACGTATGAAGATTAGTTATTAACTTTTTGGATAGATAGAGAGAGGGTTCTTTCTATGGGGACATAAAAGAAGTACGTAACTTAGAGCTGGAAGAAACCAGGAGAGGTCTATTTGAGCTGGTGGCAACTAACTGTATTTAAAGTGAGCGGAAATAGCTGAGTGAATAACAAAATTGATAAAAATAAAATAACGACTACAGCAATTCTCCTCAGAGATACCACAGCAGATAGGATAATAAGGATTTCTCCATTAGGAAGCAGTTTACTATTGTAAAGTTTCGTGTTCGAGGACAGTGTTTGCTCTGTCTGCTTTCACTGTCCACGATTCTGTTTTTCCATATCCCTGATCCTCCAGGAAAATGATTATTTTCCAGCTCGGGAAGTAATCCAGGGTGAAACAAAGCCTACAATACTTGTAGACAAAAATGTTCGTTATTTCAATTTATTTGATCTCCATAATAAATTTAATAATAATCCTATTGTACTTAATACAGAGGACAGATGCTGCATATGGGAGTCTAGGAACTAACTAAATGAGATAAAATCTGATAATTTATGAATTCTCTTACAACTCAAAAGATGATGTTTTGGGTCATTTTATGTCACTGAGACATATAACACGACTGCTGTCTTTCTGCTATAAACATTTTGGCAAATAACCGAGTAGAACAATGAAATACAATTCTAATTTTGTGCCCCAACCTTTTAGAAGGAACCCCTATAATTAAAATATTAGACAACATGATCAAATGGACAAAGGGATAATGTAAAATAAATCCCAGATTTTAATAAGCTTTTTAATCATCACTAGTTAAGACAATTGGTTGGGCCGATTATTTTCAGGAGCAAGCTAAAATCATTTCACGTGATAATTTCGAGGGTTAATTGTTGCAGTTTATTCAATGCAATCTTCTCCACTGGCTTTATTTTTATCTGCCAGTACACCAATATGCCATGATTAGCATAAATTAAACTAAATGAGTTCTGTGGGTTACTAAATTATTTTATACCGGTCTTTTTTTTTTTTTCCTCTCCAAACATTTACAGGCTAGGGAAGGGTGAATGGTTTGATGGCAAATTCTAACTCCCAGCTGCTCAGCCTCAGCTCAAAAAGAAATGCTTAAAAACTGGGTGATTGATTTTCAGAAATCTTGGATAGAAAAATACATCATGAAAATTGTCATCACGCATGATGTTGTGTCATTATACCCTGACCTTTTATATGACTCACGGCTGGAAAGCAAGGAACTTGACATGCAAACTTAGATAATGCAGAATGAGAAAGATTCGATTGTGCGCTGCAAATGAGCTATTCCCACTGTTCAAATTGACACACGGTGACCTCGGATGGCTCTGGTAACATTTATGCTTAACAAAGTGAGTTTTATCTAATTTCGAAGCTCCGTTCCTTTAACCTTCCCTTATTGGTGGTAACTCGTCTTTCACTGAGAAGCTCACCGCAGGACCCCCTGCCTTACACCCAGCTTTAGAAAGTCTCGTACAGAACGGTCAGTCCACTTCAGGGCCTGCTATTCATCTACCTTGTCATCATCCAGGACTACACCCCGACAGGACACCCCTTCTCCTCCCTACTTGTATTGCCCAATGGACCTTCCTACCTACAGACACTCCCGCCTCCTCCTCGCTACCTCACTCTTGTGAAAACCCACGTACCGTATACCACTTACCACTTTTCTCTACTGAAATATGGCCCTGGAGAAATTCTTCTTCCTCATTCATCACCATTTACTATGCACCTGTTATGTTCCAGACTCTGGCCACGGTCTTGGACAAGGTAGAAACGGTCTGTGCTTCACAAAGTTTAGAGTCAATAGGAAAGACAGCAATCACAATAAAGTTACAGACATACTACCTTCGGGGAAAAACAGAGGCCTCTAAGAACAGGGGAGCTTCTCTTCCCCCTCCTTGAGCTTCCTGTGTTCTCTGTGGAAGTCGCGTCTCTCTGCCACACCTGCTTTTCTCCTGAATGGGAAGGTAGGACAGGCGACACCTTGGCTTTCATTGGAAGGGAAAATGTTATAATGACAATTTGCTCTTCACTCTACTAATCTCTACTCTGCGAGCCGCCCCCTTTTGCTCTGGTGCCCTGGCCTTGCCAATGCTTTGGATGCAAAAGATGACCAGTTCTTCTTTATTCCCAAGCTAGGGGTTGGGACTCAATAGCAGCTCTTGCTTGCACCATACGCTTAGCGTTCAGGCCCGTGTGGAAGGCTCTGCATGAGATGTAAGCTATCTATTCTGCCCATCACCAAAGTCTCATTAATTTTCCCAGCATCTCATTCATAATAGGTGCCCAGTAAATATTTCTCAAATAAGTTAAATGAATAAATATGTGTTAAATTAATGATTGTTTTAAGAATCATGGTATTATACAAATGTGATGAATGATGTTTGAGTAGAAAGGTATGACTGAACAAAATTATTCTGCAGACATAATAACATAAAAGAAGTTCACAACTTTCATAGGGGTGCTCAAGGCCCACTATCATTTGTGAACCAACCGGCCATCCCAAGGGGCATCGAGTCTCAAACACCTAAGACTGCCAGTTCCACGAGCACTTGGGGTCTACCTTATCCAACACTGAGTCTCTTTACGTAGCACAAAAAAAGGTGCTTAATTAATATTTGTTAAATATATGAAATGAATGAGCTAAAATAAACTTTTGACTCATAAGACATTTGTATGTTAAGGATTTCTGTAGATGAATTCATCCACTAGCAGCCTGCTGAAGTGTTTTGTTTGATCTGCACATTGTTTTTCTAAATTGTAATTTTTTTACCAACACGAAGAATTTTAATATAAAAGCTTCTCACATTTACAATGTTTGGCTTTCACATTTCTTTAAAATATTGGAGGACCTAGAAATAGTGTGAGTGGGAATAGTGCCAGTGGAAATTCATCTGGAGCTCTGTGGACTATCTTGTTTGGATGGGGCTTAAACTCCCCCACGTCACCACAGTCTCTCCTTTGCCAGTTTCATGGATCTATGAAACTTCCCTGTAGATATTTGACTTTGCGACCCTAACCTAAATGAGCATATAAGAAGCAACAGAGATCATTTGAGAATTGAAACCCTAAGTCTCTTTTAAATTCTTAATAATTTGTAGCTTAAACCTTTTGCTTGTTTTTAACTGAGAATTTAAAATGAAAAGTGATGGGATGGGAAGAAAAACATCTTTAAAAAATATTCCTGCCTTTATAAATAAAATTAAAATTACTCCCACACCAGCCACGCAAGCTGGAAATGGCAGGGTAGGCTTAGTTCACCTGTTCTCCACACATTCTCTGCTGGCCTGTGAGGAAGAGAAGAGATGACCATGAATACACACAGTATAGAAAATGCCAGAAGAGTGCCTCGTTTGACAGTAAGATCAACTGGCACCTTTAAAAAGTGAAGTGGTTTCATTCAGTCTGCCATCTGACAGTCAAATTATTCTTCCTAGGGTTAGCCTCGTCAGTCACATAATGAAGTGAAAATTACTGAGAGTCTGTGGAGAATCCAGGCTTCCTGTGAAATCTGGAGTTATTTATATGTGGGTAGAACCCTAGAAGGTGACATGAAAGACAAATAATAGCTATTGAGATGGGATAAAATAGACTCCAAAAGTAGAAAACAGCCTTAGAAAGCCATCGCCTAACAGCTGACAGGAAGGCTTTCCTGAGCGCCTCATCTAAGGGGGATGGAGAGCGTCTTCAAGGATCCACATGTGATTTGCATCGAGGCATGATACTAGGCAATCTGTCCTTTAGCAATATTCAGACTAAGCTTTACCATTACGCCAAGAGTGGTTCTTGGTTAACTTTTTTTTCACTCCTTTTGTTTCTAGCTCAGTTGATTGGCCCAGACCCATCTCACAATCATAATTTGACTCAACTGGAAAAGATGCAAAGCTGAAGGGTGGGGATTGACTGGCTCAAGGAAGTGTCAAAAGGAAAATGGCTCTGCCCTTATTGCTGAAGTCCAGGAAACAATTTTATTTCAATTAGCAATGGATCCAGGCTCCACTGATCTTATGAGGTATCTTTGGCTAAGTATCTCTTTCCAAAAAGCTCTAAAAAATAAATTTCGACACTCAGCAATGTTATCGAGTATCAGGCATCTTACATAAAGGACTGATGCTGAAGCTCTTACAATCTATGGGGCTGGAAAAACATGCAAATGCATAATTATAATGTAACGTGGTAAAGGATATGGAAAGGTATTTGTAGGACACCTGAAGTACACGGCAACAGGGAAGGACTTGGTTAGGGAAAAACTCCTGGTAGCTGTTAACCAGTTAAAAGAGAAAGGCAAATGGTGGCCCGTCAATGACTGCAGTATTCATGGTTTGTTCACCTTATATAACGGATGTCTGCTTTGTGCCAGGCACTGTGCTTGGCTCCAGGCCAGTATGCAGGACCGTGGTGCTGAAAGGTGCTAAAGCACATGGCATCACTGGTCAATTCGAAAAGCTCAGTCATGCTGGAATGAAGAAGTGTGAGTGAGCAGGGGCAAGAAATCAGGATGAAGGGAGAGGCAGAAGCAACATCTCCAAGGTAAAGTTTAGGCTTTTTATTAAAGTGAGGGCAAATGAGAGGCTATACACAGAGATGATAAGTCAGATCTGGGTTTGAGTAAGATCTCTCTGGATGTTGTACAGAGAATGTCCTACAAAAGGCAAAAGTGGAGGCAGGGGACCAACTAGGAAATGGTCTAGTAATCCAGGTAAGAACAGAGAAGGACCTGATTTCAAAAATTACTACAAAGCTACAGTAATAAAGACAGTATGGCTCTGATATAAGGATAGACGTGTAGATCAATGGAACAGAATTGAAGGGCAGAAATGAATCTTTACACTTAGCATCGATAGACTTTAAATGAAAAGAAAGTATTTTCAATAAATGGTGCTGGGGTAAGTAGATATTCACACACAAAAGAATGAATTCGAACCCCTCTATCGCACCAAACATACTAATAAACTCAAAATGAATCATAGACCTAAATGTAAAAGCTAATGTAACTTAGAAGATAATAAATACTTTGGGTTAAGCAAAGATTTCTTAGATATGACACCAAAAGCAAGTCCATAAAAGAAAAAAATCAATATCTTGTACCTCATCAAAATTAAAATTTTTTGTGCTTCAAAAGGCATTAAAATAATGGAGGGAAAAAAGCCCACATGGAAGAAGAAAATATTTTAAAATCTTATGTCCGATAGAGGACTTGTATCCAGAATATATAAATAGCTCAAAACTCAACAATAAGAAGATACATACAATTAGAAAAGGTGCAAAAGATTGAGTACACATTCCTCCAAAGCAGGTAAGTGAATGACCAATGGGCACAGGAAGAAATATTCGACATCACTGGTCACTATGGAAATACAAATGAAAACCACAATGAGCTACTACTTCGTACCCACCGGAGGACTATAATCAAAAATACAATCACAAATACAATGGAGAGGAACCGGAACCCTCCTGCACTGCCAATGGTAATGTAAAATGGTGCCGGCACTTTGGAAAACAGTTTGGCAGTTTCTTAAAACGTTAGACATAAAATTGCCATGTGACCCAGCTATTCTACTCTTGGGTATCTACTCAGGAAAAAATAAAAACAACAACAACGTATTTCTACACGAGGACTTAAATGCGCATGTTCAGAGCAACATTATTTATAATAGCCAAAATGTGAAAATGACCCAAATGCCCATAACTGGTGAATGAATAAACAAATAGATAACTACATGGCAACAGAAAGGAACGAAGTACTCAGATATGCTACGCCATGGATAAACCTTGAAAATAGCATGGTAAGTCAAAGAAGACCTGATACTGGATGATTTCATTTTTTAAAAAATGTCCCCACAGAAGTAAATCTATAGATGGAAAGTAGATAGGTTAGTGATTTTCTAGGGCTAGAGGCTGCAGTGGGGAATACACGAATGGGCACGAGAGAGAGGGTGATGGGGATATTCTGAACTGAATTGTGCTGATTATAAACTCTGTAAATATAATTTAAAAATTACTGAATTGTACACTTCAAATGGGTGAATTTTATGATATGCATAAAATAGACAGTAAAGCCATTTAAAAAAAAAAAACAAACAAACAAGAAATAAATAAGAAATAAAAGGACATGATGTGAACCACCAATAAAGAAATAGAATCAGCAGAACTTGGGGACCAAAAGAACATGAGTGGGTTGTGAAAAGAATTCTAAGATTAAAAGCAAGGACAATGCCGATGGCTAATCTTAATTGAACAACTGTCCCAGACACTGTTATATGTCGAATATGAATCATTGTAAGGTTACACAAAAACCTTATTAGGTTAAGACTATCATCCATGTTTTACATGCGAGAAAACTCAGCTGAGGCACAGAGAAGTTAAGATATTTTCTGAAGGTCACACAGTTAGTAAGTGGCGACCAGGCGAAGCCAGCTGTGGAGTTAGTAGGAAAAGAGGAGGGATGGGTTTCATGGGCTGCCTTAGGAATTTATTATAAGACTGGATAATCTCTGTTTCCTGACATCCACACAGCCCATCTTGATCCACCCAGGAGAGAACATTCATGTCTCTTCTTTTCTAGCTGTAGATTCTGGCCGGAGCAAGTCGAGCCCAGTTTTGCCATCGTCTGCTGTAGGAATGTCCTTTCATTGATAGATTGATTATTTCTGCCTGAAACCATCAGAAATGCCAAATGGCATGTCAAAGACAATAGCCAGAGAGAAATTAAGAGCGGTTAGGGCTCACTCACTCGGGAGAAGATATTTAAAATGCAATTAACAGCTTCCTTCTGACAAGTAGCCAGAAATAGCCACAGAAAAGTCACCATGTGGAAATCTGCTTCCTCTGGGCAGAAACCAGAAAGCCATCTCATACCTGTTTCAGGCCAAGAAGTTTGTCTTGAGAAACTGGTTTTTCTTTGATCACTATTCCAACCTGGGTACGATTTTGTTTAGAAGGTGACATTGCAAATAATAGGTATGTGCATGTTGTGTTGCTTCAGCAGGAAATTTATCTGTGCAAGAAATGCAGCAGGTGAGCGTTGCATCCCTCCTCACTTCCCAGAGGCCTTCTCCGCACTGTGCACCCTTTTACTCCTGGGCCACTTCTCTGCGTGACCTTGGGTGAGCCCTTTCTCCCCTCTAGGCAGAAAACGAGAAGACTGGAGTAGTAAAAGTTCTTCTCACCCACTTCGGTCTGTGAAATCGTTACTAATCGGGAAGCCTACCAGGTGCTGTGAAGGCCTAATACAAGGCATGATTCCTCCCTTCATAGTTAGACTAATGCATTGGTTTCCTGTGGCTGCTGTAACACATGACCACAAACTGGGTGGCTAAAAACAAGAGAAATCCATTCCCTCACACTCGTGGAGGCCAGAAGTCCAAAATCATAATGTCAGCAGGCTGGTTCCTTCTGGATGCTCCGAGGCGAAGTCTGTGTCACGCCGTTCTCCCGGGTTCCAGAGGCTGCTGTCAACCCTTGGTGCTGCGTGGCTTCGAGACGCAGAACCCCACTTCCTGCCTCTGTCTTCTCATGGCTCCCGTGGCATTCCACCCCGCCCCAGATATCCCTCTCCTTCCTTTTGAAGGAACAACAGTCACTGGATTTAGGACCCAATCTCAATCTAGGGGGGTTTCATCTAGAGAGCTTGAACTCAACCACATTCTGCAAAGACCCTGCTCCATATAAGGTCACGTGCACAGGTGCTGGGGGTTACGACTGAGGCATATGTTTTGGGGGACAGAATCGACCTGCTAACAAATAGCTAACATTTAGTGAGATTTAATACGTACCCAGCGTGTTTCTAAGTGCTTCGCATTTAACCCATACAACAACCCTATGCAGTAAAAACTTGTATTGTATGCACTTTGTAAATGAGGAAACCAAGAAGTTGGCTAACTGGCCCGAGTTATTCAGCTACTAAGCCAGGCACACAGATGCCTCTGGAGTATACATTCAAACAAGGATTACATGATGCCTCCCATATAGGCATAACCACACAAGGCCCAACTTCATGTAGATTATAGGTGCTCTTAGGTTTCATTCATTCATTCACTCACAAACAACACAGTAGGCACTCAATACATATTTATTCAATTAATATATTCCTGCAATGCCACAGACTGTGTTGGACACCAGGGTACAGATGTCAACTAGATTCTATTAGGTCCTGGCCAAAATCAGAAATGGTTCTTCTCTAAACTGGACCTAATTTGGGGTTGGACTAGAACTAGCAATAAGACAAAAAAATCAAGGCTCCGAGAGTTAGAGAGGTGACCCCAGACAGAGGGTAATTCTCGTATCCAGTTTTTTTCTCTATTAAAAAACCTAATGTAACTTTTACATATTGCCATATGAGTTTCATCCCTTTGTGAAGTTTTTCTCACTCTCTTTCCTCTCTTATTAGGGCTTCCTCAACTTTCTTTCTTTCTTTCTTATTTATTTTTGTGGGAGGGGGCAATCACTAAGTCTCAACCACAAGCTGGGGGCGGGGACTTCAAGGAACGTGGGTGTGTAGAAATGGGGTGGGAGCTGTTTTAGACATTTGTCATAACCTTTTCCAGGCAGCTTGAGTGCCAGGTATGCCATCTAATCACATTCTCTTAGTTCACTGAAGACAAAGTTAATGGCTGAGACCCTCTTCTTCCTTACACTTGAAAGATAATAGAAAATGCCACCCTAGAAAATGCCACTTACACTTAAGGGTTATTTTGAGCTAAGGGCAACTGATAAGAAGCTGGTACAGAAAAAAAGCTCTCTGCTCTCTCCCTATTTGTCTAAAAGTACATATTAGATGTTTCTTAATCATTCAAATTATTCAAAGTCATCGAAAAGGAAAGGAAGAAAAGGAAAGCTAAAGACAAAACCACAATTTAAAATTTTTACTTTCTTCACTTTTTTGCCAAAGCTGGTGGCAAATAATAACGATAATAAGAGTGATGATGATGCCCAAAGCCATTTTGCTCTTTTTTTCCCAGTTCCCTTTCTACTAGGACTGGACATTGGTGCACAGGAGATGACTCAGTAGAAGAAACAATAGCTCTGGTCATTCTGAAAGCCAGAAAAAACTGGCCTGGTTAATTGGGTGTTAGCTGGAGAAAACTGGATTGTTATCTTGAATACAAAACATATCCTGACCGGGCACTGTGCACACTAGACGCATTCTGGAGGAGTCCAGGGTAATGCAAATAGCAGTCTATTGAGTCATTATTCATTGACTTGCTTACACTGGCAGGAAACTTTTCCCAAAGGAAGACAAATGATCCCAAACTATGATTAAAATGCATACTTTATGAATCTTAATAATCATATCAAAAAGCCTTCTGTAGTTTTCAATGTGTGGGCAATTAGCTACCCCACAGCCCTGCAAATGAACAATGAATCCATGTGATCATTTTACATTCAGTTACTGAGACAGTTCTGTTATATGCAAATCTCTTATTGGATAAACACCCCTCCCCTTGGATGGACTGATTGTGTGGCTTGGTATTTTGCCCACATGATCACAAGGGTGATTTTTCATGTGCATTTGTCCCTTTTAAGTATTCCTGAGGTGGTACTGGGGGCCTCCGAGGCTCAAAGCACCTAAAACATATCAGATTTTTTCCCAAAATATGGCAGCCAAGGTTAACTTAAATTATCAAATTTCTTCGCTTTAGACAGGAATTTAGAAACTCAGGTAATAATAGTGCTTATCCCCTACAATCAGAAGCTCTATCTTTTATTAATAAACAATGGGAAAACGAGTTTATTTTTATGTAATGCATTCAGTTTGGTAGCCAAAACTCTTCAAAATGTGGAAATTGGGGGGATTAATAAAAGATTCCCGTGTAAATCAACAAACGCAAATAAATAAGAAACATGTCCCCCTTGAAAAAAACTGATAAAAGTGAATTGAGGGGAGGGGTATTGGTTGGTGCAGATTCATTTACCCATCAGATAATTATTTATTTAAATTCTGGGTGCTGGGCACTGTACCGGCACCCAGAGAAATAGAGGAAAGAGAAGGAATTGCCATTCTAGATGGGGAAAAATTTTAATATGTACATATGTACATGTGACATATTTTTGTGCCTGTTATTTAATCCACTTAATAAGTTGAGTCTATTGCAATGAAAGCGAGGAATGAAAATAGTTGAAAAGAATTTTCAAGATAAGATTGGGTCTATGAGTTTAAAATGGTTTTAAACCAAAAGCTATTCTGATAATCTTTAGACATGACACATGGGTAGAAAATGAGATCTGCATATTCAAGGCAGCCAATCTGTGTATGTGCAGTCATTGACCTAGTGGCTGCTCTATCATTAATCTAAGTACATTCTGCAGATTATTATCCCTTGAGAAAAAAATCAGAGGGGCGGAGGAGTGGGGCATGATCAACTTGATTTGGGAATCACTGAACACTTTCTCTCCATCTTAGAGATTCATGACAAATCTTCACATATTAAAAGCTATATGAGGTATATTGCATCCAAGAACCTCATTTGATTTATGAAAACCAGTCTTTCCCAAACTTACTTGATCATGGATGGAATTTTTTGTGTATCACCTATTGACACCCCATGGAAATAGTGCTCCCTAGAACATTCTCTTGGAAATGCTGCAGTAATAGATAACAAACATGTATCTATTGCTCTTAAAAGAATATTTGTAGACCACTTGGACTACTGACCTCAATGATACTTTGCAGAGATTAAACTGCCAAATCCTGCTGTGCACATTTTCAGAAACTAATGTTCATATATTGAAGCAAATCGTACAAGTTGAAACTCAAAATAACTAAGTATATAAGAAAGAATAACCTATAACATGAAAGTTTATGACCAAATGCAAAAGAGAAGAAAAGGTTTTATCCAGAACAGCCAATCTCTTGTTAAACAACCTTTATGAACTGCTTAGTTTTCTTTCTTTCTTCTTGACATAAACATGATTCAGCTATTTGCATCGATTCTTACACGATCGCTTTGTTAGTTTCAAGTTGTGCGTTACCCCTTCAGAGAAGGCTGAAATAATTCAGCAGGAGACAGGGTCAGCCAAAGGGAGTCATGCTCTTTGGTTATAAAGAAAGTACCTACAGAGAGCCACAGGGAGTTCATTAGCTTTGATGTAATATATTCGTAAGATCAATGAAGTTAGTCAAAATAATTATTTTTTCCAGTATGTTAGGGCTCCACAGAGGGTATCCCTTTAGGCCTTTGTCTTTGATAAGGTCTCTGTGGCATCAAAAGTCAGTTAAACACAGACCTCGTTCTCAACGGTACTAGGTTTCAGTTATATAAGATGAATAAGTCCTAGGATCCTCTGTATGGCATAGAGCCTACAGTTAACAATACTCTATTGCATACTAAAAGTTTGCTAAGAAGGTAGATTTTACGTGTTCTTAAAATAATAATAATAATAATAATAATAATAATAATAATTAAAGAGAGCAGGAGAAAACATTTGGAGATGATGGATATGTTTATGTCATCGATGGTGGTGACGGTTTTGTGGGTAAATGCTTATCTCCAAACTCATCGAGTTGTGCACATTAATTATGCACAGCTTTCTGCATGTCAATCATACCTCAACAAAGTGGTTAAAAAAATAAATTGATGCCAAAAATAATAAAATATGACATATACCTCATCCTCCATCAACTATCCCACTGACCTCTTTTAAGGTGTCCTAGAAGCCTACCTTTCCGGCTCCCAACCCATGGAGGTTTCAGCTAAATTTTACACATTAAGATTATCATATTTATATTTACGGTTATTAATGTTACTACGACTGATGTTTACTGTAGCTCTTAAGTGAGATAATTCAGGTGATGTGTTGGTAGCAGCATCTGCTCAGAGAAAATGTTCCCTAAGTGTTGGCTGTTATTATAATTTGCCAGTACTTTGAAATTCAATCTCTCCCTCATTCTTCACAACAGCACTATTGAGTAGATATTCTTGTGTCCCATTTTACAGAAGAGAAGACTGAAATTCAGTGATATTAAACAACTCAAAGCAAAAACCAACCAGATACTGATCCCGGAGAATATTCTGAGCATAATCAAAAGCCAATTTAAATACCTATCTTCTTGACATTCATTAAACTCTAATTACTATAATCTTCCTTTCACAATGAGAAAAATTAAGCCCAGAGGGGTTCGACAGCTCACTCAAGGTTGTATAGCATCAGTAGTGAAACCTGATATGATAGTCACTTTTCTGTGTTAATTTGTCTAGGCTCTACACACTAATCTAGTTGGTCCTGAAAAGGTATTTTATAGATGTGAGTTAAGTCCAAAATCAGTTAAGTAAGGCAGATTATCTTAAATAGTCTGGGTGGGTCTGATTCTACTAGTTGAAAGGCCCAGACCCTACAATCATGTAAGACAATTCCTCACAATATTTTCTTAACACATATCTCCTACTGGTTTTGTGTCTTTGGTGGAACACTGAGTGGTACTCCTGGATTCAAACCCAGATCTCTTTATCCAGAGACACAGTTCAGCTCTGAACTACTAGCAGCCCGGTAATCATCGAAACTCAAATGTTTATGTTGGATGGGTCTTGGCTTTGTCAGAGCCCCATTGACTTATTTAAGCAGCTTTAACCATATACACTGCATTAATAATAATGCTAATAATAATTAGCATTTACTAAGGAATTGCCACCTTCCATCAAAGGACCAAGATCTTTGAATTCATTATCTTATTTAAAGGATATAAAGAGGTAGGATGCTTCTCAATACAAAGAAGAATTTCCTGAGCGTCAGAGCAACCTATAGATCATCTGAGCTGATCCAAGAGGTGGAAAGCTCTCTATCTGTCAAGGCATGCAAGCCCAAGTTCAAGTCACTCTAAAGGGAAGCTAAGATGGGAATTCAGCATTGGATGGTAGCTAAAGATGGCAAATACTAAGCTCCCTTGTTCCAAAAATGTCCTCTGGCAATTTACAGACTTTGTCTGCATCATTTCATTTTTAAACTGCTGATAAAACTGTCCTCAAATGACTGAGTAAATGCATATGTGGACTTTTTTGCAAAATTATAAATAAATCAGTGAACCTTGACTTCTGTTCTGTGGCCTCCCACAAGAGTAACTACAAAGATCTATAAACAGGCACTCAAAAAATGCAAGTTGAATCAGAGTCAATTCTTAATTATTCACATTGATAGTTGGAGTAAAAAGACAAATGATACAAAACAGTAGATAAGGTCTAAAAAATTTTTACATTTGGCCTTTAACTTCTGTACCCCACCTGCTCCATAATCAAAAGGTGATTTATGGCAGAAAAAGTATTCACTTCCTTGATAGAATTCTGAACTCCTTGTTTTTATATCTCTAGATTAAATTTATTAGAATTCTTAATTCTTAAGTAAGGATTAGCATCGATATACTTTTTAATTTCCCCTGTACTCTCTAAAGTTCAGCCCATCTGAGGCAGAAGAAGGCAAAATCACTGCACACAAATCTTTCCAAAGTATGTGGACTAGGAAACCTAAATTGTGAAGCTGATTCTTTTGTCATAATCGAAAAGTACTTTAACACACAGGCAGCTCTCACCAAACCTACCCACAGTGGAAGCCTCCCCTTATCTTATCTTGACTTCAAAATTCTTCATTTGCTTTCTTCATAGGTCTGGACTGCAGGCCAATTAGTTTCTAGATGGTCTAAGCCAAAAGGCTTGAGAGTGAAAGAAAGGACAGTGACCTTAAGAGACAGCTTCACAGAATTTTAGCAAACTAGAGATAAAGCATGAATCAGCCACACTCATTACTTAAGCTGTGAGTTGTAGCTCTGGAAAGTGAGAAAAAGCTTCAACTTCCTTTCTGTTTTGTTTAAATAAAAAATAGTCTACAGCCATGCCACTCTGAACAAGCCCGATCCCGTCGGATCTTGGAAGCTAAGCAGGGTCGGGGATGGTTAGTACTTGGATGGGAGACCACCTAGGAAGACCAGGTGCTGGAGGCACAAAAAATAAAAATAATAAAATAAAATAAAAAAAGGATTGTAAGCTGACAAGGTCCTTGCAATCTGTGAGGGTTGCCTCACCTGTGTGGTGTTCTATTTATTTTTATTTATTTTTATTATTTTAAAATATTTTCTTAATTATTAATTAATTAATAATTAATTAAATATAATAAAAACAAATAAAACCCCACATACTAGTTCAAGACAGAATGAAATGCTGTGTGCAGGAGAGATTACTAGACTAGAAAGTAGATTTGAGCTCCAATTCAAGTCTGTCAGTAATTATTGCATAATTTCTCTGGGCCTCAGTTTCCTTGCCATAGCAATGACGACTACTTGTTGAAAGCTTTCGTACACTACTATGTCCTGGTTACTTTTCTAAAAGCACTTTTGCATTTTGACTCATAGAATCCTCCCAACAACCTTATAGACTAAGTACCATTAGTAACCCTATTTTCCAGATGATGAAAGTAAGGCATAGAAAGTAACCTGCCCACGCTCTTCACCATCATGCTCTAAACTCTCAGCTAGAAAATGTGAGAGTTCAAAAAGATGTTCTCTCAGACTCGTTCAGCAATTTGTATTCTGTGATTCTACAATATAGCAAAAATATAGATTAAACAGAAAATTGTAAAGGACTAACTAGCCTCAGAAGGAATGTCCATCTGAAGAAATATTTATCCTTCAAGACCCAGATTTAAATGTCAGCTCCTTTATGCCCTAGGCATACATGCTGGTATATCTAAAGTGAGATGTGTTATGTTTTAAATCCTGCTTTTGGAACTCATCACATCATGGTACTGTCATTAGCTTGTCTTTCTTTCCTACTTGGCTGACAACTTCTAGTTCAAGACCATGACTTGTTCACCTTTGTGTGACCCTAGAAGCTAGAACATGGTAGGTGTTGAAGAGATACTGTATTTATTTCTAAATACTTCCTTAACAGCATATGAGCTGCATAGGTCTTAAGACACTTCCTCATTGTATCACAATTGGGGCAAAAGAATATTTAAGAAGAAGGTATTAAAATAATCCGGCCCCTTTTGCTGCCACCCATGAAATCACCTTACCCTATACTCTCGAATTGTATTCTTTTGGTTCTATCCCCAGGACCTAAAATTTGCTGTTCTCTTGTCTGAAAGGCTCTTCTCTCAGGTCCTCATGACTCACTTTAGATCTCTGCTAAAATGCCAACGAGTCAAAGAGCCCTCCGTTGACCACCTGCAGGAAGGAGCAGTGGCCAGATACCCAGCTCCGTCCGCACTGGCCACCTCTTCCTGTTCATGGCTGAAACAAGGACAAAGGAATTTCAATATAACCTGCTTTTCCTCCTTTCAAATTAAGAACCATAAAGTTAGAATCTTTCATCTATTCATCTACTGCTCTATCCTCAATGACTAGAATGGAGCCCAGCACCACGAAGCCCATCAAAGAGTATGTCAATGAATAAAAATAAATGAATAATATGCTTTCTATCACACAAATATTGAAAATGCCCTTTAGGGGGTTTATTATGATAGCAATACATTTAAATGTAACACACTGGGCTAATGACCCAAATCCTACCTCTGGTCACTTTTCTGGCCTGTGTCTTTTTATAAATATAAATGTCTTTAACAAATGTTAAGAAAACCGCCAACAGATGTACTGCTCATTTCTCTGCTGCAATGTTTGGAAATTTAAGCTCAAACGCTAAGAGTAATATGGGTGCATTGGCTACAGGGGAGTTTGTGGGCCCGTGGGTGAGGGAAATCACCTCAGTGAGGATGGCTCGGTAGTTGCATTGTGGAAGATTTGTTTTTCTGTATATTCTTCAAGGTCACCAATCATGTGTCGTTCACCTGAGCCATCAGGGATGAGGCCTGGTGGGCAGAAGAGGCACTTTACACGATCATTAAGTGAATAAAGTCAGCACTAAACTCAGAGACTCTGTTTCAAGTTTCTCACGCCTAGGGTGGACCCTCGACTGGGCCATGGCAAGGCTGCCATGCCAAGTCTGCTCCCCTGGGACGCTCCCCTTTCAGAACCATGTTTACAATCTGGGCCGCCTGGCCCATGTCAACTCTGTTTAGATAGTCCTCATCCGGTTACTTAGCAAACCCAAGTTATGATGAAGGAGGACTGTGTCCAAGTTCGAGGCCATGCCCTCTGTGAAGCTTGGCATTAAAAGTTAAATAAATTAATAATAAAAAAAAGTCATAGAGAAGCTTTCCCAAGAGGTCTGAGCACATAGGATGTACTGCCCAATGCATAGACACCTTGTCCTTGTCACTTAGTTAACTGTCACTTATAAACTTAGTGTTTATATTTTAGAGGCATGAGAAGGAAAGTCCAAAGATATGAAACGATAATGCCACATGTCATGGGTAGAAGTGGAAGTCTGAAGTCTGCTTGTTCTGCCTGAGAAATCAGAAACTTCGATTTAAATAAGCATTTCTCTTATTCTCTCTTTTGCAACTGCTTGTTCATATGTAGGAGAAGCAGAATCACTTCTTGGATAATTCGAGGTCACTGCTATCCACTCACTGACATGAACTTTAGTTATTACTAATGATAAGCCATTACTATATAAAATATCTAAATGTCTACCTGTCTGGATGGAAGATAGATAGATGATAGATAGATAGATAGATAGATAGATAGATAGACAGACAGACAGACAGACAGACATAGATAATCTGTGTGTTCACGTGTCTGTTGGGAGAGAAAGAGAGAGAAGAGAGAGAGACTGAATACACAAATGGACAATGGCCAGACCCTATATAACAGTAGAACTCTGACCCACAAAGCTTCCTGCAGCAATCTGCCCAGGAACCCGCCCCCTCATCTGCAACACACCTGGGAGCCAGTCTGCGTGAGGCGAACTTGCAGGAAGTCAGACTGCTACCTCTAGTGACAATCCAGGAACCTGAACAACAGCCTCTGTAACGATCAGCCTAAATTGGCCAGAACTTGATTAATTATTGATTACTTAACTAGGTTTTATCCCTATTTCCAACTTTGGCCCAACTAGAGAGAGCCAGATATGACTCCTGATTAAGCACATGGGATGCCCTACTTCTAGTTATCCTATCTCTAGTTTCAGCGCTAAACAGCCTCCAATCACTATGGGTGTGTGTGTGTGTGTGTGTGTGTGTGTGTGTGTGTGTAATTAGTATATAAAATATCTTTCTGTATACACATGTACATATGTATAATTTTATGTGTGTATATATATCATCCTATATAACCAATGAATCATTGTTTAATATTTTTCTTGAAGTTTATGCTTCATAAAAATTTTTAAATTTTATTTAAAAATTAATTTTCACACTTCTATCTTAAACAGAAAAATAGTACTTTTATAATAGGTACTAAAATGAGTGCCTATTAAATTGGTCACCTAAAAATATTTTACATTCTATCAGTATTTAAAGTATATATCTTAGCTAACACTAAGTTTAGGAATAAAGATCTCATGTTTGAACTTGGCTCCACCGCTCACCTACTGTGTGGTCTAGGACAAGGGATCTGGCCCCTCCGAGTCTTGCGTCCTCACCTAACAGATGTAATTCCAAACTAGTCGAGTTATGGTGAACATGAAACACAATGGTCCTTGTGAATGCACCAGGGAAGGGGGGGTGCTCAATAAACACATTTATATTTTAACAAATGCAGAATGACAGAAGGCAAAAAAGATGAGAAAAAACCGCAGCAGACAAATGGAGGTCCTTGAGTTTGTGCAAAACCCGAATGAGTGTCTGGAGTCTACCACTCTAAAAGTGCTGACCACGAGAAGCTATTTAAAGCACCTTGGTTGAATCACAAGATATTATCTACAAGGGGAGGGAGAGCCGGCCTATGGCCCTTTGTGACCAGTCATTAGCAACAACCAATGGCTTTTCAGGGTGTCTTTGCATGTTGGTCAGAATTAAAGCAAAGAAAGAAAAAAAATAATTCAGCAGATGACAAAAGAGTTCGGAATCCATCTTTGCACAAAAGACTGGGGCTCTTTCAAAAGTTTTAAATAGATCCCAACAGTAAGAAATCTGGAACATGGAAATTACATAAGTACATTATAGGTGAGCGTGTATAATTATTTTTTAACAAAGTTTACGGTAATATGAGTCATGTTGCTTTAAAAAAAATGGCGTAATTCGGTGGTTTGATAACAAGTTATTTCATAAGTAACTCACGGATTAATAAATCAACTGAAATGCATTTAAATAATGCGCAAGGGGGCTCAGTTTTCTCTCGGGATAGCTTAGAAGCAAAACCGGTAGTAAGGCAGATTCCCCCAGGGGCACAGTTTCCTGATCCATTGACCCAAGAAGAATGCAAAGTACCAGCTCACCAGAAGATGGAGAACAAAAAAGGCCGTCTTACCAGGCAGTTTTTCCAAGGTAGGAGCAGGTGAGGTTCTAGTCTCAGAAAAAAGGAATTTGTTTGCAATTTGCAAACTAAACAGCTGGTGTACCAGGTCGATATTACAAAGCAAGACCAGAGGTTTCCTCTGTCCAAGTTCATGCTGAGGTGCTCTCCACAGCCCTTCCCCGTGAGCTGGGAAGAGCAGTGGGTGGGAAAATCAGTCAAGAAGTGTCTCAGAACCTCTTTCTTCAAGGCACTCCTCACCTGGCTTATCCCCTCCCACATCCTGAATTGCGTTTCAAACACACAAGATAACATCTTGCTATTAAAGAGGCACAGCTTCCAGCCACTTATGAAATATTTGTTTTGTCCTATCAATATCACTGTTTATTTCTTATATCTCCTGCAAACTAATTTTCATCCAGCAGCCCACTCTCCCTGTCCTAACATTAAACACCTTACAATTTCCAAAGTTTGATTGTCTTCATTTTTCATTTCATTGTTTTATTCGATAAAGTGGGAGCCCATCCTGTTGAGTTAAGTAGACAGAAATTTAATCGTAGAATGCAAATGTGGGGAGAAGCCCTCCCTGTTACCTAGCTCAAGTTTTACAGATAAATAAATGGAAGCTCAGGAAGGTTTACTTTCTAAATTTTCTCGAGGCCATAGAATCAGCCATCAACAGACTCCTCTTACTATAAATCATCCTCCAGAGCTGGGCAGAGAATTCCCCTGGGGGAATTCTGAAAGTTGTGTTTGTTGCTTAATTTTGTACTTAAGAAGGAGGGGACTTAATTAAAAGGAATAAGGAGATGGGGTGGGGTGAGAGAGAAGGAAAGATAGCAAGGCATAATAGGGAAAGAGGAATAAACGATAAAACGCATTTGAATAGAAAAGCAAGGGAAAATGTGGGGGCTGAGACAGGGCAAATCCTCATGCAAGAAGACTCATCAGGAGTGGAGCCTTTCTTCAAAATCTTGAAGAAGCCAGCTTACCCAGAAACTTTGCATTTTAGTGTATGAGGTCGGTGAGGGAGGAGAGAGAGAAGGAGGGAGAGAGAGAGAATTAAACAGTACAGATAGTATCAAGTATCAGGCAAAGCATTATTATGGACTCGAAATATGTCTAAGTCCTCAAAAACTAGCAAAGTAAGAAGGGAAAAACTACAATTTTGTTTTGCTTGTATAAACAACTTAATAACAACTTAATAATGATACATGAATACATGTATTTGTATATATATAATATTCTATATAGGGACTATATATACTTAATAATGATACATGTATACATATATTTGTACATATATAATATTCTATATAGGGACTATATATATAATTAATAGTCAGTGAAATATTTAACATTTAAGCATCCTTATCAAATAGCACGATAACTAATACAATGTATTTATCTTTCATATGCATGCAATTTCTAGCTGCTGCAACGTGAAAACATCTCGGTACTTTGGTCTCTGTGGATGACCACCTGAATGGCCTCCTTTTGAGGGCAGGGGCCTCTTCACGTGCATCTTTGTATCCCTCAACAGGTACCGCTTTGTGCAAGATGCGAGCACAATGAATATTTGTTAAATGGCAAAATGAGGAAAAGTGATGCTCTCACTAATGAACGAACCAAGGAGAGTAAGGATTCTAAAATGAGACGGCCGCACAGCTTTTTGCCCCAGCAGCTTGCATGCAAATAAAGTGCTAAACCCTGTCAAGAAATTAAAGCCATATTTAAAAATCAAATGAGGTCTCTTTTTCATTGGCCGTATTTGGGTATGGACCTATGGTCTGCTAATGCATGAAAGATGGGCCCAGTTCTTATGAGCCAGATCCTGAAAATATGGATGACAAGCCTCTGAATTATGCAGAAAAGGCCAAAGTCTTTGCCTCACCGAAAATTCAAGCGCTTCTCTTTTCTCATTGTATTTCAGATTATTTCAGATTTCAAAGCAAACTTCATCTTTCATGTTAGAAACACAAACACTCTAGCCCTTTCTGCTCATGCTGTGAATTATGCTTCTCATATTAAAAGAGTTTTTATAAGCCTTTAATTATTCTATTATTTATCACAAGGCTCTGCTGTTTAGGGGTAAACACGTATTTGCTTACAGAAGATCGGCCCAGGTAACAGAGCCGGGTTACATGAAATTCATTCCAAAATTCAAGTTTAAAACTTACCATTTTCTCTTGGAATGGCAGCTGAAAGGAAAAATACAAAACACACCAGCTCAGCCAGCAAAAAGGAGGGGGAGGCGGGGAATTAGCAAATCTCTGAAAAATAAAGCTGCATAATCTGCTATATTTCAGGCTGCCTTTATCCTCCAAATCCCTCCATCTTTGTTTAAGCTACAAATGAACTCTATAAAAATCAGCTCACTGGCCTCCCCTATTATACACCTCCCTGCACAAATCAAATGAAGTTTGGGTTGAAAAGCTGATAAAAAAAAAAATACACCACCACCGGACACATGAGCAAGCTGATGTATTTAAAAAGTGATTATCATTTCTAATTCTTCCCTTTCTCTCCAGGGCACAGATCATCGTTCTAAGGAGCACACAAAACTCTGGCACTGAGCACACTTCACCATCATATTTATTTTGAAAAGGGATTTTCTAGAATCACCACTACACAAAGTGTTTCATCATTAGCATCGATTTTTAACGCCTTAGGAGTGAAGTAAACAGTTTTGCTGTGTCACCGTTTAATATCACGGCATAACCAAGATCCCCCCCTAATATTTGTTCTCATGATCCAGCTTTCCCTGGAGAAACACGTTCTTCTCGTGTTGAAAACAACGTGGGCACCGTGTCATCATGGTACTTCGGGTCCTTGCTGTTTTGTTTTGGTTTTGTTTTTATAGTTTATAATGAATTTTAGATTCCGGCCAGCAACGTCAGAAAGAAACATATCCTTCTTGGCTTTTTCGTCCTGGCTTTTCTCCTGATTTCCAGCATCAGAGGGGAATCCTGAGATGTCCAGAGTCCGTCTCCTTCGTGGCTCTGCTACATGGTGTCCCCTTCATGCAGCCACATGGTCTCAGAAGTCAGAAGTCTCTGCTTCACGGTCATTATCACAGTTACTAGTGTATATCGTTTCATCACTGGTCAATGCCTATTTCATCTGTGACACTGTGAATTCCACGATGAAAGAGACTGTTATTCATCTTCAAATTCCCCACGCCCGGCCCAGTGAGCCAGGCACGATAAAGACTCGATAAGTGTACCACTTAGCACATTATCGATTTTTTGTGATAATAATGTCAGCTAATATTTACAGAGCACGTCCTATAAAAGCACTTCACATCTACTATCTCATTTATTCCTCCCCTAAACTCTCTAAGGTGGCTGCCAGTATCATCTTCTTATTTTTTAGATGAGAAACGGAGGCTTAGAGAGCCTAAGTCATTTGCCCAGATATTAAAGCATGGGAGAGAATCGGGGTTTAATTTCACATAGACTGACTTCAGAGCACAAAGCCTGATCCAGTGGATTCATCTTCTGTCACAGCTACTTCCCATCTCGGGCCGAAAAATCAGCAGGATAAGATAGTCATGTCTCCTTCACCACTGTGATGCCTGCTACTAGGCACCAAGCTCCTTGTTCTGAGACATGCCTGATACAGACTGCAGCCTGTTCTCTTAACTACTGTCATGATTCTTATCCCTGTGGCCGATCAAGAGCACCGTGACTTAGGGTTCAGGTGATGCCTCTGAGGCCTTAGCGAATGCAAGAGGCATGGTTTAAACCCATGTTTCTTGGACAAAGCTTTCCCGGTGTTTCCACAAAGGAGATCGGATTGGAGCGGGGTGGGAGGGGAAATAGGGAGAAAGCAAATAAAGGGGTTGCTCTTGCCACCCAAAGGAATTAGTTGGGAACAGGAAAAGGATGTGCACAGGAGAAAGGAGAAGGAGGTGGCAGAAACAGTGAGCTGGTGTCACAGGTGGAACTCGAGGAGGCATCCGTTTAACTAGCATGGAGTGAAATGGAATGGAGAGGGGAGGAATGGGTTGGAATAAAATGGGTTAAAATAGAATGAAATGGGACATATTGGAACAGAATGAAGAGACATGGCCAACTTGGCACTGGCCACAGGCCTGTTCCAATTGCTTTTCTTTTTTTTTTAACTTTTATTTTCCAATTAGAGTTGACATTCAATATTATTTTATATTAGTTTCAGGTGCACAGCACAGTGGTTAGACATTTATATAATTTATGAAGTGATCCCTCTGATTAGTCCAGCACCCACCTGGCGCTGTTCATCGTTATTACACTGTTACTGACTGTGTTCCCTGTGCTGTACTTCACATCCCCGTGACTGTTATGTAACTACCGATTGCACTTCTTCGTCCCTTCACCTTTTTCATCCAGCCCCCCAAGCCCCCTCCCTTCTGGCAATCACCAGTTTGTTCTCTATAGCTGTGAGCATGTCGAGTCCAGTGCTGGCCTATGGATTTACTCATTGCCGTGGACTGAATAAAGTCTCCTAAAGTTCACCTGCTGAAGCCCTGACTAGGGTTTCATCGTCACCAGCTGTGCTCTCGTCAGGCCCCAGACTGGCCCAGCTTCAATATTTAGGCAAACGACTTAGCCTCTCTAACCCCCCCGTTTCTCATCTAAAAAATAAGAAGATGGTGTTTGGAGGTGAGGCCTTTAGGAAGTCATTAGGATTAGAAGAGGCCATGAGGGTGAGGGTCCTCAGGACGGGATCAGCGCCCTGATGAGAAGAGGCACCAGACAGCTTGCTTGTTCCTCTCCTCTCCTCCTGCCGTGTGCCCGTAAAGATGAAGAGTGTTCACGTGTGTGCCATACGAGCACACGGCAAGATGGTAGCCACCTGCAAATTGGGAAGAGAGCTCTCACCAGGGAGCAGACTGGCCAGAACCTTGATCTTGGACTTTTCAGCCTCCAGAACAGTGATAAAATAAATTTCTGTTGTTCAAGGCACTCGGCCTACGGCATTTTGTTACGGTGGCCTGAGCTGATCGGAGGTACTCATGCTTTTCTAAGGGGTCTTTGGGAGTCTCCTTGGCCCGCTTCAGCTTCCAGAACCTTGCTTTGGACTCCGCTGACTTGGGTGGGTAACATTCTTTGAGAATTTTTTTTTCCCTGTCTGGGTCTGCTCGCTCCCATTCTAAAGCAGTCACTAAGAAAGTGAACCAACACAAATCCAAAGCTATCTGAGGCAAATCCAACCCCCTTTTCAACGCTCACCGAGGTGGTCTTGCGAGCTGTGGGTGAGATTCTGAGAATGTCCCAGCAGGAATCCGCAGGCCTTGCCTGGAAGGTAGATCCATCCCTCTCAAGCAATTTCGTGCAAACAATTTAGCCTATCAATCTCGAGTTGCTCAGATTCCAATACGTCTTATTATGTATTCAAACCAGCCGCCCAGAGAAAAAGAAGTCTCCCTTCCAAAGAACTGTGGTTTCAAGACACCCGGCTTTATGATTTTCACCTCCCAGCCTTGCCTTTTCAAAGGCGCTTGGGACTTGGTTGGAGCTCCCTTTTATAAATGCAAATACAATTATTACTTATGCATTTCGGGACATCCTAAAATGGTAAAGGACAATACCGTGGCACTCACAATAACAATACCTTCCTTTTTATCCCCTGCCGAGCTCCAAATGTTACTTCATTAGTGTGGATTTGATCACAAGGCTCTTTTCCACCACAGCCCAAGGAAGCTGCAAATGCTATATAATGTATGATTATTAACCTATGGCAAGCAAATCACAGTGGTTCAATATACTGTTTTTCTACTAATTCAGTCCTTCATTAATAACCTTAATTATTATGCATGAATAGAGTAGGATTTATATAATACAGAAACCTAAAATCGCCATGGCAAACCCATTACCATCTCCAGCTAGAATTCTATACAGAAGTCAAATTGGAAAATGTAAGAAACTGCCTAATACGGGAAGTCGTATTTTGAGATGGTTTCTCATCTATTTAGACAAATATACTGAAGTATGAGCTGTTCAGAACCAGGGTGGGTGGTGGGGGCAGTGTGTGTGTGTGGGGGGGGGCGCAATCTTCTCTCAAAAAGGGGTTTGGCAACAAAGCAAAACCAGTATAAGTTTAAAAATGAACACTCTGCACTTAGAAAACCAGATTATGCAAATCCATCCACTTCCTACCTAGCTACGACTTCTCTGCGTTGCCTGACTTTTTAAGGTTGGGGAGAAAGCAGAGTGGGTGTTTGTAATCCACTGGGTTAAATGCTGATGTTACACGAATCAAAGCTGTAGAAACTAGCCTTGACTGGAACAGGACACACATTTTTAAAAGCCTCCAGAACAGAAAGGCTGAAACCGTGAACTAGGACAAGCAACCCACTCAGTGCCCTTCTCAGATGAAGCGTGCAGATAAAATACAGCAGTGCAACCGAAGAGATAGTCTAAAATCAAATAAGGCCGCTTGTTACTTCAATGTGGCATATTTCCCTACCTTTAAGAATGCAAGGCAGAGATGAAAAGGGATCTAACTTCGTCTCTCATAATCACAGGGTGAACCGGAGTGGCATAAAACTTAAACTTGGGGAAGATGCCGCGAGCAGCATTAATCCAAGTGAATTTTAACAAATATCCAGCAACCGTGCGGGAATCCCTGGCATCTGGTTCTTGGCCAGTTCCGGAAGTTCCTGGCAGACGCAATGTGCACAAAGGTGTGTTGGAATTGCTCTGGGAATCGGGACTTCGGCTGCTAATGGACCAGGCGAATGACGGGGATTCCAGAACCAAACGTCTACAACTTGTCCCAAAGGGAAGCTTCGGGATAGAATGAAATCATAGAGGAAACCTTGCGGAAACAGCAGCACTGGGTAAAAATTATTAGTGTGGCACCAGTGAATCCAGTCTCTGCTCCCTTCCCAGGCATCCGCTGATGGGATGAGCGTGGCCCTGTGGGGTGGCAGGCATGCAGAAGCGCTGCCTTCTGATGTGACGCTTTACGCTGTCTTAACGATGGCACACAAACCACCTCAGTCATCGAGGCAATAATTAACTTCATTTTGATGTTGCCTAATTACCATGTTTACTTTTCACGCTATCATCACATATTGGCTTATTTTTCTAAAATATTGTTATTAGCGGTAACAGATAAAATAAATAAAAATCTCAATACTTGGGAGAGATGAAGCTGCAGGAGACACTGTTTTTAGGGAGGCAGCCTGCACAGTGAAAAGAGAACGGGGTTTGGATTCAGAAGGAAAAAATAAATGTCTGGGTTCAAATTCTGACTTGGCCTTTGTCCTTCCTGATCAATGGGAATAATAATTACCTTTTTAGAGTTGTCTGACAGATTAGATCGATGAGATGCTTTCTGTGATAGAGTGAGGATGGCTAACGAAAATGGCTAGTTGTGTCGATCTTTGGAGCCAAATCTTTGAGAACCCATACACTGAGGTAATTTATCCAACAGCTATATATTTAATCCTGTTAATCAGTATGTAAATAAGTGAATGAGAAAATGAATGAACGAATCAGTAAATAAATGAATAGATGAAAATTTAAGGAACATGCCGATAGTACTAATTAGTACAATTTTCAGAAATTGAATCTCTGATCCCAAGAACAGTGTCTGGTACTCCGAATTTGTCATAGTGAATGAAATGAAACTTTGCTTTTTGAAATTCCCAAATGAACACTGTCGCACTGATGGTCACCATGGCCGGGCCTTCTGCCTCATCTTAACTGGAAAAGTTCATCCTCACACAGCCCTCTCTTGACCAGTCCCCTGTCCCCGCTACTACCATCACCGGGTCCCCTCCTCTCCCTGCCTTCCCTCTGGCTGTCGCCTACATCTGAGATGCCCCATCTTTCTCCTGCTTCTCACAAAAGACAAAGAAGAACTGCTTCTTGTCTTCTAAGGATTCAGGTTGCGAAGTGAAATGCTTGGATACAAAAGAATGAGAACAATCATAAGTCCTCAAATTGGGGGAGTGATTATGTATCTATGTGGAACGTCAAGCTATGAACGCCTGTTCACCTTGAGGCCTCCAGGTAACTGTCCTCTCCTGCACCACTCTGCCCATGCTCCGCTGACATGGTGGGAGACAGAGGGGGCATAATTAAAGGGCTAAGATAATCTCAACCTGTCTCTCCAGACAAAGCAGCTGCTCTCGACTTCGGGGCCAGCTGAGTCCGCCCCTCACCTTCTCTGCATCTCTCTTCAGTCCTTTTAAGAGACGAGCTGCCATCGATGGAACCGGACCTGTAGACAGGTGCAGGCAAGGTGACATTGGCCCTGGACAGCAGCCCATGTGTATCTAGCAACACTAGCCATGGCAGATGGAGGCCAGTCCCAGCCTCCAGCTTCTTGTCCATTGTTCCTCCCATTCTCTGTGACCCTGAACCTCAGATCTGGGAAAGAATGTTCACCTCTCAACCTACCTGCTTCCTCTGGCTCTCAGGCATACACATTTCACAGACTCCAACTCACATTCGATTTAGTTTAATAGTTAAGTTTAGTAGTGAAAGCGACAGATATAGAGTCAAAAGCACATGATTTAGGGGTTCTGTTTAGAAGGCCCAACCAGTAACACCAATCTCTGATGCAGTCACTTATTTAGGAGGGATCAATAAATGGGATGTGTCACCCAGGTAGAAGAATATCAGGAAAACAAAGCTTAGGAATTTCACGAGCCCCGTCATTGGGTACACCACTGTCCCTCACCTACCTCCCCACCACCCAAAGGGATGGCACAGCTTTCATCATGGTAAGACCACAATGATGACAATATGGTGGTATTTTTTTTTAATGAAAACAAGGAAGAAAGAGGAGAAAGGAGAAGAGGAAGAGCACTTAATGACGAAACATACAAAGAGCTGTGAATACTGGAAATAATTTTTCTGCAACCTTCATGTGATACATTGCCCAGGACTAGATGCTATCACCCAGTCTCGATGACTTTTGATACTAATTCCTACAGTACATAAAATTAATTTATATTTTGCTATACAAAATCCATATCGCTTATGTCAAATGGAAAGACCCACTTTTGCTTTCGGGCCATCTGTGAAGATTTTTAACGCTACCAGAGGTGTCCTCAGAGGGAAGTTAAAATCTGTATTAAGTCCAAGGAGACAGAGAACATTTTGCAAATTAATAAAGAAATGTTAGGGATATTAGGTGTAGAATGAATGAATATGTGAATACATGAAATAGTATTTGCAGCCCCATACTGAATAAATTATTATCAGGGGATCGTTTACCCATAGTGTATGCAAATCTTCTCAATTCAGGCTGGTCGATGTTTCTAGAAATTCGGGGTCCTTTGATAAAGGGGGCAGTTAAATTTCTAAATTGGAAAATCCCTATCATTTTGGAACATCTATCCCAAACCTGTTGTGATAGAAGAAGAAATTAAAAGTTAGAGAGAGAGAGAGAAGAGAAAGAGAGACAGAGAGAGAGAGAGAGAGAGAGAGAGAGAGAGAGAGAGAGAGAGAGAGAGAGAGAGCCTTCTGCCTTCTAATTCCAAACGGAATTCACCTGGGCTTCTGGTTAGAAACCAACCAGGCACTCTCAGAATCTTGAATTTTGACTACACTATTAGTTTCTGAAACTCTTTGATGATAAGTATTTTTCCCTTTAGATAATTTTTTTTTTTTTTTTTTGGAGAAAGAGTAGACAGCAAGTACAAAGCAGAAAAGAAGAAAAGGGTAAGTTGCTATGTCTTTAAAACACACGAACGCAACTTATTTTTTAAGAAAGTGGATTGCATTTTATAGCCGAATTCAAATTAGCATACTTTTCAAAATTACAATTAAAATGCATTGTAAAAGCATGTGTTCATTTGTTGGATTATATGAGGGAAGTTCCTTGCACATGAAATAAAGGAATCATTGTTCAAATCATATGATTAATAGAAATAAGAAATTTAAAAATGTAAACTTATAATTGAAGATGAAAAAGAAACACCACAGATTTCATTATAAGACCTCAATAAATATTTCTTTTAAATTTTTTTTTTTTGGTTGTTGTTGTTGTTAGCACTAAACTATGACATCTTCCATTTGAAAGAATCCAGCTTCGTTTTTTGATCGTCTAAGAGACAATCTTCATCATCGCTTCTCTCGGCAGATGTCCAACTGTTTAAACTCTTCTTTCATCTTGTTGTATGTGGTGATATTCCCAGTGTACAGTGTCCTACACACACAGACCACTTAGGAGCCTTGGAGGAGGTTTCCGGGTGTCTATCCCCACGCATTTCTGGTGACAGTTGCTTAGTTACATTGCAAAGCTTTTGTTCTTTGCCCAGCTTCTGTTCCTTACATCAATCCCACCAGACCTCTAATAGTGTGAGCCGGTCTTTTGATTGTCTCTCCTTACCCTCTGTCCTTACTGCTGCTAAAAACCAACACGTCAGGTACTAACTCACGAACCTTCTGCATTGGTTGGGTTTTCGTAAGATGTCAATGTGGTCCTTGTCTAATGTAACTCATGGACGTCCGGGGCAAACCGTCCCTGAGGCTTCTCTCTGCCCCTGGAGAGCTGTGTTCTTTCTGGATGACTTTTTATGGATGTTTACAAACATGCATTTTTCTTCTATTCTAAGTGATACAATTATCCTGTTTGTCTCGCTGCATTTCTCAGTCCTACAGCATATTTCATTCACAGTTCAACAAACTTTCTAGTCCTAATCACTGCTTGGAATATCTCCTTAATGTAATCTATGTGCCTTATTTATAGTTAAAATTTTGTCCTGCATACCACAAATGTAACAATCAGTAATGAGACCAAAATACATAGCACATCTCAGAAATATATGGCCAGGAAACATTCCCAATTAGAAATGCTACTCGTGAACCCAAATTAAGCTCTTTAAAAAATTCATTAACTTTCTCAAGTAATCAGGATCAAACACATAATTTGATAATTGGTAGTAGTTATAATCAAGTTTTTCAAATTCTATTTTAGTTCTCATTCAGATATACAGACTTATGGGACTTTTGTCACCTCCAGGGATGGTAAGCTCTGCCTCCCATTTCGAGGCAAGACCATTTCATTTTGGAAAACTGTTATTTCAAAAGATCTTCCTTTTAAAGCATGACAGTCTATCAACATGTTACTTCCATCACTTCCAGCTCGTTCTAGTTTATTCATTCAACAAATATTATTTAGTGCCAACTGCGGTGTCAGGTAAAGTGTTAGGTATTGGAGACGAAAAGGCTATAATCACTGTCTGAGGACATCCCACTGAGGTCTCAGCTGAGCACCGTGTAAGCGCATAACCATCAACTAGGAGAGGTATGCCATAATAGATGCGTGTACCACATGTCTCACACACAGAAAGAAGGGATCAATTAATTCTCCAGAGAGCTAGGGAGAGAGGAGAGCTGCAAAGAATGAGAACTAGGAAACCAGATGAAAAAGATAAGGAAAGCACCCAGGTGGATGTCCTATCCCAAACCTGAAACTTCTTCTCCCTGTCTGCCCAATAGACACATGATAACTCTGAGTTCACTTTAGTTTGTCTCTTCTCCCAGGTACATTTATTTTCCCAGACTTCTTCACCCTTTATAACTTCTTCAGACAGGTTTGGCTTGATCCCCACCTTCACACTGCCATCCCCCCATATTAAGCCCCTAATTTGCTCTCACAGCATCCCATACATTGGGCGCATCACACTTATCACAACTGAAATTAATTAATAATGATTGCTTGATTAGCTCTCTATCCCGTGAGACTCTAAAGTCTGAATGATCTAGACTTGTCTAGAAGCTGAAGTGTGGAAGGTAAATCTCACGAGGGCAGGGACCATGGCTCTCTCATTGACTGCGTCTCCAGGGCAAAAGCAGATTGAAGAGCAGAAGGACACAGCACATCCTTGTCCAGCGGGCACGTGACTGGATAAGTGCACCATTTCCTGTACCCGATTTTGGATTTTTTTACCTACAACAGTCCCCAGCAGGTTTAATGTGGAGTTTACAGCACTAAACCCGCGTTTGCCGACTTGTCCCCCCTAATTCCAGGTACAGGGGCGAGGCCTCCAGAGAAAGGCACTTGATAAACCACAGAAGCCTCGGGCTTGGAATTCTCTGTCAGGGTGGAGGAGAACTCTCCTAAGGCCCTGGAGGGCGACCACAGAGAGAGACTTCAGAGCCCGGTAAACAAGGGACACATGCCCAGACCAGGTTCTTCTCTTCTTAACTGGTCAGTACATTAAAAGGCAAAGAACACTCATGGAGTCAGACAGTCCCCATCACATTTTCCACGAGTTTCATGTCCTTGAAACCCAACAGTCCCTTAAAAACCACACAGCAGTTTCCAGCCAAGCCAAACTGCTATTTTTCCAAATACCTTCTTTGCCATCTTGGGACGTGCTTCTTCCACGCTATTGCTTCCTCACTGCCCCCTACCCCATCTTTACCTCTGACCCAGATTCTACCCACTGTCCTGCCATGCCTCCCATACCCCCCAGCAGGAAATAACCTCTCTTCTCAAGCTCACAGGCCGCTTTACACTCATTGGATAATACTTGTCAGGAAGTCTTATATCATAATGACGTACCTGTCCCATGTCCCTGGTAGGGAGAATTCTAGGATGACCCCCAAGATTCTCATCCTCTGATGTACAAACCCTGCATAATCCCTTTTCTTGAGAGTGAGGAGGCTTTGTGATTCTGGTGAGGTATCACTTCATGATACCTCACATTAGATAGCAGAGAGATTGTGTAGATCTAATTCACATCCCGAAGCAGATGACCTCAAGTTCATCAAAAGGAAGATTATCCTAGGTGGGCCTGACCTCATCAGGTGATCCCAAAATGTCAGATTGATTTGAGGGAAATGAGATTCTCCTGCTGTTTTTGAAAGAGTAAGCTGCTATATGGTGCAGGAGACCATGAACCAGGGAACAGAAGGAGTTCCCCAGGAGCTAGAAAGAATCTCTAGTTAACAGCAAGCAAGGAAGTGAAACTTCCATCCTACGACTACAAGGAACTGAATCGTGCCAACGATCCTGAGTCTTCAGTGAGATCGAACTCCCAACGGACACCTCGATTTCCACCCTGTGAGAAGGGACAGAGGATCTGGTTAACCGATGCCTGGATCGTGACCCCCGGAAAATGCAAAATAGCGAATGCACGTGGTTTTCAGCCGTAAATGTGTGGAAATTTGATATGCCGCAATAGAAAATGAAAACATCCATCAACTACTTTGTCTCCCATTTTTGTACATCATTGAATTCAATGAATTTAGTGACACTTCGTATTGCACTTGGCTCTGATTTTGAAGACGATTCAAAGAACAAAATTAAATGATATGCGATCCCTAGAAACTATGTTATTTCTAGACTATATGCAATAAAAACAGGAGCCTAGAACTTTAGCTAGTCACTAAATAGCATCTTGTGTTTTATAAAGAATGGAGACACGTGAATTCGAATCCCAGCTCCATCACTAATTAGCTGGATTGCCTTGAACAAGTCAAACCCAAGTCTCCTGCCTGTATATTATCTATAAATAATCATTATAATAACTATTATTTGTTGATAAACTCCCATGTATCAGAGGCCATATGCATATTATTTACAAGGACCATTATACCATGCCAAACAAACATCATGTTCATCTTACAGATGAAAATAGCGAGAGATCAGGTATAACAACCAAGGTAATGCAGTTACTGCAGGACAAGGCCATAATCTGGAGCTTGTCCATCTCACAGGCCTGGGCTATTCGCCTTTAAAGTGAGGGGTTAAGGTAAGGTCCTCTCTAATCAAATCATCCTGGAAATGCAGATGGAGCGTGCGCCCCACCACAGCACAAGGCAAGGAGAGGACCTTCCTGTCATGCGTCTCAGAAGTGAGTCACATCTGAGTTCCCAGCAGTGCAGATGTGTCCAGGCTGAGACAGTGACAGTCCCAGAGCCCAGGCAGGGAGGCTGACGGATTTAAGATCTTGTTTACTTAGAACAGCGGGAAGAAAGTCAAGCGTGAACTTTCTGAGCCCCGAAGATATTCTCGAGGCCCGTTTGGGAATAAGCATAAATCTTCAAATTTATCCAAAGTTGAGCAAATTCACAATGACAAATGTAACAGTTCCTCTAAATTGAAGTTTATCTCTTGGCAGTTTTGGAGGCCTGGAGAAAATGCCAGCAACGAAGACTTGGAAGGAAATAAATCTTTAGATTCCCTGAAAACATAGATAGTTATTGTGAAAGACATATGGAGGATCCCACACTGCATTGAAAAAGAAAATTTATAAATGTCAGCTTTGTAGCAGCAACGTTGGAGAGATTTAGGCAATCCACACTTACCTAGGATGAAAAAAATATGCTGTGAATACACATCTGCCATTAAGAACTAAGTATCCTTACCCCGTGCCAATTTTAGGATGAGAGAATGAAGAGAGAAAGTGGGAAGGTTCCAGAAACCAGAGCAGGAGATTAGATTCTTTTTTTATCCAACAGGTAACATTTAAAGATTCTCTACTGTTTGAAAAGCTATTGAAAACTGGGATGGTAAAGGGACCACAGTATGGGAATCTCTGGCAGAAGAGCCAAGTTCTGGCTCTCTAGGTCGCTCAATGTCTTCGTCTCTACCAAAAAAAAAAAAGGTCACTATAACGCCCGCGTCTGGCTCACAAGAGGATGGAGTGAGACACTGTCACCCAGTCCCACTTGGCAAATATCAACCACGGGCCTCCTTCTGTCCCTTATCATGGCAGGCACAGAGGCTACAGAGAAAAATATGACAGTCTTCCCCCTCCATGAGCTTACAGATGGTCCTGATTTATGAAAGAATTTTATAAACTGCAAAGCACTATCAGAATGCTTGTCATTTTAACTCATTAGCCAACCCACGAAGTTATTGTTGGACATGTTTGAAAAACCGCCAAGACAAGAATCCACTCACTAAGTATCTGACTCATTTTTTTTCCCCTCGATTTATAATATCATAGCAAGAATTACTTATTTTGGACTAAAAATTGGAATCTGTCACTGTCTCTTTTTACACAAAACTACAGCTACTATCGGAGGGTCTTGAAAAAATTTTTTTTCTCCTGTCCAAAGGGAAAGAAGTAACAAACAAAATTGCATTTCAAAACCAGGGACGGTAGGAAGAGGAACGGTTTCCTATGAGTTCCTTGTTTCCCTGGGGAGGGATCATCTTCCCTTTTCCTCCTGAAGGCTCTGAATGAAGATCGCACCAATTAAACAGTGCCCTGCTTGGCAACAATGCCCAGAGCTAAAAATAGGAAGAACATAGGGGAAACACCAATTGTCAAGGGATACAATGGGACCTCAGGAAGGATATTGCAAACATCTCAGAAGAAACAGACCACTTCTTAGAACTTCCTTAAGCGATGTCACTGAGGCAGTGCTGAAGATAAGCCTGGATTCAATAAATCTTTACTATTTCCATGGCTAGACCTGCTTGCATGAACTGCTAGACCATTTTCTTAAATAAGGCATGGTGCTGACCTGACGTTAATTTAGCAAGGTAATTATTAAGTGAAAAATGAACCTGAATAGTAACTCTCATAATTACTGATTTTAGGCCTATCGTTAAAACAAACAAACAAACAAACAAACAAAAAACAAAAAAACAGGGCTCTAAGTACTAAAACATTTTACAGGAAATAAATTCGGGTATGGTATCTAGTAGTATGGAGAACGATTAAGGATATAATTAGCAGTTTATTTACCTAATCTGCCAAATACCATATATCATTTCTTACGGTTCTATTCAAGAGAAGCAAATAAGCATGGAAATGTTATTTTATGCAGACAACTTTGAAAAAGTTCATTATTATTGATTTTTTTTTTTAAGCTTGAAAGTTGAACTTTTCCTAAATGTCTCAATTGAAAACTGAGTAAGTACACTTTATGAAATGCTAGTACTACTCACATATAGGACATGACAAACATTTCCAGAAGAAATTTTACATAGACAAATGTATTTCTCAGGTAACTAAATTCCGTTTTTGGACTATTTTCAAAGCTCTTATTAATTCTGCAACACACACAAATAGTCTTTTCACCGAGGACCATCTCAAGTGGTTGATTTTGATCTGGAATAGAAGATAACATGGAGCTACCATGTGTATCTGAGAAAATACCTTCCCAAGCATTACTGACAAGGCTTGCCTCACAATTAGATTCTAGAAGAACTCCTTTATCTTCTCATTGTTCTCAGTGTAACTAACCCATTTTGGCATAGCGAATGATGTATTTTTCAAAGTAAAACAAAGACAATCAAATTGCAAATAAAATTATTCAAAGGCAGGACTCAGTAAGACGCATGAGTCTTTAGAAAAGCATATAAAAATAATGAAATACTCTTTTTGTTCCAGATAATATGAAGAACTTATGTCATAAAAAGGAAGCGGCTTTATTACTGTGCTCCCACATGACCTTGCTTCCTCCTCTACGGATCTTCAAAATGATTAGTGTCAGTTGTCAATTTCAAGTCCTCCTGACTTGTTGAAAAGCCAAAGATAGATGTTGCATCAGAAAAGTTCCCATCGAAAAGTATATTAAAGATCACATCAATTGGGAAAGTATCAACTTCATAATAATAAATAAGCACACTGTAATCGTTGTGTGAGCTGATTCCCTTGGATTGAATAATAAAAGCAAAATACATGAAGTCTCCAAGTTCTGTAAGCTCTTGAATTTGAATATTCCAATATGACTACCTTGATTAAACAATAAATAATGAAACACATCCTGATGGGTGATTTTGTCATGAAGCCTCTACATTCTTAATGAAATCCACCTGAGTACTGCTTAATCTAGTTGTAGAAGAAGGCTAATTTAAACTGACTTCAACAAATGCTTTATTTTACCCCCTTTTCACAAATACGATAAGTTCACAACCCAGAAGTAAACATGACACAGAAGTAAAGATTAAGCTATACATGGGCTTGTGGGGAGGATGCCTCAAATCAGTTCCCTCCAATAATTAGAACACTATAAGCCAATATTATACATAAGAATTGCTGCATACATCGCAGCTTAAAACATTTCTCAAAACACTTTATGTTAAAAAAATAAAAACGATACCAGTATTACCTTTGAATATGGAGCCCAAACACGGACTGGTGGTGAGCGTGATGAAGTACAGTTCATAAACAGTGGCAGAGGCGCCTGTCTGAAAAGATCTGTACGAAAAGTCCTAGAAACAATAGCTCTCTAGACCTCTAGCTCCTCTAGGTAAGAGATTTTCTGCATTCATCTTCTTTTCCCCGGGGTACAGAAAGATGACACATGGACAGTCCTTGAGAAAGGTTCAATAAACAAATTGGTGTTTCCACTGAAATTAAGTCCATTAAGATCCGTTCAGTACAAAGATTCATGTACCTAGTCAACCAATGCTAAGGACGACTAAGTCTATGAAATTCGATGACAGAATTGGACTTACAGAAGGCTGGCAGAATAACTATGTAGTCAAATGTTCTATCAATCCATGACCTGAAGTATTAAAAAAAAAAATCTGTCCTAGTGTTGTAGGTTGGATAAATGTGATTTTAGTTTGGTGTTCAAAATGTCTGAGTCTCCAGTCCTGGTTCCGTTTGTGGACGAATTTCCAAATTGCTCGGTGACATTTCTGTTACTCAATAATACAAATGAGTTGCTGCGACTTGAGATTGTGATGGGAGAAACATACTAATAAATGAGAAATATTATATATGCAATAATGGGCCTATGGGCTAATGATACAGATACCGTGGGTCATATCTGTACTATTTACCAGTGCTATATCATTTATGCAGTCCATATATCTTCACTGAAAGCCTTGTATTTGCAAGGTATTGCGGTGGTTGTTTATTGTCATGGCTTTAGGAAACTAAAGATTTTGGAAGGTTGGAAAGAAGCCTTGGACAGCCTAAGTCTTTTTCCAGTGGAAGCAAATTTGGTCACTCCCTTCTCAATGCCCTGTGGTATCTGCTTGCCTCACCCTTCCAGCGTCGAGGCTATGGCATCAGAGCCGAGTGTTTCTGTGTCTGTCTCTCTTGTTAAACTGTAAGCTCCTTCAAGACGGGCAATATGTCACACTCGTGTGTGTGCTCAGCACCTGCCCAAATGCTGGCATAGTCAACTGTGGAAGGCCTGCAGTATGAACGTTGGATGTAAATTCAGGAGAGCTCCCACCCTCTGCTGAGGTGTTTCCTTCTGTAGATGGGACTCATGAGCATAGTCAGTAGACATAAACAGAGGCAAGACTTCTGTGAATAAGAGGACTGGGTAAATCTCTTAGGTTTTTTTTCATATAATGTGCCATGAGCACACCCACTGTAGCCGCTCTGGAATTATCAAGATTTCATATTTGAGCATGAACTGGGATCCTTCAGGTATGGCTGCCAGATTTAACAGAGAAAAGCACAGGATGCCCAGTTAACTTTGAATTTCAGATGAACAACAGAAAATTTTGTGGTATAACATTTTATTTTTTATTACATATTATGTAGCAACCTTACCTTTAAGATGATGAGTAAAAGGGGGTAAAGGGGATCAAATGAGATGTATTTCAATTATTTTTTTTCATGCAGAACATTTATTTTTTTCTAGCCCCCAGACAATAAATTTTAGTAGCACCATCTGTCATTCTGATAATAAAAAGTTTGTCACAATTATTCTGTTACCTACTGTGGGGTAGTGCCACCTTGGTTTGAAAACCATAAGGAAGATATAAGAGTAGGAACGTACTGCATGACACCAAGAGTCAGGAAATGCTTGTATCAGAGCCCCATAAATATCACAGTCACACAGAGTCTCAAAAACAACCCTTAATGTCAATTCTCCGGTTAGTACATCATTCAGACCTCGACGAGGCTCTTAACGGCAGTTATAGGCCTGACTTGCTCAAGCCTGTATACGTGGCAATGAATTTTATCCTTCTGAGAAATTCAATAATCTTCCCAGATTTGTAACAGCTTGCTTTATAAACAGAAAACAAAAAGTCATCACATCCTAAAGATCAATTACAAATTCGGTGATAATTGCACCTTCAACTTGCATCGCACTTTAAATTTATTCAAAGCACATTTATGTCCATTATCTAATGTAATCATTAGCACAGTATTTATTAGCGATGAGAGAATGGAACGTCTGCTCAATCTATTGTTATGGCCAATTTGCAACTCTTGATATCATCAATTTGAAACCACAAATGGGAAAGGATTCGGTCTCCTTTTTCCTCTTCAGAAGTCTGTCAGTTCACTGATCAGTTGTACCCATTCTCTCATCCTTTTTTTTTTATAACTTGTCCCAAATTTTGTATTGTTGCAAAAAATATTTTCTTTTTGAGCTACTTAGCTGATTACGTTAATTTAAGGTGAGAGTTTTAAATAAAATGAAATCAAAAGTAAATGAAAATATGTGCGAGGAACGGCCTTCCTCTCAAGAAACTTTCTGCCCTGTGATGATGTTTGGCAAATAGCAAGAACTCAGTGAGTTCTGAATGAATCAATCAATGCACGAGTACAGGAACCAATGAACTTCAAATGATAGTCTGCTTTAATCTTAATTTAATTTCCTCCAAATCTTGCCGGCCTAATGAAGACTGCTGTTGAAAAGGGTCACTCACTAAAACCACAAGTTCAGGAGCTAGAGTGATCCAGACGCCATTTACTGCCAGTCTATGGAAAGAAAATCATTTTCTGGAGTCACTGGAGACAAAGGCATCTCTGTCGTTATGCAACAAAGTGCCACACTCATCCAGTAACTAACCATCAGGGATTACTCTGAGGCGATGCATTCTTTTCTCTGAGATACATTTTTTAATGCAATCGAAGTTCATTTCCCTTTATTTGGTCCTCAGCAAACAAGCTATGGAGCCCAAGGTACCCAGCACAGGGGCCAGCACTCGATAAGGTTCAATAGCTCCTTGCTCTCTGAGCGCAGTGGGTGATGGAAACCTCACTCTCTGTTGGACAAGTGTCGTAATTTCAATAGCTTGAGACTTGTTTGTTTAAATCACATCTTTCGTTAATATCAGGTTTTCTCCCAATCAATTAAGAATTAAATTCTTAAACTGTCCATATAGAAAGAAGACAGGTCTGATCTGGCTTTGCCCACAGCCAGAGATTTTCCTGCTATGTGCCAAGTGACTGAATGAATAAAACTAACCTAGATTTTAATTCAAAGTCGCTGGTGGTGTATCATACATTTAACTCATTCTCTTAGTCATTCATCCATTCATTCAGTCGTGCAATAAGTTTTTATTGTGTGCTTTCCATGGGCATCACTAAGCTGTACGAGTCACTTAATGTTATTTAAGTAATCTGAAGATACTTGTGAAGACAAGTATCCTATGATGCTGGTATTACTGCTACCTGGAGGTTACGTGTGAAGAAAGTGAGGTCTAATGTCACGTCACGTGCCTTACATTGCACAACTGCGGCGGAACAAAGACTCGAAGTTAAGTTGCGTGGATCCGAAGTTCATGATTTTGATCTCTATGCCATAAAAAAAAAAAAAAATTAAAAAATTAGAGGAGTTTTCAGAGGAACAAAGTTACTTTATGGAGGAAGAGTCCCCAGGACCAGCTGGCATATGTCTCGTGAGAAAGATCAGAGTTTTTAAGCACTGACCACAGGAACCTGTGCCTTTCCACCTCTCAGGTGGACTCCCTCGAGATGCGATTCACACAAAAGTCACATGCCCAGAATCCGGCCTTGTGATTCCCTTCTCCCGCGTGTGACACGGCACGCTCTTTGCATGAAATTTTTCTAATGGCCACATCCTGCCACACTAGTTGAGTGTGGTGTCAAAGCACCTATGCATGTATTTAAGGAGCGACGCTCCTAGAACTATATATATTTTATTGTAGAATATATTAGAAAGAGAGAAAGAAAAGAGAGGCAGCAATGCTTTCAGAATGGCTACGTAGAAAGCACGGGAAGGACACAGCTGAATGAAGTGAACCTGCAAAAAGCAGGAGAACAATAGTAACCAGAGATGGTGAAGCTACGTGGGCATCATGGAAGTTTCTCTCCCGTAGAAGGACACATCCAAATATAGAGCACATAAAAACACACCTTACAAGGAAAACATTTAAGAACTTGAGTTAATATCGCAATGCCATCAGAGCTTTCAAAAAAAAGAGAGAGAGAGAAAGGTAGGAAGAAAACATAAAAGAGAAACAGAAAGTGCAGAAAAGACTCCACAGAGGGACTAATTTGTGGTTCTTCAGATTATGCAATGGGACTTGATGACTAAGGCAAATAGAAGGAAATAATGGGATGAAAAGTGGGGACATGTCCTAAAACAACTTTGTACTTCTGGAGAGTAAAATGCCCCCTCAACGGCCACGGCGTAAGTATGAAGGAAAGGGCATGCCAGAAATCCTTATTCCAAACAGAATACAGAAGTCAAGACGGAATAGCAAGTGTGCGATAGAAAATTGCTGAAACCCATGAACCTCAAAATTCCAAATAATAGTTATAGGTTTGATGACAATTGTATCTGGACCACCCTGGGCCTCAACCTATAGGCAGCAGTGTGCTCATGGAGATTCAGTCGAATAACGACAGCTGTTCAGAAGCATTTACATGGTGCCACAGACTCTGTGAGAACTTTACGTGCATCATCTCATCAAACCGTCACTTTGCAGCTGAGACCACTGATGCCGCATCAGTGACTTGGGCAAAAACGTACCAGGAATGAAAGACAAAGCTGGATCTGAACCCAGGTACCAGGCCTGAGCCCCTGCCGGAACCACACACCTTTCCCTAAAAAGTAGTTCAATAGGAAGTGCCCCCAAACGAGACGGCATTTTAGTAGTCATATCATTTTTTACCCTAATTTTCAAGCGATGCCAACCTAGATGTGTTTTCGACTGCGTGTGGGAGTCCTTAGCCCCTCACAGAGTACAGAGTCCCTCACACACTCGGGCTCCCTCCTCCCTCACGGCACCGAGTCCCCAGAGCTAGAGCGGGTTTCTGCGGGAGAAGGCCTGGGATGAGGTCAGTGCTGCGTTTCAGGAGGAACCGCCTGTCCACCGGAGACGTCCTCGGGGCTCCCGGCTGACCAGCGAGGCTCTGCAGCGAACACTGCACACTGGGTGTGCTTGATGAGTGCCACCGAATGGCAAGCCCCTCCAGTGACATGCAGAAGCCACGGCGATGCCAAGGCCATGCGCCGTCAACAGTGACAACGGTGACAGCAGTCAACGCGGACTGCCGCGTGCTTCAAAGAGTCCAGGGTGTTTTTATTGTTTTATCTCACTTAATTTTCACCACAAGCCAGTGGGGGCAGTAGTACGCCCGTTTTACAGAGGAAATGGAGCTCTGTGTACCAATCGCAACGCAGATTAAAACCGAAGAATGTTCGAATTGCACCCTCACGCCCTTTCTACTGCACCACGTGGCCCCCCAGCCTGTCCCAGGCCATGCAACGCAGCAGCGAGTCCTCCACGCACCTCTCCCCGCAAAGAACTACTTCCTGACTGAGCCGGAACCACGCGTTTCCCGCAGATGGGGAACACGGCCAAAGTGGATCCGGACATGGCCTGAGGGTGTCACCAGTCCCTGTACGAGGACAGAGAAGAGTGTGGGGCACAATTCTGCTACCTGCCTCAAAAAGGAGGAGAAGAAAATCAACACTTGCTTGAAGCTAACCACAAGCAATCAACCTAAGAATGATCTTTTTGGTACAAGACAGGGAAGGATAATCACACAGACAATGGGAAGTAAGTGTGCGAAGTATGAGTGCAGAGGGCTTTCGGGACTGCACACTTCTTCTCGCCTGTCCTTGTCTGTCAAACAAGACACGGTAATTGTTTGTGACTTATGTTCCTAGAGATGTGTGGGCTGTCGAGTCCATTTCTTTCCCCTTAGCTATGGGAGGATGTAGGGGTAGGATGGGGGCAGAGGAAGGAGGACACCCTGACTTTGACTTTGAAGTCAGTCGACCTGAGGCCCAGGGACTCATCAGCTGGAACTCTGGACCAAATTTCCATCTTCAGAAAAGGGGCTTTTCAGCTCTGATGGTCCTTAGCCACTGGCCTGCTGACAACAAGAAAATCACCTTCCCAACTCAAGGGTCCACCTACCCCAAGGAGAAAATTACCTCCCTAAAACTCCTGGCATCTCCAGCTGCTGGAGGAACACTTTCCCAAGGCTCAGCAAGGCGGGGGCCGGAAGGGGACCTCAGGGTTGTGTCACCCAACTCCTGACATGTTCCGTAACCTGTCCATCTGGCGCCTCTCATGCCAGCCCCTGCCATCCCATCTTCTAGGAGGACGTTGGCAGTCTGCATCTCACCCCATCATGTCCCACCTGGGGAGGGGTCACACCTTATCAGGAGAGTGGGGACTGGGGTGAGTGGCGAAACACAATCAGTACAGAGGCGCTCTCTGAAAGGAAGAGCCACGTGCCTCTCAAAGGATGATTATTTCCTGAAGTAGTACCCTGCTCCCTCCGCCACACCGGAAGTAGATCAGACGACATCCTAGGGCTCATCTGAAAACTCCAGCAGAACATGGGGATTCAATTCCTCCAGTTAAAAAAGTCCAAAGATCTTGGTAAAGGGATTGTTTTGCCAACATTCTGTTCGGTGATTTAAACTTTCCTCCCAAAAGTCAAATCATGCCTTCAATTATTTAGTCAGCAAATATTTATTGAGCACCTATTATGTGCGAGTTCCTGTATTCGTCTGAGAATTCAGCAGTAAGTAAAATACAGTCCCTGTCCATATGGAGATAACATTCTAATGGTGGGTGACAGACAGCAAATATATAATCGAACACATATTACAGGATCCATGTAGCTTAGCGATAAGATTTCTTAGAGCCAGAGGGACCCTCTAAAAAACACAGAGGTAGAGAAGGAGAAAGAACAGGTTTTTCCAGTAAGGGCTAAAGAAATCTCATCTGGAATATTTCTTGGTACCTAGAATGAAAGCAATTTGGGGACATGTTTTACATATACAAATATAATAGCCAAGTCTTATTTTCTTCCTCAGAAATGCAAAGATCTCAGCTCCCTGGGAGGTCTCAAGGAAGAGCTGCAGCCAGCAGCTGGGGCCAGCAGGTGTTTTCCCAGCCTGGCACTGTGTGCCTGGACTGCGAATGGGTTAAGGTGGCAGCGCCCGGGCTCGGAGCGCTGCATAAACAGCATGCGTCAGGCGTTCTAAGCAAGCTTCATCTTCCCTCTCTCCCAGTCCTAGGCTGTCAATCAGCTGTCACTCGCCCGCACATCAGCAGCGTGTGCACATCACCAGGCTGTCAGCAAAGCAGCTGATGAGACTCAGCTCCGAGCTGTCAATCATCTTTGTTTCTCTTCTCCGCTCGGGAAATATTTTGGCTCAGAGAAACAAAGAAACCTGGGCGATATCGACTCAGTCAGGCATTCCTCCCGTTCATGGACATCAGATCTTAAAGAGGCGCTGATCATACCTCACCCCCAAATGATGTTGGGGATGGACAGACGGAAGATCAGGAATCTGTTTCATTAGTACAGGCTTTGAAACTGTAATTCTTAGTTGCCAAAACAGACCCTGATGGATCCCCAAACCGAAACAGAAAAAAAAAAACAACAACAAAAAACAAAAAACAAAGCATAGGAACAAAAAAACATACAATAATGATAACTTGGAGTTATCTGAGCTTACGCCTCAGGAAAAAGAAGAAGAAGAAGAAGAGGATGGATGACTGCGTGATTCAAAATTCTTCGCCATTGATCAGACAAGCTTTTGGGGAGAGAAATTGTTGGATTGCCGAGTTCATTTCTCTCCCAGGGACTCTTCAGAAACAGCAGCTTCAGAGCCCAAGTCTCCTACTCTCTCGCGCAGGAGGTTACGCGGGGGCACCCACACCCAGGAAAGCAAGTTAACTCCTCAAGACCCCCATGAAGCGGGCTTGCCAGTGCTTGCAACAGGAGTCATGTTGAATAAAGATACTCAAAAACAGCCAGTTGTCTGGCATATTAGCTGTCCCTCTCACCCAAAATATTTATTAACAATGTCCCACGCCTCTAAAAGCCCAAAATACACAGATCTAGAGATGCTCCTGGCGATGAATTTCAATAGCGTAGCAACTCCAAGTTACCCTCCTACCCCAGTTTGCCGCTATTGCAAATCACTGTGCATATATTAGCATAATTAACCAACTCATCATGCAATAGATCCCAATCCTACTATGCTGTCTAAAGTCCCCTAAAATTTAAAAAAAAAAAAAGAAAAGAAAAGAAAGAAAGAAAAAAGAAACAGTTGTTGTACTTTATGGATTTAAATAAATTTAGCATCAATGAAATGTTAATCATATTTATCGAGAGCCCTATTGTCTATCAACTGTGCTACGCTCTGGGTTGACCCATTCAAACATACTACGGCTGGCTCCATCACCATCTCCATATTTGTGACATTTGGGATGTTTCACCCTCTGACAGACCCTTTCATATGTGCATCCCTGATTTCTGAAAACACATCTCTCTCTGATCTAACCGGACATTAATTGCTTTTGTGCTGATGTATCTGTGCCTCTCAGCCTTATAGCAGAACTAGCAAATCTGATCTCTGACAAGTTGGCTGAACCTAATCAGGACAGATCAGCTGTTACCCAAGGTGCCACAGGCTGTAATTCGAGGATCCTTACAGAGTTATCACTTGGCGGAAAGACAAGGAACTATAATTCTGTCAACGCCAATCCAAAACTGTATGTTCAAAGCAGCTGCGTCCTCCCCTGCTCCCCAGAAAAGATAGCACTTGTCAAATAAATACCTGAGATAATTCATAAGAGGGAATTAGAAGGATGTGGCTGATACAGTGACTGTGAGGGATTTTTTTAAAGGAACCTTCAGAAGCAGAACATTGGGTATAAAGTGTAAGCTGTCAAGGATAAGGGAAGGCAGGGGGAGTACAGGGAAGAGACGGATGGAAAGTCTCCACAATTCAGCTCCCACTTATTATCGAGTGACTTGGTTCATATTTGCCTCGCTCACTAAACAGGCAAGTGCCCAAACATTCAGAGCCTGGAAGGAGATCTCTCATGGCCAGCTCGGGCTGCCATCGGTTACAATGCCTCAATCAGAAGCTAGAGCATCATCAGGGGTGGGGGTATTATGGTCTGGCTGTCAGCACCATCCCACGGTTTTTCTTGAGTGGCGCAAAAAAGATGGAGTATTAGAAAAATAAACTTCTTTCTTACTGTATCGCTTTGGTCCATCTTCCAAACAAAATGAAAGGGTTAATGTGGCATCATCTTCAAAAAACTCCGTGGCGAACGCGTCCCACCAGAGGTTGTCGCTGTCCTGCAAAGACACAGGTCATTTATTTAACAGGCGAGAGTGGACAATATCTCAAAGAGGAAAAGCAAAGGGAAAGAAGAAAGGACGCCCAGTCATTGCTCGCTTGTTCCTGAGCATGTGTGTGTGGGTGTTCCAGAAGGGGAGCTGGGGCTATGTGGTCACTCTGCAAATCGATTGCCTCAAACAAGGACCAAATTCCAAGTCAATAAATGAGTTAATGCAAACCGAATGAAAATTAATTTTGGAGGACATATCGGGGGAGATTGAATAAATTTAGTATGGAGCACAATGACTTTTTAACAAAAGGGTTTGCATTTAATGTAAAAGCACATTCGACTTTTCTTCTCTTTCGCTTTGCTCTTTTAAGAGTCCAATTTTACAAACAGAAACCACACTATTACAATGAGGTTAAGGAGAGTAAATATTTAAAACATTATTTATTCCAAAACGGTGTGTGTGGCTCATAGCCCTACTCTATGCAAATATTCCTATAAGAGACACAGGTATAGCTACATGGATGTATATAGATAGATGTTTAGGCGCAAGCAACCATCACATGCATGTCCATTGTTCTTGAGGATTGCCTTAAGATTATGGCAATCGCTTGCATGTTACTAAAACAATTATTAAAAATGGAGCAGTTCAGCAGAATTTTTAATTCCGTTTGTTTGCCTTGGGTCGAGTGTTTCCCTTGATCATCCAGAAAACACTTTGGAATTGGCCCAGTTCTAGGTAGTGAAAAATCACTGCTTCTCTCCATGGGCGGGGGCAGGGGCGAGGGTCTCCTGTAACAGGAACTAGGAAGGTTCTCAAGAGTGTCACATTTAAAAAGGGGAATCGACCCCCGGCCTCATGCTCTGTATTGTGCCTGATTTAGCCCCAAATTCTTAAGCACGGTCTTTTTCCAGAGAATTGTTGGTTAGGGCCAGACTTCAGGCTGAGATGTTTCTCAGCTGCCTGTCAGAGTGGGGAGGTGGGGACAGAAGAGGGCCTGCTGCTCCCCACTCGGGGGTCCCACCGCCACGTCCCTGGCAGAGATATCACAAGCCTCTCTTCTTCCCATTAAGTTGTTCTGCTTATGACAGCATTAAGTTGTTGTCACTGGCAAGCCTCAGGAACAAGCCTTCAGTCTTGGCAAGAATATTTAAGGGGCCACTGAAGATTGATGCCGTCTTCTTTCCAGAAAAGAAGAAAGTCAGACAAATGTATTTTTTGGTCTCTTTTTCTCTGGCCTCTTCCCAATCACCACACCAAAAGCCATCACTTTCCTTAGTAAAGACACAGTAAATATAAAAGCACTCAGGGGTAATTCATGGCTCCGCAAACAAACTACACATTTTTCTCCTTTTGAAAATAAATATTAATTGAGCACTTGTGACGTGCAGGCCCTCAGAATATACGGCTGGATAAGAGATTAGTTTCTCCCCTCAGAGGGATCCAAACCCACTAGCAGGATTCAGCCAAGCCAGCGCCTAACAGGCAGCCTTGCTCCATACCTGAGACCAGAGGACCGGGCTTGGGTGGGGTGAAAGCTGTCAGAGCTTCTAGAAAAATCAGTGGCTTTGAAAGGGGAAGAAGCAGCTGGGGAAATAAACCCTATTTGGGAACCTGGATGCACTGGCTTACTTTACTTCAAATTGTTACCCAGTTGGATAAAGAATAATAGTTAACATTCACTGAGCCTTTACCGCATGCCAACCACTATTCTAAGTGCTTCATGTGTATTTTCCCACTTACTCTTTCCCTACCTCCCCGTCTCTTGCTTTGTTTTTTTCTCTCTCTCTACAGTATAATATAATTTTCTTGTGAGCAGGGGTTCTGTTTTGCTCAGTGCTCTACCTCCCAGGTCCTCGAACTGTGGCAAGCCCACGGCGTTACTCAATAAAAGATGTTTAGTGTGTGAATAAAGCTGCTCATCTTATCATCCCTACTTTACAACTGCAGAAGCCGAAGCTTAGGTGGTTCATGTGAGTGGCCCAAGGACACTCAGCCAGTAAATGGTGGAGATGGGATTTAAACTCAGATGCTCGGACATCCGAGACCTGCCCCAGCCTCTGCCTGGCTCACTCCTCTGGTGGTCTTTGGGAAGGCAGGGTTAGAATTCAGCTGGAAGGGAGGGAGAGCTGGGATGGAATATTCTGTCTCCAGCTGCTTTTTCCTTCCAGCTCCCTGCTTTACTGCCCTGCTCCCATGTCAGGACTCATGGCTGGGAGGACACCTGGCACTCCGTGGTGCAGCAGGTGGTCCTACGTCACTGGTGGCGTTTGCTCCTGTTGGCAGCCCTCAGAACTCGGCTTCATCCCAACGCTGCCTCTTCGCAGCTACATGAACTTGGACAACTTATTTTACCTCCCTGAGCCTGCTTCCTTACCGGGAAGTTAAGGATAATGATAGCAAAAACCACCACCAACAATAACAATAATATCTTGTAGGGTAAAGTCAAGGATTAAATAAGCTAGTGGGTATAAAATGTCCAGCAAGTGCCCAGAGCACAGTGAAGATCAATAAAATGTCCTTAACCTGCCTTTGTCTATCATCTTTAATACTATTTCTAAGGAATGAGACATTCCACATTATGAAGAACTGCATCAAAAACACCTGTTCATAAATCAAGCACGTTTCCCTATCGTGTCAACTGTAACCCATTTCCCTGGCAACGACACCTACCTACAACACAGGTAAAGCTCTGAATGGAAATTTATCAACCTCTTTTGCCCTGCCGATTGTTCAAAGGCCCAGGGACTAGATCGAGTCCTTCTCCTCCATTTTTCTGTAATCTCACTCTTGGATTCTAGCATTTTTGCTAGAAAATGGAGCAGTGGAAGATAAAAGCCCAGGAGAACCCAGGGTAACCTGAAGTTGCTGGAGAAAGGAAAGGACTTTGGCTAAAAGAAGTTTCGAGAGCTGTCCACGAGCCGTCACACAGCTTCCACAGGACCTAGGCACGTGAGTGTTGTCAGAAGCAGCGAGAAGCATGATGACCCAAGAAGGGGAGATGTCATTTGGTTCAAACCGACTGCAATAAATCATGAGCCGAGTCAATGTCTCAGAAAACGTCAGGACAGGTTGGTAGGAGAACATCCCATCAGGTAACTAGACACACACAAAATAAAACCAACTGGCTTTGGTCACAAATCTTGGCAGAACATTCCAAAAATAAAAAATGTAATGTTGTAAGTTCACAGTACCAGACACATTGCAGGTACATACATATATATGTGTGTGTGTATATATATATACATATATATATATGTGTATATGTGTATATATATATATATACACACATACATACACACACACACATACATACATATGTGTGTGTGTGTATATGTGTGTGCGTGCTTGTGTGTGTGTGTGTGTGTGTGTGTATTAGCTGGTAGAATGAATGAATGAATGAATGAAATTCCATCACCAACCCAACTCAAAGCTGCTCTACAAAGTTTTCAAGAGATTTCAGCTGTTGACTCTACTTTGTCTCTTGGCTGATATTTTTAAACTGCCAGAAAAATTTTTTTGATATATTTTTAAATTAAAATTGTCAACTGCCCCCAAACACACAGATCTAAAGCTTTTCAATTAGTCCTTAGTTAAGAGGACAAATGTTAATGTAGGAAAAGAAACAAATGGAGTAGTGCTTTAAGAAAAAATTACTAAATGTCAAGCATAGGCCAGTTTTATGTTGGCTGTATGTAAGGAAGCAGATTATGGAAAGAACATACGTTTGGGCCCCTGGATTAATATTAATAACCACAAGCTGATATATTCTAAGTGCTTCACATGAATTGAAGCATCTCATATTCACAGCTACCCTGATTGTTATCACAGGAAGGAGCAGGCAGCCTTACAGAGAATGTACATCCTTAGCCTCTGTGTTACACTGACTTCCACATATGAATTCTGCCTCTTACAGCTGTATGACATTCGTTGAGTCCCCTAACTTCTTTGCATCTATCTGCTCATTTATAAAATGGGAATAATAATTTAGTAGCTTGTGAGAACTAAAAAGGAACCGCCCAGTACCTAGTAGCTGTTCAACAAATGACAGCTATTATTCATCATTGTCTCATTTGACTTTTGACCCTTAAAATATTTATAAATAGAGAATCTGAATTTCAAAAAAAGTTAAACTCCTCTGTAAAGATCAGACAGCTAGCTAGAAAGGGGTAAAGTTAAATTTCGCTTATAAGTCTGCCTAACTCCAGTCCATTTCTTACAACTGATTTTATTTTCTTTAGAGCAGTTCTGGGTTCACAGCAAAATAGAGAGGATGTGCAGACTTCCTCCTCGCCCCTCCCCCGACGCATGCGCAGCCTCCCCGTTATCAATATCGCCCGTCAGATTGCTGCATTTGTTACAACTGATGCACCCACCGGCCCATGCCCCACCCCTCAACAAATAACGCTTACAATGTGATTCTCCACCATAGACTGAACACAAAAATGGTTCACAAGCGTAGAAGAGGGAGGCACTGGCTTGAGGAAATTCTGCCTGAACAGACCTCCTTCTCCATCTCTTCCAGATTCTGCACCCTTTCCCCGACCTTCATGTGGTTCTCCTGATAAGAAACCTCCCCTCTGAACACATTCGCTTCCTTGTTGCTGCCTAGTATAGTTCCTGGGATCAGTTAGGCAATTTTATGAAAGAAATTTGCGGAATAACGAGATTCGGAGGCCAGGCAGTGGGTGCAATGCAGCTACAAAGACCTCTGCTGAACCAAATAAGAAATGTCTGGCACAGGATCCAACAATCCCGACGGGTGGAAGTTCAGCTCTTTGCCACACAGCTACCTCACGAGCTTTGGACAATAAAAAAAATCAGTCTCTCCGTTATTCAATTTCTAGTTGTCAGTCACCTAGAATGGTCTGAGCCCTGCAGACAAAGGCTGTAAGCTCTGTGCTTGGGTGTTTGCAAGGAAGAGAAAGGGACCAAGAAATGGAAAAGGAAATAGACAGGTTAAGGTACTGCAGTCCCACCCACGGCCAGCACGTCCTTCTGTTGACTGTAAATAGTGCCTCCATCACAAAATTCACAGTTCTCCCTCTGGGTAGGCAATATAGCCGAGTTCAGTAAATTGACTAACAGGAAGCAAGTGAGTGAAGTTCCCAAGGCCATTTTGAAGCAAGGATTCCAAAGAGAAGCTCACTAGGTCTGGTTCCTCCTACAGTCTGAAGGGGAAGTGAGGTGCCCTTGACCTCACTCCATGCAAGCAACCACCTCAAGTCGAACTACCTGGGAGACTAACCAGGAAGTGCCTTGAGACTGACCGGAGGGTTGAGATCTATCTTTTGGGACTCCCAAGTGAAGGTTCTGGTAAAAACCCTTATAAACAAACCAAGGGCCTGAGGTCTTATTCCCAGGTATGTGACGTGGGCATGCACGTCAGATATCGGTAGATATAATAGACACAACATTTGATGTGTATAACTTAGAAGACATTCTATCCAGGGAAAAGCCATTCTTTCCATACCAAGGACCAGCATAGTCAGGAGTTTGCCTGTGGGTAGCCAAGGGACCCCTGGCAACTCACCTTTCTGAACCAAGGGATCCTGGTTAACCATCTCTTGCCTCTCTGTTTTTGCCTATGTTGTTCTTCAGGCCCGGGATGTCCAGCAAACTAGAGTGTCGATCAAATTATAACTACATCATCACCTTGCAATACGCATTTAAATGTCTGACTACCGTAGTGGGTGGTGAGATATTTAAGGATACGGACTGGGCGTTAGGCATCTCTCCATCCGCGACAGAGCTCCCACCTGCGGATGATCCCATAAGGGAGCAGAAAAATGGAATGAACAGATGGAGAGGCCGTACGAACCCAGTGAGCAAGATTCTTCTTAATACTGTAGGAATCTTACGAGTCTAAACTCAGTGGCTGGGGACCAGGACGGTGTGCAAGCTAAGCCTCCCTCTGTCACACCATAGACCTCACTCTCCATCAGGGGCGTGCACAGGCCATGCATGTGAGAAATTCATACTGAGGTAGGAATTTAAACAATGATCTCATACCTATCCTGCTATTCTACTGAGCCACCTTTGGGGTATTTCTCTTGTCTTCAGCAAAACATTGATTAAGTGAATACACTTTACTAATTATAACTTAAATAAATGAGGTTTTACTTTATTACTTTTTAAAAACAGAGAGCAGAGAATAATATGGTGAAGGCCCATGGACCCATTATCCAGAATTAACAATTATTAAAATTGTGTCTTAGTTTCCTTTTTAAAAGGAATTAAAATATTATAAATAAAAATATATGTCTTGGGTCTCTATATTCTGCTCTATTTTCCTCTCCCCTCCCCCAGGACCTCGTAAACAACTGTCTCATGAAAATCATATGACCCTTCCTAGCCCATCTTTTATATGTGTATACATATATAATTCATATATAGTCTGATTTTACTTTTTTAATATTTTATTTAAATGGTATCATGCATTGTGTTCCCTTCCTTAAACTTGCTTTTTTTTTTTTTTTTTATCTAACAGTGTGTTCTGGAGACCTATGCATTTTATACACTGGGGCCACTTCTTTTCTACATGAGCTACACATCACGACACTAAGTGAATGTAATATAGTATATTTCAGCATTTTGCTACTAATGATCTCCAGACAATTTCAAGTTCTTTGCCATTACAAGAATGCCGCAGTTAAGTACCTCTGTAGTGGCCCTTCATGCTTATGTGTAAAATTTTCTCTAGGGCAGTGCCAAGGTATAGGGACTTTATTCGTCTATATTTTGGCTCTTCCATGAGGATGTCCCTGTGCCTCCAGATGGAACACTCCTGTTCTGACTGATGCATGGATAGAGACAAAACAAAGAATATTTCTAAACGATGTATTTTCACGTGAGATCTAATAGCAGGATCGACGTAATTACAAAAACAGGGTCCAGCTCTGCCAGGAGAAGGAACAGCAACTAGGAATCCAAAGAAGATGCAATAACGAAATAATAATAATAAAAGCTTGTCTATCATTCTCTTAAAGGCAGAGTGTATTTCAGGGGTTTCATTAACCCAAAGGAGGATTATTTCTTGATACTGACACAAGAAAGACAGCACAGGCTACCTTTCTATTCACGGTCCACCAGAATGGCTCATGGGTGGGAAGTAGGGATGAAGCTGGCTCTGTGCACCCACCACAGGCTTCAGATCCAGGTCCTGACTTCCAAACAGATATGTCCTTCCAACCCTTGCTCTTGTTTATCACCCAGTGTCTGATTAGTGTTCAGTGAATCCTAACAAGTAAAAAGCGGATTCTTTTCCCAAAGCTGGGAAGTAACAATAGCACAGAGCAGCCTCCAGGTAAATAAAGATGAAATTAACTCAGCCTAAACACAGGCAGAGGGAGTGGTGCCGACGATTCTCGTCTATTTTAATTAGGTAAAAATACCGTTGAAGCTTCTCCACTCTAAATAATCCCCAATATGCATTGCTACGATTGCAATCCCCGGTCCTTTTGTCCCATCTCACAGGTGAGCCCCAGCACCACTGGCAGCCAAATCATCTATCGGGATGAGAGGCGCACTCAGGTCAGATAGCAGGAGAGAGTCTTAATTATATTTAAAAATCCATAAAAGCGTTTTGCGTCTGCCCCGATTCTCTCCTGCTCCCCTCTCTGTCCCTCTCCACCAAAAACAGGATCCTGGTGCCAGGGCTGCCCCCGGCATCTTCAACTTAAGCACTGACAGGTTATATGGGATTTTTGCCAGAGTAATTATTTTTCAATTCAACAATAATGAGAAATTACCATGGCAACCACTTGTCACGTGGCATACATACACCCCCTCCAAAGAATGAACCGTACATAAAGCATCTATTCCTTGAAAAAAGTGTGGCGTTTCTTTTTTTTATTATTATTATTATTAAAATAAACTTAAACTGGTCAAAGTGGAGGGTCTGAAAAGAGGAAGATGAGAAGGGCACTGACTTTCTTTAGCATCTTGCGGTTCTAGAAAATAATGATATCTTAAACCCTACATTCTTGCGCACGCACACACACACACACACACACACACGAGCGTGCACGCACACACAGATAGCACTCTATTAATTTGTATCTTATCATTTTGGTCACTCCCATTCTACACGTGTCAGCTAACCTCTCTCAGAACACACTGAAGGAAGAATGAACGCCTCTCGATGACTAAGGCAGAAGCCCACTGAGCCATGTTTGCCATTCCTAAATTTCTTTGCCTGTCACACCCATGTACTGAGACAGGAGACAATAAAAAACCCAAATCTCATGACTTTCCTTTTCAAAGAGGACCCCTCATAACGAAGAGAGCGTGGGTCATATATTTTCCCTAACTACGAAAGTCTTTTTGCTTCTTTAATTTCTAACCATCCCTTCTCTAAACATGGGAGCCTTGTATCAAACCATGTTTATTCCGAATTAGCTACATTTAATAATAACAATCCACAGTTACATAGCACTTACTATGTGCCAGCCACCCATGCTGAACTCACTAAATAACATAAACCCCTTGAAACCTCACGACGACCTTATGAAATAAGTCCTATTATTATCCCCATTTTATAGATGAGAAAACTGAGGCTCGGAGAGGTTAAATATTCACTTATGAATACATAGCTATCAAGTGGCAGAGAATTCAAACACGAAGACGCTGTTTCATAGCCCCTCTAAAATGATGTTCCTTTATCCAGAATGCTCTCCAAATATCTACTATCTTAGTTTTTTAACATCCAATCAATGCTAAGCGACCGAACGTTTGGGGATCCCCCTCCTGAACAGACTTTCTGCCGCATCTATGGACTTCTATATCTAGATGCAGAAATAAAAACAATGACATAGGGTCATTTGATCTCACCAGCTGCTAACTGCATGAGCATGGACTGAACACAGGGAGAGGATTTTGAATCCCACCTTTTATTTATTGTTATAGGATTTTTTTTAAAACCTCATGTCCCAGGGTTTATCTTTTTCCTTCTCTCACTCTCAACTATGATTTTGTTTATTCTTGGTTAAATCTCATTTATTTAACAGTAAACATTAGTTATCATTTCAACAAAGAAATTCTAAAATGGCATGTTACCAAGAGAGGGAGTTATGTGTCTTGATAGGACATCTCAGGGTTTCGCTCACAATTCGAGGCTTCCCTTTTAAAAAAAAGGCCCACTACATTTCACTCCCTGGTATGACTGGACACTGCCCTGGGTGAGAACTGCATTAACACTGGCAGAAAGACGGCCCTTGGCATCCGACAGACATGCCTCCTCAGCAAAAGATACGTCCGCGCCTTTCTCCCCGACACACCTGAAAGTTCATGTATTTCAATCTCCAGCCTTGACCTACCAAATCTTTAATTAATTGTAAGCATTCCAAAGAGAAACGTGATTGTCCACAATCTAAAAACAATGACTAAACATGTTTATGTGCCAAAATTTGAGCTTCTCGCCACTGGACTTAAGAAAACTATAATGAAGATTTTTTTTTTTTTTTAAAGTTTAGATTTCTCTAAGCTTTCTAAGGACAGGAGCCACACCCATGTCTTGTGCATCCTGCACGTACAGGACTTGACGCTTTGGCCGGCGCTCAGAAAATAAGGACTCGATTATCTGATTATTTAAATAATTTAACAAATAAATATGTACTTAATTCAAACCAGTATATTCTCAAAAGCCTGAAGAAAAACAAATTTTTGTTTTCATGATGGTTGAATACTTCCACTCTCTTCCTGCTCACGTGTCTGTTAACCAGGAATGTTAAATATTTTATGAGTAAAACAATGATAGTGCCAAGGGTTTCACAGTAGATTATTTCCTAGTCCTCACAGAATCCCTATCAGGTCAGTACTTTTATTATTCCAACTTAAATGGGGGAAACTGAGGCCCCAGGAGGTCAAGTAACATAGTCAAGGTCATAAACCAAATAAGAGGCAACGCTGGGATTTAATTTCTGAATGTTTCGATTCCTGGACATTTGTTTCTATCCCAAAGCTTTGCCGCTTGTTCTAATCTACACAGTTCTGGTATGAATGAGAACCAGTATTTTCTTCATAATGAAATTTCATGTTTTATACTCTGACACGAAGACATGTACTATCACCTATTAAAAATAATACACTAGAGACCCTATGCAAAGCCCTTTTGACGATGACGTTGTAAGGCATCACTCCAGAAGCACGGGTCTCACTGGCGACAGTTTCGTGGCGGTGAGCACCATCTCTCCTGTTACATCACACCATCTGGGTGTGAGAGGTCCTGGGATGCAGGATAATGTGACGAAGCAGCAACCCATCTTGAGAAAAGCTCACCATAAACTCGGGCACAAATTTTCTGTTTCAACATAAACACGGCAGATGAGGGGACGATTTCCAGAAAAGCTTGCAAGATGCATGAGCTTGTTTTTGTGATCCGCCCAATTGCATCTCAATCAAATAACAGGAATAATTCTTAGAGTCGCCACTAAAAATTGGAAGACTGTGCCAGGACAGAGCAAAGTATTAGGGAGCCACTAGAAAAGAAAACTCTAGTTTCTCTTTCCTACTTGGGATAAAGGGAAAAAAAATGTTTTAGTTCACGAAGATAAATATAAGAAACCCAGTATATTCTCAAAACTCAGATGGAAAATAATAGGTCTCTTTTCTGTTTATACACCTGTTTATAAACCAGGGGACTTAGATTGTCTCTAATTTGCCAATGACCCTCAAGTCTGTACCACGGCTCCCACTTTCTCCCCAGGACGTCAGAACTGGGGCTCCAGTGGCCTCGCTGGACTTCCTGCCTTGTTAACCAAAGAGGCATCACAGGGGGAACATAGCCAAAGCCACCCCATTGCCACCCAGCCCAAGCCTACTTTCCCCACTCTTTGCCATCTCGGCAATGTAATTCCAGTGTCCCAGTCCCTTAGGCCAACCTTTCAGGGCAAATGTTTGATTCCTCTCTTTTTCTAACCCCGCGCCTCCAATCCATCAGCAATTCTCATGTATCTACTTTCAATACATAACGGAACTCACCCCTGTACGTCTCCTTCTACCACCGCCCCTTGTCTGAGCCTCCAGTAACTCCGGTCTCGACAACTGCGATAGCTTCTTAACCCTTCTCTCTGTCGGCACCCCTGTTCCCTTATAAATTGTACTCTAGAGAGAAGCCCACATGATCTTTTAACAATGCCCACAAAATTGCATCCCCCGTTTGCCCCCATCACTCTGCCATGGCTCCCCATCACTACTTATCCTCATGGAAACACGGCCCTACGCGGCCAGGACGCGGTCTTCCTCTTTGGCCTCACTTCACCCCACTTCTAGCACAGAGACCTCCCCTGGGGCCATCCTCTGCTCCACCCTAGGGTGCTTTCCACCAGTCTTTCCTCCAGTTGGCTTGGCTTTCTCTTCCTTATCATGCAAGTCTCAGCTTCAACGTCACTTCTGACCATCCAATCTATAGGAGCCAACTTGCTAACACATCGGTCTATGTTTTTCCTCCAGGAAGCACTTATCACTCGATTTCCTTTGTTTATTGTCTTCCTACCTAACTAGAAAACATAAGTTCTCTGCAACAGAGGATTCTGTTGCTTGCTTTTCTGTGGAGCCCGGCACACAATAGGGGCTTAATAAATGACTGCCTGCTTAAGTGAATATACAAAAAAATGTGTTAAACAAACAAGAAAAAAAGAAAAGATAAATCCATCACGGAAACCACATTAATCTCTCTCCTGAACCGCCACAGGGCAGCCAGTCCCAGATACAGACTTGTCACAGCTCAGTAGACTGCAACCACATAGTGGACTACTACCAACTTCCCAGACTCTTTATTCACTTTAATTTTTTAAGTAAATATATGCCATGAGTTAAAAACATTAAAAATATTTATGCCCTTTGACTCAGTAATTCTATTTCTGGGAATCCATCCAAAGAACATAATCCAAAAATATGTAAATGCTTTATACGCAAAAATATTCACCATAGGAGCATTCAAAATAGAAAAAAAAAAAACTAGAACTAATGGGCCTCCTTACGACAGAGGAATGATTCAAGAAACCATGATCTGTCCGCTAGAAAGAAAATAGGAATATTTAAAAACAATGCGTAGCCATGGTTTCAAATAACACAAAGACATTCTTATGTTGAAATGTAAAACGAAGAAAGCAAGATGGAGAAACAGAGCAGGAGCACAGAATGAAGGGCCGAGGAACAGAAGAGTGTGTGGGAGCTGAGTATGTGACAGAGGTAGCCTTGCTAGATAGATAGCAGGGAAAGAAGACGATCTGATAAGTAGCATGAGGACAACCGACTTTTCAACACGAACAAATAAGTTTGATTCTACCTTATAGAACCAAACATAAAATCCAGAGGGATTAACCATATAAAGGAGGAAAAACAAAATTTCAAACTATTAGAGGCAAAGATAAAATATTTTCTATGACCTCTGAACTGGGGAAAATTTTGCAAACAACACATTACAAAGACAAATCAAATGAGAAATAGGAGATCCATCTGAATACATCAAAATATAAATATTTCATATGACAAAAAATATTATAAACAACGATACAATATAAGTGACGAGCTGAGAGAGGATCAGTAACTGGAATATATAACACACGTTTACAAATCGAAAATCATTAAAATGTAAAAGCACAAAAGATATGGAGGACCATTCTCAGAAGATAGTCAATAAAGTGATAAAAATATGTTCTCGTTCCTTGTAATCAAGAACAGATAAATTAAAACTAAGTCATTGCACACCCAAGAGATTGTCAAAAACTCAAAAAATCAAACAATGTCACATGCGCTGCTAGGAGGCAGAGCTCTCGTACCCTGTGGTCATTCCTCGCTGTGGTCTGAATCCCCTGGCGCATGAAGTGGGCGGGTCCCAGCGCACTGGTCCGCGCCCCGCCTAACTCCCCGGGACACCATCGCAACCTGATGAACTTTTCCCTTGAGCACAGCTGTCCCTTCGCTTGCAAGATACTCTGCACCCCACATTCTCTAACTCTTTCCCAAGCGCCCTTGGCTCATTCTTTAAGCCCTCCACCCAAGTCTTGCCTCCATCCTGAGCCTCCCCGGCCTCCAACCGACAGAAAAGTATCTATCCTCTAAACTGAGATACATTATTATTTTTTTTAATTTTCAATTAATCTGAACCTCATCCGATTCCTCCTGTAGTATTACATTATTTTATTTTATTTGACTTCATGTCTAGTCATTATATTTTCATGTCTCAGCAATTAGACTAAACTCCACGGTGGGCCCAGTCTCTTCCTTGGGTTGGGTTTGTTTTGTTTTGTTTTGTTTTGTTTTGTTTTGTTTTGTTTTGTTTTTGTATTCTTCTTGCTTACCTGGCACACATGAACATGTGTTTAATTATGAACCAGAACACTGTTCTTTATATCAAGCTTTTGAACTTTATCAGGTAGCTACCGTTATTATCCTCCTTTTAAAGGTGAAAAAAACCCAAACTCAGAAAGGTTACTTAATTTTCCCCAGTCACACCTGAAAAGAGAGAGGGAGGTACATGTTGGAGTCAGTGTTTGAACACGTGTTACCTGGTAATCCAGGTATGAGAGGGGGAGAAAGGATTGTGGGAAATGTTAGTAATAAAAGGTCATGTGTAAGACTTGTGCATGAATGTCCATAGCTTCCTTATTTACAGTGGGTAAAAAATGGAAATGATTCAATTGTCCATCAACTGGTGAATGGATAAACAAAATGTGTCTCCATATAATGGGATACTATTGGTAATGAAAGGAAGGAGATATTGATAAATGCTATGACGTGTGCCTCGTAAACTTTACACCAAGTGAAAGAAGCCAGACCCAAAATGTCATCATTTTGTATGATTCCATACTATAGATGAAATACCCACAATCCTGGCTCTACCACTCACTAGCTGTGTGATCTCAGGCAAATTACTTAAGGTCTCTGTGCCTGTTCATTGCAAGTAAAATGGATACAATAATACCTCACCTTTCATTGTAAGGATTAAACTAGATAATACAAAAACCAGTGACCAGAACACAGTAAACGTCCAATAGAGGGCACTGTTATTAAGTGGTGGAGAAAGCCCCAAGGCCAACGTTGCTGTAGATACTGAATAACATCTATCAGAAACGCATCTGACAGTACAGCCCGCACGCTGTATAACCAGAAGGCCTGGGTCTAGAGGCCAGAGCCAGCATTGCGTCGCTCTGGGCAAGTCACCCCATCTCAGTTGCCTTCCCTGTGGAATGGGAATAATAATGGCAGCTACGTCAGGGTGCTGTTCTGAGGATTAAATGATTTGCTAAAGTACTTAGCACCATGCCTGGCACAAGACAAGCACAGTTAATTTTTATCCATCATTATGGTTCTGGCCATCGGTGTTAGACGGCATAAAAGACACCCTATTTTCGAAAAAATGCATAATCCAACAAGCAGTTTGTCGCAGAGTTAGAGTTCCCTATTTTCGAAAAAATGCATAATCCAACAAGCAGTTTGTCGCAGAGTTAGAGTTCCCTATTTTCGAAAAAATGCATAATCCAACAAGCAGTGTGTCGCAGCACTGCCATTGACTGCAGGTTACAAACGAGGGGCTCTCTGCTGCCCGTCTCCCTCAGGAGACTACCAACTCCTCGGGGGCGGGACCTGTGTTTTATTTTTCACTGCATCCCTTGTGCCCTGCCCAGGGCCTGCCTGGGAAAGCGCAAGACGACACTGTCTATCGAGGTGAGCTTTCAACGCAGCCCTACGGAAGCCAAGCCTCTATTGTGCACGCCAACCTCATATCCACAGTTGCATGTGGCTCAGGCTAATTTGCATCTCAGCATCTCAGAGAGCTCTGCATTTAGCTATTCATTTTGCTTCCCTGTCAACTAGAGATCACAACTTGCAGCAAAGAGAGCTTTAGGAAATTGGGGCCTGCCTGCCAGCTCCCACATTGGGTCCTACAAATTTTTCACTTCCCCTTTCCATCTCCATGGGAGGCAGGGAATTTGGCTCTAATTCTGATCCCGGTACTTCTTTGTGGGGTGACTTAAGCAAGTATAAATCAAAGCTACTTAAGTGTTCTAAAGGTCCTTCGAGGATGTGCTTGGGCCTCAGTCTCTCCATCTGTCAGATAGAAGGATGGTTCTAAGTGTCCTCCCAAAAGCATCCTGCCAGAACACTCACCTTCTCAGGTATTTATTGTTCTCTGAAAGAACCTGCCCATTTGCCCCACTCTCGCCTTCAGGGAAAACGTTATGGGAGGTGGGCCTGGCCAAGGCTAACGTGGAGGCAACATCACCACCAAAGAATGTAAAACAGAAGATTTCTCAGCCATCACCTTCCAGGGTCAAAGAATAGTCTACATAGAGATGACAAGTGGCCTCTCTAATAGGTTAATGGTGGTTACCAGGGGACTCTGCATCCATTCATATATATGACAAATATTTATTGAGCACCCACTATGTGCTAGGACTGTTCTGGGTACTAATGATAAAGCAGTGAGCAGAAAAGACACAAATTACCATCTTCAAAGAGCATATATACTAGTGACAAATAATAAACAAGATAAGTAAGTAAAATATACCATCTATTAGAGAGTGACAAGTGCACAGGAGAAAAACAATAAAGCAAGAAATGGGACATAAAGAATGAGTGGGGAAGGGACAGTGGCATTTTAGATAGGGATATCCCAGACAGCCCTGCTAGGAATGTCTCTTTAGGGTGATATCTGGGGCCAGGTAATTCATCGTTGCAGGTGCCCCGCTGTGCATGGTAGGATATTTGCCAGCATCTCTGGCCACTAGCCATGAGATGTCAATAGCAACCCCCTCAGTTGTGACAACCAAAAATGTCCTCCAGGTTGAGCACCACTGGTTTAGAGTAAAAACCTGAAGAGAGAGAGGGAGGCACACAGAGATCTAGACGGATCCTGAGCAGGCACTGGAGGTAGAGAGTTCAACAAGGCTGGCCCCGCTCCCACGCACAGGCAACTTACATCAAACAGATACCTTCTCAGGTATGCTTGGTGAGGAAACAGGAAATGCCCAAGCCCAGGGGTCAAAAGACCGTGACGCAGGTAGGAGACTGGAAGGAGGGTGTCTGAGCCAAGGGCTGGGAGCCAGGAGCGAGAGGCGGAAGATGAGCTGGGCGAAGGCATGGGGTCTCGTCCGACGAGCAATGAGACTTCACGGCAAGGTTTGAAGCAGGAAGGCATCACGATCAAGTTCATGCTCTAGGTTCCAAGGACCTTCTCGGACAAAGCCAAGTAACTCTACTCCTGAACGGCTGCATGGTCTTGGGTGGGTTCCTTCACTACCCTAAACCTTGGTTTCCTCTTCTGTAAAATGGGAGATGGGGTCAAAGTACACGAAGCGATCTGAGTGGTAACCTGTGGTCTCGATGAGCGGCACTCAAACAAGTGTTAGCAATTCTGTCTGTTTATTTGTTTTAATTAAAGTTTAGCTGACATACAATATAACGTTACTTTCCAGTGGACAACACGATGATTCAACATTTACATACCTTGCAACGTGACTACCACAGTAAAGCTGGTAACCATCTGTCACCACACAAAGTTATTAAGACACTGTTGACTTTTCCTTATACTATACGTTATTTCCCTGTGACTTGTTTTATAACTGGAATTTTGTGCTCCCTATTCCCCTTCACGTTCTTCATCTATCCCCCCGACCCCAGCCCCTCTGCCAACCATCATTTCTCTGTTTTGTGTCTATTTGTGTCTATTGTTTCTTTCCCTGTGTTTTTACCAACTCAGGAGGAAATGTACTGCTTATCAGTGGTCCTTGTCCCTGCCCTGCCTCCCACCCCCACTCCTGCCCCCCAGGCCAGCTCGCAACTCTGTTCCCAGGACCCTGCATTTCTAATTCCACGGTGCTACCCCGTTGCCGGCCTCTCTGCACGCCTGGACTTTGTATCCTCTATCAGTAGTCTTTATCGGGGCAAATTGTCCCACTTGAAAACCAGTATTATAGAGTCTCCTTGCTTAAATCCTTGAAGGTAACTCTTAATCCTGTCTTGAGAATGTGTTCTAAAACAAACAACTGTCACCTTTGAGGATCATCGAACCAACTCTACCCACCTTGTGACAGTATGCCACTTCTTTTTAAGCACTAAGCATTGCCCCCTCTCCCCTCCAGTCAGTGTCCTTTGGAGGGGTTGACGTGTGCGTAGTAATGTCATCTACTTCATCTTATTTGGCCCTTACACCAAGCGAGTGCGATTAACAGTGCAGGTGCTCCACACCTGAGAAAACCAAAGCTCAGAGAGGCTGAACCGCATGTTCAAAGTTGCCCAGGAAACAAATATCAAAATCATAAACTACAGATAAATTTTCTAACTTCCAGTGACCGGACTCCTATTTTGAATAAAGGAGTCATTTGCCAAAACTTTTTATAGAAGTTTAGACTCAAAATATGTAATATAAATACACACATAGAAACACTGCCTGTAAGTTCCTAGACTTACTGTGATCGTCACAATAATGAGATGGTCATAATGAAATAAATGACAATCATTGAACCTCCCCTCTGGGCGAGGCAGTGTACTAAGGACTTTACAAAACTATCTCATTTAACTCCTGTAACATTCCTGAGAGGTAGATAGTACTGTTTCTGATTTATAGATTAAGAATGTAAGACTCAGGGAGGTTAATGAATTTGACCCAGGCCATGTTAGTAAATGATAAAGGCAAAATTCAAACACAGGCGTTTATGATGACTAATTTTATGTGTCAGCTTGCCTGGGCCACCAGGTGCCCAGATATTTGGTTCAGCAAAGGTCTGTGAGGGTGATTTTGAATGAGTTTAACATTTACATTGACAGACTGAGTAAAGCAGACTGTCCTCCTTGATGTGGGTGGGCCCCTCCTAATCAGTTGAAGACCCAAATAGAAGCAGAAGACTGAGTGAGAGGGGACTCTGCTGGCCTGAGCTGGCCATCAGTCTTCTCTTGCCCATGGACTAGAACATATACCACTGGCTCTCCTGGTTCTCAGGACTTTGGACTTGAACTGGAGCTACATAACTTGTTCTCCTGGGTCTCCAGTTTGCCAGCTCACCCTACAGATCTTGGGACCTGTCAGCCTTCATACCTGTGTGAACAGATTCCTTATAATACACACACACACACAGACACACACACACACACACACACACACACACACATATGTACATATACCCTATTGGTTCTCTTTCTGTAGAGAACCCTGATACAATGGTAGATACCTAAGCCCTAGGATGTTACCATTCTCTACTGTATTAAATAAAAATAGAATTCTTTTTACTCCAGGTGAAGAAGAAGCATTAATTATCAATAGTATGTAGCAAGGGACTCACTAAAACATTTCTCCAGATGTAATTTGTTTTCTTCCAATGTCTCAGAAGAAGCTTTTTTCCCTGCTCGCCTATAGTTTAGGAAATCATGCTACAGATGGGGTCAGACAGATGGTTTTGGATTCCCAGGAGCTTGGTTGGCAATTTTGGTTCCGACACACTGTGCACAGATGACCTTGAACGAGTCATTCTCCCTCTCTAAGGAGTTAAAACGTGGATTACTTACATCTATGCGCCCCAGGGTGCCACGAGGCTTAAACAAGATCAGGTATTGATCATTTCTAATTTCATTCTTTCCCAAACCACAAAAAAGTTAGCGAGCAAGGGGAACCTCTGGCTTCAGGAGCAATGCACCATGCAAAATAGATACTAATTCCATTTAATCTGATTCTTGTCCAGTCATCTTAACTGAAGGCTAAAGATGATTCTGCAGTAATAAAGGGAATTATAATACATGATTGTGGAAGCCTGGAGAGCAATTCCAGCACTGAAGCAAGTGATCATACATTGCAACAAATTAAAAACTGAAAAAGAAGAGGAGGGGGAGGAAGGAAACCAAAGACCCACTCAAATCCCTCAAGAAACCCTATTTAATAAAGCAAACTCTATTTTCCATAGAATTCCAATCAAGGAGCATTTTGGCCACATGGAAGCAATTAGAGGCATCTATGATTTAATGAAAATGCAAAAATCAAGGACAAGCAAAACAAGTGAGTAACGAGAGGTCACTTCTCACATCTCTGCCACCGAACTGCAGGACACAGAGTGGCTGAAAAGCTTGAACCAGTGACACGTGGCTAAAATCAGCCAGAACGCGATCCCCCAAAGTCAGGTCTGCCTTGCCTTCTGCTTGGAACACAAGGAAAACAAAGCTTTAAGCAAAACAAAGTCCAGGCATGAACCGCTTGAGGGAGGGCAGCCTCCACGGGTGGCCACTCAGACCCGTGATCTCATGAGGAGAAAATGTGAGGTCTGGCTTCTCCTCTCGCTGGCCTTGGTGAAAACCTAGTCCCGCTCCTTATGCAGGGTTTGATCATCCTTGGGGCTCCCCGTTGCCAGCCATAAACAGCAAATGTAATTTTGATTTTAAGCAACTTCCCTCATCCCAGAAACACATCGGCCACTCCCCTGTGAACAGGAATGCTTCGGGCTTCAGACGATGTCCCCTGATGTCATCCCCTACCTCTCGGCCCGGGCACCTTGCTCACCAGCTTTCCCTCAGTTCTCTGAATACCTGTGTTAACTTCTGCTTCCAGGTCTTGCTGTTTCCTCTTCGTGTAGGGCTTGTCCTCCAGCTCTTCGAAGACTTGAATCCTCCTTATTATTTAGGTCTCAGCTCAAATGACACCTCCTGGAGCGTGTCCTTTCCTGGCACCATCTGAAGAAACTCCTATCACTGACCCCATGATTCCATTTGATTTTCTTCCGAGCACTTACTCCCATCCGAAGCCACCTACTCTGCTAATGTGCCCACGGGCTCGTTTGCTGGCTTAACCTGTCCCTTTCCCCAAACTTTCCTTTAGATAATAAACCCTGAGAAGTCAGAAACATTGACCTTTTATTTGTTTACCACCGTGTTCTCGACTCCTGGCATAGTTCCTGGCACAGAATACGCACTTAACGACATCGATAGAATAAAAACATAGAACGGTGGGTGGTTTGGGATGTCTGAGTCTTCGGAAAGACAGCGTTAGCCAAGAAGTATTCATTTTATTTGTTCATTCTTTCAACATTTATTGTATATTCCAGGAGCTGGGGATACAGCGATGAGTTAAATCTTGGGTCTCTGCCCACAAAGAATTCAGAGCGGAGATGGGGAGAGAGAAAAGCCCAGTGTGAGAAGGCAGGATGTGAGGTGAACAACGTGTCAGGACACAGAAGAGTGGCTGGCACTCGAGAGCCGGCGATGCTACCTGGCCCGACGTGTGGCATTTAAGGGGTCCTCACTGTTACGTAGGTGAGTGTACTGGTTTCCTGTGACAGATTGCCACACACTGGCACCTTAAAACAATACACTTATTCTCTCACACTTCTGCAGTCTGAGGTCTGCAATCGAGGTGTCAGCAGAGTGGGTTCCCCCTGGGGGCTTGGGAGGGAGACTCTGCCCCTCGCTTCTCTCCTCGCTTCCGGTAGTTGCTGACAATCCTTGGCATCCCTTGGCTTGTAGCCGCATCCTCCAATTACGTGGCATCCTCCCCGTCTGTGTCTGTCTCTGTCTCCATTTTCTCTTTTCATAATGGGTTTGAGACCTTAACTAATCACATCTGCAAAGACTCTGTTTCCAAATAAGCTCATATTCTGAGGTTCCAGGAGTTTGAGGGGAGGGCGGGTCGGGGGGACATACTATTCGAGCCAGTACAGTTGGCTACACCTTAGTCTTTGATTCTGGGAAAATACATTCGCTTTCACAAGCACCGATTGTGTGATGGATTTAGGATGACAGAATTTTACTGTCCGCTGAACACATGGGCATGCCTAAGTGTGAGGAGTGACCCACACACCTCTTCTCCCCCTGATCTATTAAATCTACCGGAGAGGAGAGGAGCAAAGGAGGTCAGTGGCTGGCTGCCGACTGTACCTACCGCCGAGGCCTCTTCCCCTCCAGCCACCCCAGACTGAGGGCCTCAGTTCAGTTTCATTCTCTAACTCACAGTCTGGTCTGAACTCAGCCAAGGCAGGAGCATAAGCCCAGTGAAGTGCTTCCTCTTCAAGACACGCTGTAGGAAGACTCATTCTGAAGCACCCAGGGAAGCTAATGAAACTGCCTCGAATTACAGCGCCTTCTGTGTGGCCCTCCCAGGCCTGGCCTTGTCCTCTGCTGCCAGTTCTGGTTCTTCAGCCCGGCTCCTGACCTGTTTGCTTCCTGTCTTCGGTCCATTCTCCCCAGGCTTCCTTCCAAGTCATAGTCTTAGCTCCTTTCAGTGATAGGAACCAAAGTTCCAGAAGTCCAAATACAGGGTCCCGGTCATGGAGACAGCTAACTGGGTCCCTCAGTGGAGAGGCTCTCGGCCACATCCAGGCAACCTCGAACCCCAGAGATGTCCAGGAGGATTCGCAAGGTAAGAGTCAGCGGACAGATGACAGACATAGGAATCAAATAGCCCAGAGTCTAAATCTGACCTCTCATCTTTATTGGACATCTCACTGTCGACCAGTGGCTTAACCTTCATGGTGGCCATCGCCTCACCGATGTCAATCCCAACCATGTAAAGTTAAAATCTGAATTTAAAAATAATCAGAATGCATTTAACACATGGAGTGTGCTCCAGAAGTGTTTTTTGAATTGCACCAAGAAGATTGAAATTCCCTATACAGAGCTCATCAAGTTGCGTGACGGGGAGGAAACATGCCGGATGCAGTGTGGAAGGAAATATGCGTATTTTCGTCGATATGAGAATATAGATTTTCCTTCATGGCTTCTCGTTCTTCAGGTAGCTTCAATGTCACCTTCTCAGGGAAGACTTGTCAAGCCAGCTGGATATAAAAGAGGACATCTCTCCTCTATTTCGTGTCAGCCCATTTTCCCTATGCCTCTTCTCACAAGTCGTGATTGAGGTGGGGAGTAATCTGCTCATGTGTTGATTGTCTGTCTCGTGCTCTAAACGTTTTGCTGCAGGAGGGTACTGACTAAATGTATCTCGATCTAATCCCAGTGCCCGGCATAGGGCAAGACACATGATAAAATCTGTCAAAAGAGTAAATGAGTAAAAAAAAAAAAAATTCTATTATTTTAACTGTTAAAAAAAATGGTAGGGAATTGTGCATTTTGGAGAGGACAATGAAAGAAGCGAAAATAATTTCAGTTTTAATTTCTACTACTGGGATTATCGTAGCGAGAATGGCAGGGACCTTGTAGGTAATCAATCTAGAACAAGCCTGGAACAGCTGCCTGAAATTCTCGGACGTTCCTGGCTGCTGTGTTCAATCCACTGAACGAAAACGAGGACCTAAGAGGGTGAGGGGAAAGCTCGGTTGAGTTAGTCCCCTATTTTTCTTGACAACTCAGCATTAGGGCTAGTTCGCCACCCGAAGGTCCTAAATATTTGTCACTTCTTTAAAAAAAAAAAAAATTGGCCTTCAGATATTTGAGGACACAGCCATGACCGCTGTGGCCCTTCCTCTTCTTCCAGCTAATCATCCCTGTGTCTTTCAACTCTTTATCGAAGGGTAGAGTTTCGTGTCCTCTCATCACCCAAGACGGTGGCGCTAAAGTCAGAGAGACCTTGACTGTGCCACCCAGTTTCCTTTCCATGTGAGCGACAGCCGCGTGAAAAGGAGACAGGGGAATAAACCCGGGCCGTCCGTGCTTCGAAAGTGCATTCAGATCGCCATAAAGCCGTAAAAGGTTTCGGATGACACACGTGCCTCAAAAAAGACAGATTCTCAAATGAGAGCGATTTCAAGAAGATCATGCATCCTGTGGTGCACTTAGGGAGGGAGAGCAGACTGCATAACCGTTGCTCATCTGAGCAGCAGTGAGAAGTCCTGCCAGCGGAGGCACAAGTTCAAATCCCCGGCCCACCTAAACCAAGCCGTGCAGAGACTCCCCTCCAGCTCAGCAGCCCCCGCAGCTGGACGGCCAGGCTAGCTCATTTGTTCCACCCCATTTCCTTGAAAAACGGAACACAAAAAAGAAATAAAGTAAGCTTTGTGAAAACCATGTATTTGTCCTAAAATTTCCCTCCTCTGAGCAATAGGGAGACAATGAGAAGGAGATGAAAAAGCACCCACCCAGGAGCCAGGTTCTTTAGGTCTAATTTTAGAATTGGAAGGACACTTAGACACGAGCTAGTTCAAGTCTCTAATTTTAACATTCGAGGACATCGAAACTTATGCCACCTTCATTATGTATCTGTCCATGTGATCTTGACCGAGTTGCTAAGACTTCCTGGCCTCGATTTCCTAATCTGTAAAATAGAGATGGTGATAATATTACCCACCCTTAAACAGTTGTGATGATTAAATTAAATGGGCTAATTCACGTAATGTGCCTGGCAGGGAGAAAACACTCCATAATGACTAGCTATTATTATGACTAGCCATTATTATTTTTCATTCAACAAATAATAATTGGGCTTCTGCGATATGTCAAACACTGCTCCAAGTAATGAGGCTACAGCCAGAAATGAGATAAATGCCGACCTTATCCTCCTGAAGGCTGCTGGGAAGATCGACATTTAAACATAAATTCGCAGCCACTCTTGGAGTTAGAATTCAGTTCTATCAGCTCAGAGATTTTTAATTTTCCTGAGTGCTGTTGTCATCCAGCCCACCTTCTTCACCTGTCCGATGAGGGAGCTCGGTGAGATAGAATGGCAGGTGACATTACAAGAAGTCCCCTCTCCTCGGTGTTGGTGAGCCTGGGTGCAGCACTAACTCGGTCTGGGAGAGCTCCCTCTAAATGAGGCGTGGACGGTTTGGAACTAAGTCTGTGCACCATGGAAGAAAAACAATAGCAAATAAGAAACTGTTTGGACATGGGAGAGGAAAAAAAGCCCTCGTTTCAAAACCAAACAGTCCTTGTTTTCACCCAGACTTGATTATACCGTTACAAGCTATGGGACCTTTAACCAATCATGAAATCTCAGTTTCCTCATCTGTAGATTGGGGCTGGCAAGTCCTATCTCACAAGTTTTGTTTAAGAATTCAGGAAGAAAGTGAGCATAAAGCGCTCGCCATAACAATCCATGCAGTGAACATTCAATAAATGCTCTTATGCTCCCTCGCTCATTCTTCTCCATTCATACCTCATTATGCTCTGACCACACCAATCACAGGCCACCTCAGTGCCTTGGAACTCGCCAGCCCTCCTGTACACGGCATGTAGCATAATGATTAAGAACAGGAGCTCAAGGGTCAGACCCCTCCCTGGTTTGAATCCCAGCTCAGCCACTTACTTAGTGTATGATTTTAGCAAGTTACTTAACCTGTATTTTAATTTTCTCATTTATAAAATGGAAATAATAATAATAATAATAATAATACCCATCTCATAGAACGTAAGCTCTATACATAGGCAAAAAAGAAAGAACAAATGCAATTTATTGAGTAGTTACTAGCTGCTTGAATGTCTAGCTGACATGTGGTACCAGCAGTCTGCACACCTAATATGTAATTCCCACAATTCCAAAATAAAGCCTCCCTGGTCCATTTCGCAGATAAGGTAACTGAAGCCAAGTACAGTTAAGGAACACCCGGGACTCAGACCCAGGCCTGGCTGGATCTAGGGGTCTTTCTATTCCTTGTGCACCCACACATCTGTAACCAGTACAGCTTTGGGTACAAAGTCACAAAAATATGAGGTCTCCAGGGACACGTGTTTGAGTATTGTCCCTGTGGGGCCCTACATCTTTTTACTTTTCCAGGAGGCACATGTGAGCTAGAACAGGGGTCCCCAACCCCCGGGGCCGTGGACCACTACCTGTCGGTGGCCTGTTAGGAGCAGGGCCGCACAGCAGGAGGTGAGCGGCGGGCCAGTGAGCGAAGCTTCATCTGTATTTGCAGCCGCTCCCCAGTGCTGGCTTCACCGCCTTAGCTCCACCTCAGATCATCAGGCATTAGATGCTCTTAGGAGCCCCGGTGTCTGGTGCCAAAGAGGTTGGGGACCACTGAGCTAGAATACCCCCTCCAATCGTGCACCGCAGAGGCCAAGTGGGCAGACCCCACCAGACAGGAAGAGAGTTCAACTCCTCTGGGACCCTTGCCACCATCTCATAAAAAAGTGGGTGAGACCTGAAAACTTCTTCAGTGACTTAAATCTCCTGAACGTTACTGAGCATCCACCCCCACAGTGAAAATCCACAGAGAGCACAGCACGTCCCTGACAACGTTAGATCTTATTTTTCTTTCCTTCACTGGCCAACTGTCCATCACCTCCATCCCCTCTGACCCAGGCAGAATGTGAGGGGCAGCCATGCGTGTAAGCACGTGTGTAAATCACAGACACGCACAGCACTCGTCTGGAAGGGCCCGATTGCTGGGCCTGGGCTTACAGGTCATCTCGGAGTGGGAAGTGTTTTATTACCCACTCTGCTGACCAGGTGGGAGAACATGAGAAGCTACGATGTTCAGAGGCAGAACCAGACACTGCGCCTCAAAACAAACCCACATCCTAATTCTACTTGAAACATAGCCACGTACAAAGAGAGTCCTATTTCTCTACCTGGGGATGAAAGAAATCAATAGGCTAAATCCACTACAATATCAAAGAGACCAGAGCAGGAACAAACATTTCTTCATCATAACCCAATCATGAAGTGCCCATGGCCCTCACTGCAATGGGTGAAAAACCGAATGATTCCTTCTTAAAATCCCTGCCTTCTGGGGCCTTGTGATGGAAAATGTTGAATTAGGAGGATTATTAGCAGGCAGGGAGACAGTCTTAGGGCCTTGTTCCTGGGCCAAAGCTCATGGCAATGATGATTTAAGATCCGCCTTCTACTAGCCCTTTGACACACTTAGATTTTATCAATATCACTAATGCCACGTTACCGCCACTACAGAAATAATAACAACGATAATGATGGTGATCGTGATGAAAACCGGTGATAACAGTTAATGTTACAGGAACACTTTTGACATGTGACAAGCACCGATGCTAAATACTTGACATACTTTGTGCCATGTAAACCCGCCAGCAATATTTTGAGGAAAGTGCTCTACTGCCCCATTTTACAGACGAAGACGCTGAGGCTTAAAGAGACAGGCAACTCACCCACAAAGACATGCTCTTACGACCATTACCGTTTCGCTAATTTGTTCTACTTCCTGGACCTGGTTTTTGGACCTGCAAAATTATGTGGTTGTGCAGCGGATGAAGTGATTTCTAAAGGAGCACGTGATGCTCGCTTCCAGACTCCTAGTCCATCACCCAGTCTTCGGAGGAAGATAGGAGGTCCCACCTCTTTCCAGGGTCTCAGAGGCTGGTCCCACGCCTGACGGTCTGTGTCAATACCCTCAGACATTTCCTTCTTCCCTCCCATCAAGAGGAATGGCTCAGGACTGGACAATCACTTCAGAGGCTGAGGTGGCCCAGGGCTGTGTGAACTGAGAACTCTGCATTTCCTTAATCCCACAATCGGTCCTTTTCTCCACTGGCCAGAGTCTTGAATGGAATCTCCTACCCAGAAAATAAACTTCAAATTTTCCAGTACTCCGTTCCCCGGGGTCTAATCTCAACCCGTCATGGCAGCTCATCAACGTGTCCTTCCAACTTCTCCCACCGACTCTGCTCCCAGCCTATTACATACCCGTGTGCTTCTGCACCTGTTTCTAGTCTCCCTGAAGTAGTGATGGAAAACATCCATATAGTAGAGTTAAAGTAGTTAAAGCTAAAGATCTGGCTCTGCGTGTGTGTCCCCAAAATTCATATGCTATAACCTTAATGCCCAATGTGATGGCATTAGGAGGTGGGGCCTTTGGGAGCTGATTAAGTCATGAGGGTGGAGCCCTCAAAAATGGGATTAGGGCCTTACAAAAAAGACCCCAGTGAGCGCCCCAGCCCCTTCGTCCTTCTGCCGTGCGGGATTATAGTGAGAAGACAGCACTCTGCAACTGAGAGAGGGCCCTCACCAGAAGCTGAGCGCGCTTGGCCCTGATTTTGAACTTCCGGCCTCCAGAACTGTGAGAAGTAAATGTCTATTGTTTTCAAGCCACCCAGTCTATGGTATTTTGTTATAGCAACCTGTATGGACTAAGACAATGGGTATTGCTTTATAATTGAGGAAGAGAGTTATTTTTTAATTGTTATTAATGGCATGAGAAGATGCTTATGATATAATAGTGAATGAAAGAAACACAATATAAAGTTATATCTATAGATGTATATGTATATTTAATGACCTCGTTTTATAAAAATACATTTATTTAAAAAAAAAAAAACCTAGAAGAAATTCTCTGGGTGGTTAAATTAAAGATGACACAAAGAAAATGTCTGTTGGCTTGATAAACATCCTCCATCAAGTCCCAGAGACCCCCAGGCCGCATTTACCCCACGCTCAGAAACAACAGGGACAGAAGAGCACACAAATTCCCACCTTTCCCAACTACTTTCTAGGTCCCAGCTCCACTGCGGGCCAGGCCAGAACAGAAGAGGACAAGGTCAGCTTCCTGGAGTACGCCGTGCTCTGCTGAGACACATAAGGGCTTTGTGGTGAGGACTGATGCATCACCGAAACGCTCAGTTGCAAGTGCCCCTTCTGGCTTCCCAAACAGGCCCAAATGTAATATGCACGCATCGCCTATTGTGACATCCTGACTTCCAAGGGCAGCCACTGCATGGGGTGAAAGCAGAGAAAATAACGTTCTACAATGTTCCTGTGGTAATAAGCTCCAGGCACGCATGGGAAGAGGGACACGATGGATAAACAGGCAGCGTGGAGAACGTACTTGCTGGCTGGCATGCGGGCTCACATTCGCTTACGGATTGCTCCCTCCCCCTTCTCCCCCCACCCCTCCCAAATACCCCGCAGGAGAGAATGGCCCAGGTCCACTGCCGATTTTCAAGAAATTCGCATTTCAGGGTCTGTTCCTGGAATCACATCAGGCATTTTGGCTTATCCAGAAAGGTTAAAAACTCTTATGACCCTGAGGCAGCTCCTTTTTTTTCCCACAAGTTTTGAAAGCCAAACTCAAGGGACTTCCCCCCAAAATGAATTATGCAGAAGACATGATAAGATGAGATTCCACCTGCTGCTAAGGGACTCGCCAGTAGAAAAATGTAATCAGATATTCATTTCCTGATATTAACAACCACTAAAAGGGAGCTCTGATTTCTGGAACAAATACCTTAAGAAGAAAGTTTGAACATACACATTTTTAATTGAATTTCTTCCCAGCCAGAATGTAATTGACAGAAGCCTGCGTCCACCACGATGTATGGGTTTCTGTAACTTATAAATCAGCCGATATACTAGTAGGACTTATCTAGGTTCTTAATCCTCTTATCAACCACTCAAGTTTCCAGGGAGACTCATTAGCAGAGCTGGCGAGTGCTGCAGTCGGCATCATTATCAACCACAAAAGTTTTGAGCATCTGCTCTTCTATATGTTTGTTTGTTTACTGTCCGTCTTACCCCAACTAGACTGTGAGCAAAACGAGGCACACATTTTTATCTGTTGTGCTCCCTGCTGTAGCCCTGAACTGCCTGGCACTTATGTGTCCCCAGCACATATTTGCTGACCATCAAAGGGGACAAGAAAGAATGTGACACCCCAAAATATGTCACTGTGGCATGAGACTTATTTTGAGCTAAAGACAATTGAGAAGAAGCAGATACAAGAAAGCTCTCTGCTCTCGCTCTATCGGCCTGAAAGCAGGATATAATTTCGTGAAGATTTGCCTCTTCTCCTCTCTACCAGGAAGGACAGACTCACCAGAGACAATCCCAGAGAGAGTTCCAGAAGGATCCACATATCGACTCTGCTAACCAGCCCTTGCCTTCCGTTAGTTTCCCACATATTTACCTTCCCGCCATTTGCCACTCTTACAGACTCATTTTCCTTTGTCTCGCCACCTCTCCACTAATTTATTGTTCTTCTGTTAAAATGCTACAGAAGCCCACGTTCTCACCGGCTCCGAGTCGCTCATCACCGAATGCTCCTGTGTGTATGCATGAGGCACGTGTTAATAAACTTCTCTTGGTTTCTCTTTTGTAAATCTGTCCCTCGTCGGTCTGATTTGTGAGCCCCAGCCAGAAAATCCAAGATGGGAAGAGGAAAAAGATTTGTTTCTACGTTGGCATGACGAATCTCTCAAGCACTGAGAAACAGGAGCCTGGGGATGCGAACAGGTTTCTACCATAAAATAATTTTTAGTCTCCCTAGCTGGGTGGCGACACGAACACATCAACACACATTTAAACTGAGGAATCATGGCAGCGTATGGTTGGAACAGACATTCGGGGCTAAATAAGGAGGAGGGGCCAAGTTATCAGGACACAGGAAGTCCTCTCATTGTCCTCTCTCCTCCCCTGAGTTGAGGTAAGACTTAGAACAACTGGGAACTCCCCAAATGCCTGAGCCATCCTGTCCTTGGAAACACGGGCACAGGTGTCACCCAAAACCAGGGACCTTTCCTCTCCACACCACTGGGCCCCAAGGCCCGTGGACTCTACCCCCGAATCGTTCATGAATGCAGCCCGGCCGCTGGCCGTGGTGGCCCAGGACACCTTCCTTCTCTCAGCTGTGTTGTCTCGGAGGTGGACTTGTCTTATGGGCCCTGGAAGACAGGGGACCCATTGTTGATATTTAAATAAAGTAAGCTACAAAATGGAAATGAAATTCTTTCCTGCAAAAAAGTTTAAAAAAAAATTTTTTTTTAAGGCTGCCGTAGAGGAAGGAGGAAGTACCAGGTGCTAAAAAGAGGCCTTGGTTCATTCGTTCCCTTTTTTCTTCGATAAATGTGAAATGAACAGCTATGCTATGTCGGGGATTGTGCTAGCGTTGGGGGACACACAGGAACCCATAAAGACATAGCCACGTGTCATAAAAGGTATAGCTAATGGAGAGAATACACAATAATAAATAGGTAACAAAAATAGGGTGTGATAAGATTTATTAGAAGCAAAGCGTAGGGTGCTATATAGTAGCAAAATAATAGCAAACATTCATTCAAACCCCAGTTCTGCCACTCAGAAGGCATATGGCACTAGCAAGTCACTTGCTGTTGTCAAGTCTTGATCTGTTACTCAAAAACTAGGGACCCTTTTTACTGTTTTTGCTGGATTGCTATAAAGATTCGACACATTTCCATGGATAAAGGGCTTAACAAAGTGCCCGGACCCCTGCAGGCACTCGCTACATTGTCAATATTGTTATTAGAAAGGGTGATGTCACAACTTGAATTCACATTTGTTTACCACTACTTAGCACTGAGCTTGGGACACAGCTACCTCGTTAGTCCCCTTCTTCCTGGCCCCTGAAGTGCTTCTCTCCTCAGTGTATGAGGGGTGTTCCCTGAACAGTATGGACGTGTGGGTGTTGGGTGTGTGTTAGGCATCGAGACGCAGACAGGTGTGTGATACCTGGCTTCAGGTAAGTTCCAAGAGCTTCCTCACAGCCTTTCGCCTCTGGTAAGAGCGGCCAGGGAGCTGCTACTACTCAATTAACAAGAGACTCTAGTCTTCCCGGGGGTGGGATGCCAAGGGATAGCTGAAGGGGGACGTCTGGGGTGGTGACGGAAAGAGGGGAGGGGACGTTCTGCGTAATCTACATCAGGTTCCCCCACCTCGAGCAATCTAAACAAACATAAAATCGAAGACAAAAGAAAATGCTTGCTATGCTAACTCTTCAAATGTCGAGACCTCTTGTCCCTGGGTTGGAGTCTGCTCAGGTGTTTAAACAGAAACCAGGAGGAATCCAGGGGCACCTTAGATCCTAGACTCATCTTCCCAAAATTATAGGCCCCCCAAGCCATTCCACCCCAATGGGGACCCCTGGACCAGCTTCTGCTATAATTCTAACACTCAGCACAGTGCCTGGCATAATAGCAGAAGCTAGATAAGCATTGGTAGATGAAAAAAAAAAAAAAGAATGAATGAATGAATGAGCTAAAGAACAAATGAACCAAAGAAAGAAACAGCTTGGGCTTTTGAATGGCTTTGGGTCATACAACACTAACAGGGAATCCTTGAGAACTGGCGAATTTGTAGGATGGACGTTACCTTGACATTAGGGGCAGCAAAGGGGTGACACTGTGCAGTTAACTCTTTCCTGACCAAGCAAGTGGGTGAGAGAGCAGCCCACGGCAGCACAGCCATGACACCAATACAAGGGGCTCGAAGAGCTGCCAGGCCGGCTTTCATTTTGGAACGCACTATATGATTTTTTTTTTTTCCTGCTGCTCCAGCAGCAGCAGCAGCAGTAGCAGTAGATTCACTCTCCTAATTATGTTTGGCTTTGGTTAAATTAGTTTGCATTCCCTGTGCACACACTGGTGGGGGGAGGGGGGCCGGCAGCGGGAGGAGGTGGCCTGAGAAGATGCAGAAAGGTGGAGAGAATCTTCTCAGAGGATGACGGCACGGCAGAACAATCCCTCAGGCATCAGGCAGACGAGCCACTGCGCAGTGGCCCGCGGATCCCAAAGGGATGGAGGAAGTGGTGTTCTGCCCAAAGCCTCCCTTCATTCATTCCTTCATTCATTCACGCCACCATATTGATTGAGTGCCCAGGATGAGTCAGACATGAACTAGGAAGTGGAGGAAACCGCAGGGAACTGGACAAGAAAATACTTTCTGGCCCCAATCTAGAAAGGGAGTGAGACAAGAAACAAGCGAAAAAAGATGAGCAAAACTTTCCGCTGCTGTGAAATGCATGCAACAGAGTAAAGGGTCAGACACGACCTCAGGGAAATTCATTATTTCATTTCTATGTGTAGCAGGATCCTCAAGCGGCAATACCAAAAATAACGCAGCTACCGTTAATCCATTTATTCAGTGCTTACTACATTCCAGACACTCACCAAACGTTTCATTTAGTCATCCCCAAAACTCCGTGAGAAGGGTGTGTTATCCCTGTTTCACAGATGAGGAACCGAGGCTCAAAGAGTGTTAGTTATCCGCTCAAGGACACCTAGCAGGTGACCTCAAATGCAGTGTCGCCCCTGATGCCCTGTTCAGAGTTCTATAATCAGTAGCAGTAACCAGTGATTAAAGCACCCACTACGTACAGACACGGAGTCCTTGCAACACGTCTTCAATGTCGCTCTTCTGGTCACATTTTACAAACTGAGACTAGGAGAGCTGGCCGGTTTCACCAGCGTGATAAAACTATTAAGAGATGAAGGCAGGATTCACACTCGGGTCTGCATGACTCCTCAGTCACGCTACATAATACAAAGCAGGTTCATGGAACTAATATCTTTTTTCCTTGCTGACTGGTTTGAAAGTTTCAGAGGTTAGAATGCCCTGGATTCCCAGTTTGTAGGCTCACTGGATGGTAGCACAGGATATATTCATCTTCTGAGCTGTCTAGTTGTTGTTCCAGGTAACCCAGAGCTAAGCTCAACACTCTTGCAAAGTTACTTTGGAGAATAAACCAGAATCATAAAAATGCCCAGAACCCAAAGCAATGTGGTAACTACAAAAGAGCCTCTTATGAAACTGTGGGACCCTCAGCAGGGACACGAATAGGCAGCACGGGCCTTAGAACCGTGTGTGGATAGAGCTGCGTACACCTTTGCATCAGCCTCATCTCAGCATCCTTTCTGCTCCGTGGACTTCCATTTTCTATGGAAGCCCGAGCGCCTGGCTCCAGAAATCTATTTACACATCCACCTGCCATAATCATCTGCTGGGGTATCTTGCTCCGTGGACAGCCAAGCCAACATCTCACACCATCACCAAAATGATTTTCCATGATAAAACCTCTTCTTTGTGCTTTAATGTCTTGCCTGGTTTTCACATTTGTAGTGAACTCAGATCTCAGAGGATTGTCAAATCAGGATTCAAAAAACAGTGCCATTACAAATAGAAGCAGCTGCTTTTGATTTATAAACACTGTAATCTTCCCCAGGCCTTAGATGTTGGGTTTTTTTTGTTGGGTTTTTTTTTTTGACAACATCCAGATCAGAACCAATTTAATTTTGAAAGACAGCTAATCAAGTAATTTGTTGTAGCACCTCTCTCGTTCCCGCTGTGGTAAAGGGGGTTGGGAGCTGCAGAAAACCAACACTTTATTGACAATTACCAACAGACCTTTCAGGTATCAGGAAGTGCTTACCTGTAACCTCCAGAAACACAATAACTTCTATATGTTCATCTCACCAACCACCTTGAGTATGTCAGCGAGTCACGTGGAATGGTGTACACTCACGTGGTGAAAACTTGAAGCTCCAAACATTCTTGAAATAACAACAGTTAGCTCTTAAATTTATTGATTTATTTTAGAAACTTCGATAGATGAATTCCCAATTTTGGAGAAGAGGAGCTGAACAATCTCAATGTTGATTCTGCAGTGTTCTGTATCCCCAACGCCCCAACATATACGCACTTTGTGAGAAACAAAATGGGTGTGCACTAGAGCATTTTACATATTTTGAAATCGTTTTATTTACCCCGAGTTGTTCATTCACTGAACTTTTATTGAGCAATTACTACGTGACAGTGATATGTGCTAGGAATTCATGTTCCAGTAAAAACATCAGGACAACTCATTACCTGTTCTTAACAAATACTTACATTCCTACTATGTGCCAGGCCCTGTCTTTAGTGCTTTGTAAATATTTAATTCTCATAACAACCCTATGAGACAGGTATTGATTTGCTCCCCCCACCCCATAATTTTTTATTCTTCATATTTGATCTGACTTGAGTCCTAGCTATGAGATTCTATTTCTCTCTGCAGTGTAGGATAGAAAGATTCATCACAACACATAGGATAATTCCTTAAGAGCTGGCTCACATTCTAAAGCAGATGAAAAGTGTCACAGAGTTGAAAACTGCTCCTGCTCTAGTAAGTCCCTTCCCCAGAACCAATTATCTAATTACTTTTTCTAAGTGACTTTCTCATTTTATTAAAAAAAAAAAAATGCATCATGATTATCAGAAAGTTCCGAGCCTATAGATATTGCCCTGCCAACCCGGGCAGATAAATGTGAAAATCTGGCATCTCGCCCAGTAATTCATGTTCTCCTCCCCTTCTTCCAATTCCGTCTATCCCTACAATTAAAACAGCTCTCTGCCCAGTGACTTGCAGCCGAGAATTCTAAAAACTCTTGCAAGAAGTCCTAAAAAGGGAAATAAGAGAAAGAAGTTTGTGATACATTCTATGAATGCACTTTAAAAGTGTTTTCCACTAACTGTGATAGAAATAAGCATGGATTTGGGGGTTCAAATCCCATCTCTGCCACATACTTGCTATGCGACTTTAAGAAAGTCACTTAACTTCTCTGAGCTGTTGCCTTGTCTGTAGAAAGCATATTTCCTAGATTTTTATGGAACCAGGTAAATTTATGTAATACGATCTAAATATAATGGCCCATCATGGTCACTCATGAATGACAGTCCCTCCTCAGCTCCTCATCTTTCTGTGTATAGTAACCTATTTTGTCTTTCCAGGGCATCCTGCTACTGTAAGTACCACAGAATAAATAACAGGCAAATGTTTAAAAAGAAAAAAGACCCTCCCCACCCCCAAACCCTGGGAGGAATGTATTGTTCCAGATTTGTTGGACGGGCTGATTCCCACCTCAGACACCCGTTCTGGACCATTTTGCTGCCTCTGAAGGGATCTGCCATTAATTTCTTCATATATTTGCAAGAGAGAAAAATAGTTGCCTCGGAGCAGGAAGACAAGCTCTGATCTGGGGTTGGGGTGTCCTAATTTTCCCTCTCCAGATGACAAGCCTACCTCACACCCCAAAGGAAAGGCATTGAGCCCCAAGGAATAGCCCCCCTTGACTGATGAACGTTGTAACAGGTTTTCGGGTTATATAAGTCAAGGTCGACGGCGGCTGTTTCCTTTGTATAGCTCAAGCGTTTATTTTCTGAATCAGAAAACTTCATTTCTAAATGTGTTCAATAGTGTCGACAGGTTTCCTTTAGCTGACAAAAGGGACGAGGCTGAGAAGTGGCCTACGTGTTTCTTTTGTCCCCATTTTTCCTGGACCTTATGGTTGAGATTACATGCAGCTCCTGTCTCCCGGAGGCAAGAACAGTACCAAAGCATCCTCTACGCAGGGCAGGACGCGCCTGGTGACTTCAGAGCCTCAATTCCGAATGTTCTGGCTTCTGTGAATTTACATCAGATCCTCATGTTCCTTCAGGTGGATTTGTGCATAATTATACTTAGTAGGTGGAATTCCATTTGAAGCCCAAGCCATCAAGCCATCAGCTCCCGGGGTTGTCATTTCAAGCTTCTTATTTCTGATTACTTGGGTCTTTATCCAAGATGTGTTTTTGCTCCAGTTAAAGGGATTTTTGTCTAATAAGCAGTCATTTATACACACAAAAAGCAGCGTGTTTTGTTCATGGACATAGAAACATCTGAACAGATCTACATCCTTCATGTAAATAATTCACAAATTATTACAAAGAGATTTATAATGATTCTTATTTGTAACCTCCCTTTGGGCAGAATACACAACATGTTTTTGGAGCGAGCTGTGCAGAGCACCAGTCTGAATCATGTGTGGTGAGAATCTGGACCACAGTCGGGGCAGAAATCACCATGTGGACTGGAGATTCGGGGCGGCAGAAGGAAGCGGAGCAGGCAGGTCATACACATGCTTACAGATGTCAGAGCTCACTGAGGTCTTCGAAAGCTACCTAGGATCACTGGAGCGATGAAAGCACTTGTCTGGGAACTGAGTCTCCTTTCTCAGCTCGCTCAGTAAAATCTTAGATTTAACAGCTAAAGGCCACGAAGCCACATTGCCTCTTTTAGTAAATATTACCGTATTCTAAATTACTTTGCATACTTCCAGGAGAAGAGCCTTGTCAAAAGGGAGAGGTGATCCTCTCTCTTGCCAGAAAAGGGCCCTTTTGGAATCCACTAAAGACATGAAAGCCAATAGCACACAGAACAAACATATGGCCTCCGGTGGGTTACACAGTGTCAGACCGACACCTTGGGGCAGAGCTGGGATGGTTTGGCTTTAAACTCTTTAAGATGCCAGGCCGCTGCCTGCACATCCTGAAGGCAGACCTGTGCGACCTTGGTTGGCAGAAGGCGGAAGCCAGGAGATGCCCTAAGTGATAATCTCAAGACAATCACCTCAGTATGGCTGCAGCTGCTCCCCAGCCATTACTGTACCTTCAGTTTGTCCAACAGATCTCTATGAAAAGTGCATATCTCATTTTCTTACAACCTCCTTAATGCCCCTCCACGTGCCCCACCTTCTTGGCTTTCAGGATTTGGGCTAAGGGCTCAGAGTTCTGAAGCAGGCGTCCTGGGCTGGAGCCCTGGCTTTGTTACTGGGCTGTGTAACATTGGTATGTTACTTAACTTCTCTGTGACTCAATTGCTTCACTGGTCAAATGTAAATAACTGGAGTATCTCCCTAATTGGTTTGATAACATCAATAATGATCGAATACATGTAAAGAGCTTAAAATGCATACTAAATGTTCAATAATGTTAGCTAGTATCAAGATGACCCTTATAAATATTCAACCATTTTTGACTTAACAGAAACAACAGTCTCATATGGTTCAACCTGTTATTAACATTCTCAGCCTTACCGAAGCCTTGTCTTTTCATCTCTTGACTTAACTTAAGCCTTACCGGTTCCTAAAAGTCTTCCGGGATGCCTAGTCTGAATACATTCCCCCATATACTCATGTGTTCACTCACTCGACGGCAGAGCATTGAGCAACACGACCGAGTATCAGGCACAGGAAGCAAAGTTGCTTTGGTCCTTCCATCAAACAAACCCAGACAGAGGAGACAGTCAGCCAAGCAGACAATCAATGTAGTGAGTGCCTCCATGGGCCAGTAGAGGGCGCTATAGAAAGCCATACTTGCAAACAAGGATTTGATGGAGAGCAGGAGTTGACAGCAGGAAAATCTTGGAACAAGAAACCTTTACTCAAAACCTGCAGAATGAGTAGAGATTGGTCAGATGAAGAAGAGAAGAAACGTTGTTCCAGAAACATCTAGAACTTTCTGTGAAGGTCCAGAAGTGAGAGAGAGCCTGGGGAAGAGAGGGATGTTAGGTGTGGCTACAGAAAGAGAGAGCCCATGGTGAGGGGGCAGCTAAAGAGAACACAAGAAGCAGAGACTCCGTCACAAGAGGCCTCGTCTTAAGTCACCTAGAGGAGTTTGGACAAAACGTGAGGAGGGACTCACTGTCAGGGTCGTTCAAGCACAAGGTCATGTCTGAGAGCAAATGCCTCCTTCGCACCTGTCCCCGAGCTTCCTTGCCCATCTCCTTGCCCATCTCACTCTCGTTCTATCCCTTTTTCCTGGGGCCAATAAAAAACCCTTGAAGGAATATCAGAAAGAGAGAGATACCTTCCTAGGAGCATTTTAGGTGGTTGCTTGGACTAGGGGAGGTCACGAGGAAGGCGGAAAGCTGGGGCAGTCATTCGGGTAGGGCAGGCCCTCCTATGGGTCCCCAGAACTCGCTGGCTTTCTCTCTAGCATGTCACTTACGATGCTGATGTCTAAATGTTCCTTGATTAGCTTATTTTCCACTGGACTCTGAATCTCTTGAAAATAGCTACAGGCCTAGGAGTCTATCGTACCACCCTGCCCTCCAGACCAGCGCTGTGCCTAGCTAATAAGTGGTAACAATTATTATTACTGTAACTACAGTTATTAATACTTGTTGAAATCCAGATTCATGAATGCTATAGTACCATGTGGTGAACTGATTCCGTGGAATGCCAATGTTCTGAGAAGTGTGAAGCAATGTTTGGGGCGTTTGGGGGAGGCCTACATTCAAGGAAGTTTGAGAAACATGTGATTAAAAACATTTAATAGGGTTACTCTACATACATATATTTCCAAACTCTGCTGAGAGGATACAAAAGCAGTAACATCCAGTAGTAATGACCACACCCACCACCCAGATTCTCCAAAAAAGGAACCAGAGATCCGTAAAAAAATGGCTAATTCCAAAGCTGGGGCAGGGAATATATAAGATGAGCTGGGAGTACCCTGTAGTGTCAGAAAGTAAAAGAAATACCCAAACACACACACACACACACACACACACACACACACACACACACACACACACACACACACACACCCCGACAGGGATATGGGACACAGGAATAAACGGAAAAAGCTTCTAATGGCCAATGGAACAATTTGAATGAAGAGATAAATAACATCATATTGGATGATAGCCCAAAGTATAAAACAAATATCCATGGATTCATATGAATATAAATAAGTGGTTGAATAAATAAATTGTGGAGAAGAGACAATTCTTCATGCAGGTGAATTACAAATAATTTATGTAGATGCTCCTCTTGCGAAAGGTGAAATATAACTTTCCACCCCTTAAGCGTGGGCTGCGCCTAGCAACTCCTTTCCAAAGAGCATAGTATGAAAAGAGAAAAAAGGATCATTTTATGGTGGAAAAACCTGACAAATACTACAGATAATCAAGTTAACGTCATCGCTAATAAACCATGTTGATAATATGTATTGTTGATACAATGTGATGAGAATGGCATTCTATCTACATCTGCGGGCTTTCTCCTGAAAACCAACAGTCCCTGTCTAACTATGAGAAACACAACCTACGTACTCACATTAAGGGGCATTCTGACAAATACCTGATCAGTACACCTCAACGTCAAGGTCATTAAAAACAATAAAAAGTCTGAGAAGCTGTTGCAGCCAAGAGAAGCTCAAGGAGACATGATGACTTGATTTAATGTGGAATCTTGGATGAAAGCCTGGGAATGTTACATAAAAACTGAAGAAATCCAAACAAAGTATGGACTTTGGCTAATAATAATTAATTAATATTGGATCGTTCATTGTGACAAATGTATCACAATAACTTTAAGATATTAATGAGTGGTACATGGGAATTTTCTGGACTATTTTTGCAACTTTTATGTATATCTAAAAGTATTCTAAAAACAATTTAAGTCGGTTTAAAAAAATTAAATGATCGCTTTACTCTCTAACTTTTCAGATACTTTAATATGCTGAGATATATTATGAATCTTCCCAAATTAATATGACTAAGAAACTAAACATCTATTACATTCTCTTGGACTCTAATGTTCTGTAGAATAGTTAGAAATGATAACAGAACTAACATTTTTAGAGAGGCTCTGAGCATTGTGGTTAATAATGGAGTCCCACGAGCCAGAATGCCTTTTCCTATAACGGCATCAACACTTAAAAGCTATACAATCTTAGACAATTTTATTTAATTGTGCCTTGGTTTCCTTAGCTGTAAAATGGGATTAATAAAGCTACCTCTCTCACAAGGTTATTATGAGAATTCAGTGTGTTTACAGAGATGGTTGTGTAGTCAGAACGCAGTAAATCGCTCAAGATAATACCCTCTGTGACTTCTTGAGGGCTTTTCATATGTCATTTCTCTACAGAGAAAATATTATCCAACGAGGTAGTAACAAGTTACCATTTTATAGAGAAAAATAAAAGAGTTTAAGTACCTTACCCCAGGCAGGTCCTACAGGAAGAGAACTACAGAAGTAGGCCCACCTGGGAGGAAGCTCAAGGCCAAACACAAGACTTAGGATCTTGAAAGAAGGACTAGGACCCTGAGCACCGAGATTCTGAGAGAGGGAGAAAATTCTAAGATACGAGAGAGAGAAAGCAACTAGAAACACGAAGGCACAGCATCAAAACTAATCCTGGTCCACTCTGCTATTCTACAAACACTTGCCTGGTTATTAACAACCATCCCTCAGAAAGTCTTGGTAGACAGACCACCACTGCTACAGCCACAAACACCCCAATCTCCCTCTCCCCACATTTCCAAAGGGCCAGTGCCTGGTGGACTTTTTACTGCCTAGCACTTTTTGTAAAGACAGAACTTACCCCCGCGTCCAGTTCCCCCTAAAATGTGGAAGACTTCCTGTGTACTTTTTCCCCTCTGTCTGTGGCCTGGGAAGCTGGACTCTGTAATCTGCAGTCAACCAAAATCAAGTGACAGCGATTCTGCCATGTTTATTCATCATAAAACTGGGATTTTAATCTGCCAGCCAACTGCACAATTAGGAAAAAAAAAAAAGAAATTCCATGCAAAGCTATCCTGTAGGAATGATTAAAGCTTATAGAAGTCTGGAAGAACCAGAAATGGATCTTCCCGCCCCCGCCTGCCAATTCACAAATATGTGAATCCCCAAACACTCAACATGACGCCTGAAGCACCTGTTGGCCTCCAGCAGACACAGGGTAACCTAAGGTCCTACGGGGAGCTGGGTGCTAGTTAGAGATGGAAGTCTTCTCTAAGGTCAGTGAGGAGCCACCCCTGTGACACTTGAATGTCCAGTTTCCTATCCCATGACAAGCAACTACTTGCCAGAGTCCATCACCTATATACATCCAGTGGGAGGGAGAGAACGGAAAATTCTCTCTGCAGGCTGTTTCCCCTTCCTTTCCTCCCTCCTCCTCTCGGTCCTTCTGGAACTTAGGTTTCTGCCAACCTGTAGCCTATGCCCAAGTTTTGTATTGAACTTGATTTCTTCCCTTTCATCTACCAAGAATTTATGATGCAAAACGAAACACCAATCAAAACAAAAGCAAAAAATGAGGAAATGTGTCCCTGGCTTTTTGAGTCTTTTCTAACTGACCTTCTCTTCTAGATTATGAATACTGTAGTCTAAAGCACTTGCTTAACCCCCGGCATACAGATAGGGTCAGATAAAACATAGGTTGCTTGGTTAAATCTGAATATCAGACAAACTAAGAATACTTTTTTAGTATAAGTATGTCCCATGCAATATTTGAGATATACTAGTGGATGAATTTGATATTTATCTGAAACTGAAATTTAACTGGGCAACCTGTGGTTTTATTTGTGAAACCCGGCAAGCCTATATGTAGTGTAAGTTATTTTTTTAGCAGATTGCTTTATTCTAATGGTATCACACATAGATACCCAGTATATAGAGAAATTAAAAGGAAAAAAACTGAGGTCCGAAGCAGAGAGTGACTGGACTCTTTTGGGTGCAAATTAGAACAGCAGCACTCAGAAATGAAGGCAGCCTTCCAGAACCCAAGATGCGTGTTTCTTTTGTCGTGAAAAATCGTCAAAAACTTTGAGAAGGGGCAAAAACAAGATTCAGGATTTCCCAATGCGTCTGGGCTATCTCACTGTGTATTGTTTTGGAGCTCTTCCATAGCTCTGTAAATTATAGAAGTGATAATAATTATAGAAATGACTTTCGTCCTTAAAGTAGATGTGCATTAGTCGTGCGAGGCCGGTCACTGCGCTCTGGACAGACCAGCTTCTGCGACCGTTTATCACTTATTCAGCGTTCCTTCAGGGCATATAAACACGTGGTCCTCTGAATTCTCCTTTGAACTTCTTGTAACTTTTTACCAGTTTCTTCATTAATTAACAACTTAAATTAATCTTTGATGTGTTTATTTTATATATATATATATATATATATATATATATATATATATATATATATCTCATTATTTTACCTTTTATTAAAAAACTGTCTTTGGCACTTTGTCATTCTTCTCTCAATAGCAAGCACAAAAGCAAGTCTGAAGGGAGGTCATGCCTACGTAGTTGTCCTAGGGGTGCCAGACTGTCATGAAGTAAAATGGACTGGGTGGAGAGAAATCGAAGAGAACGCATTTCTAAAACATAAATCTGATCCCGGCACGCCTTGTGGAACGCCCTCCCCAGACTTCACATGCATGAGCCTGAGGACAAATCAAAACTCCTCCCCTTGGGGAGGGTGCTCCCTGCCCACCCAGGACTCTGCAACATTCCAGGAACCCGCTCCCACCCGCCTCCACCCGGCTCGCTCTAGCTCCTCCTTGCGCTCGCTCTGGGTCTGGCGCGGATGGATGCCCATCCTGCGGGCTCCCATGAGCCCCTTGCATTGCAATTACAGTTTAATTGTCTGTAGCCTGCATTAGACTGCGCTTTGTGAGGGCGGGGACCAAAGCTTGCTTTTGTTTGTTTACTTGTGCATTCTCAACTCTAGGCGGAGGGTATTCGCTCCCAGGAAGGCCTCCCAAAAAGTGCTGCATGAATAAATAAAACTGTAAAGATAATAGGATCGCATACATACATGGGAAAGGGCAGCGAAGGGAATAAGAAATACGGGAAGAAGGCAAGAGGACTCATACTAGCTATATTTTTCTTAGAAAACCACTTTGGGGGACCCGTCACTAAGACACCCGCCTCCCCCAGGAACTGATTCTCTCTCGCCCAATGATTCCCTTCCATTTAACCACACGGAACCAATTATATTATCCAAGAGCACCACACAGTAATTTTCATCACTCTTCATATGAAATTGAATTATAAAATTGGACAGGTCCTCCTCCAATCTTACAATGGTTTATTGTCTTTCTTTTAAAAAAAAAAAAAAGAAAAAAGAAAAAAAGAAAAGTTTCCTATTTAAAAGGAAGAAAAAATTTTTTGAACCCCACCTACCCGCAATTTGGAAAAAAGCCAATCCATTTAGAAAAGGTGCTTCCGGGAAAGAGACAGACTCCCAAATCTTTTCTAATGGGCTGCCCCATCTCTACCTTCAATTACCAATTAAAAGCTGCTGGAGAATTCACCATTCCCCCAAGGCGACCTGATTTCCAGCCCTCTCTCCAAAGTGACTCACACCGAGGCTGTGGTTTCCATTTGCAGAAGCCGGTCCCTTTACAGCCGCTCACAGGTGAATTAGCTAGATGGTGTTTACTGCAGAGCTCAGTCTCAGCGTCAAGGCTGATGCTTACCTACACCACTCGCCCCCACCACCGACCTTGCCTCTCCACTGCGGAACAAGCCGATTCCTCCCCGTGAAAGAAGTGAGCTGAGACCAAGTGCTGCAGGCTCCATCCGCCTCTACCGCGGACAAGGCCTCGGGGACTCAGGGACAGCAGCCACTACTGAAAGCCTGTTGTCTCTTTGTCTTCAAGGGCTATGATTCCTTGCCCCTCTTATAAATGTACAAAACTTCCTGGGAGAAGAAATTCCAGGAAAAGAGGCGAAGGCCAGCTGGAGTCAGAATGGGGGGAAGGGGGGTGACCCTCTCTGAGGGAGCACTTGGGGGTGGCCCGGGGATAGGGCTGGGCGCAGGCCCTGGGGACACAGCTGCATCCTACTGTGAGTCTCCTGTCCACCTCTCAGGAAACAAGTTAGATCTGTTTGGAGAGACACACTCAGGTATAAAAAGACTTCAAACAAATCAAACGTCAGGGCCTAAACTCATAACAATGAGGACGTATTTGTTTGGAAATTAGGTGCTAGGGTTTCTGTTGATACCATCTCATTTATCTCTAGACAATATTCTGAAGTATTTGATTACCTCACAAAGAATAAGGAATATAAAGAACTTGTCCCGGGCTTTGCAGCTAGTAAATGATGGGGCAGCTTTGACACACGTCTGTAGCCGGCAGCCCATGGAACTGACACGGGTGTGGTGGAGAAAGGTGGCATACCACCTCTGAAATTTACGCAAAAGGCTAATAACTGAGTGCCGGCTCCTAACCACAGGTGACCTTGAACTCAGGCCAAGGTTTGAAGAGAAAAATCCTCTAGGCTAGGAAACATGAACTAGGACCCATCGTCGTATGCTTCCTTGAGATCTGAGCTGTCTTAGGCCAGTCATCAGGCCCAGAGGGTCTCCTCACCACTGTCTGAGAACAAATACATTTTGCACCTCACTGCTTAAAGGAAAGACTTTATAGGGCTGGTGTCCTAGAGATATGTCCCTGAAAACATGTACCAAGTATAAGGACCCTGACTGTGGGCCTACATCAAGGGTAGCACAAGTTACTTGTGCCTTGGGCAAATGTCACCAGTTTGTTGGTCCCTTCTGTTGTTTACTTGTCTCCTATCCCCTTTTCAGTCTAAAAGTACCCAAGCTTATATCAAGTCATTGACTCAAATGACTGAATTCATCAATTTCTTAAGAATCAGATAGGAAAATATTACTGTTCTTAATAAACTAGGAGGATGCTGATTTCCCATGAAAGCTGCAACATTAGAAATACTTTGTAAGAGCATATGTTGGGGAGAGAGCAAAGGTAAACATATCATTTAAGAAAAATGGTTCCTATTATAAAGGAAGGTTTGACCTCGGGGCAAGTTTTGTTTTTACTTTAAAATTAAATCGAATCAAAGCAGCACACACTTCATTAAGTATGTGAACCCATCAAACCGTTAACAATTGATGAGAAAGAAAATGTGTCTACCTCAGCTTCACCTATAACCAACAATTTTTCAACCACACAATCATGAAAAATGGAACAAAAGCAGTAAGATTTGGGCTGGAGTAAGAAAATCTGGGTTAGGACTCTATGCTTATTTCGTATTGTTGTCTAAACCCCCTGCATCTTGATTTCCTCATCTGTAACATGGAAATAATCATACTTATTTTAGGTTTGTTCATGTACTAAATAAGATCAAGAGAGCGATTAATTTGGCACAGTGCTTAGTATACTGTCCACATAGATTTATTGAGACTGATTATAAATATACATATGCTACTTTATTGTGTTTCATTAATGCATTGTAAGCAGTGGTTGGTCTTCAGTGAGGTGTGTTCTCGACAAAGAAAAGATGATTCTAAAGCAGGAACGTAAAGCTCAAATGACTACACTTGTCTCGTAGGTAATGTATAGGCACAGTCTGCTAATTATAGCAGAGGGAGGCAATAGGGATCACTGAGGACTGTGGCCAAGTGGAATTCCAGTGGAAGAAGGGCAGCCTCTACCCAGCGCCAGGCAATTGTTGCCATGTGGGAGAAAAGCCAGGTACTGGTGAGTTTTGTTTTATGTTGTTTTGTTTGTTGTTTACTTGGTTTCCTTTATTATTTTTCTCTTTGTGTAGAAGCTATACAATTGAATGTATTGGTTAGCTCGGGCTACTATAGACTAGGTGTCTTAATAGAAATTTATTTTCTCATAGTTCTGAAAGCTGGAAGTCCAAGATCAGATGCCAGCGTGGTTGGGTTCTGGTGAGAACTCTCCTTCTGGCTTGCAGATGGCTGCCTTCTCACTGTGTCCTCACATGGTAGAGAGGGTGGGGGGATCTCTCTGGTGTCTCTCCTAGAAGAACACTGATCCTATCATGATGGCCCCACCCTTATGACCTCATCTAACCCTGATCACTTCCCAAAGGCCCCATCTCTAAACACCATCACACTGGGGTTAGGGCTTCAACACATAAATTTGGGGGAGGGAGGACACAAACACTTAGTTCACACCACTGTGAAATATTTTAAATGCTGGCTAGACCAACAAAACTCACTCTATGTCAGCAAGTGCTAATCTGGCTCAAAGTCATTAGTTCGTTACTAGATAAATTCTACCTACCAAGCTTCACCATGTTATACTACTTTAAAATCACAACTCACTTTCTCTCTCTCTCTCTCTCCCTCTTTCTCTCTCTCTCTCTCTCTCTCTCTCTCTCTCTCTCTTTCTCTCTTCTGTCAAATGCTTACGCAAGGGGTCCACCTTCTCCTGGGGAGGGATGGATGGAAAATCACGTACAAAAACCTGAGCAGCTTTCTTGATTGGACTGGAGAGGAAATCCAGGGTATGGTGAGGGATGAGACAAGGCTGCTGGGTGCGAGGGAGGGTTGAAGTCTGTGATCAATTTGATTCAAACTGATTCAAGAGGCAATTGGGAATCACTGCCTAGTTCTCAGCAGGGTAAATGCTATGATAGCAATTATGCAACGAATGAGGATTCCTCTGACTGAGTGGAACTGGCCAGAGTAGGAAAAGCTGGCTGAGGGAAAAGGCAGGTGGAGCCTAGAGCCACACAGCATCTTAGGGCTGTGCCCTGGAGAGAAGCTATTCTGTAGCTTTGTATACGCTCATTTCTGCTGTGTGAACTGTCCTTCTTCGCTCACACACTCTTTCTTTTCTGCCTGACAACCTGCATCAACAGCAGTGCCATCGTGGAGTGTCCCAACCTCCGTGAAGCTTTTACGATGGTTATTATTGATATCATTACACTTCCTACATATTGACAATGTAATCGATGTCATATAGTCATCTCTCCCATAATCCTCATTATAAACCCAGGAGGATTATCACCCACGTGCGCCAGGTAAGAAACTGAGTCTTAGTGACAAAAAAAAATAACTTTCCTACTATCTTCCAGGTACACAATGACCTAGCCATGGCCTGGACTCAGATCAGATTTCAGGTCCTGAACAGCGAGTCAGTACTCTATGGCCTTGACCCCGATTTCTTTAGCCCAAGTTAGTCCCTCCCATCTCCGGCTCAAGAAGAACTTTACTCCTACCTCTGTTAGAGCACTTGCTACATACAATAATTACTTGATGCCAAATCTCTCTCCCCTTGAGGCCCTGATTTCCTGGAAGACAAAGACCAGGATGTCTTCATCTTTGTATCTTCCATAGCTCAGTGCCAGGCCCACGGTGGTCATGCAAAATGTGGCGGATGAATGAAAGAATAAATGCCCATCAGGCTGGTCTTCAGGGTACCAAGAGGGGGCAACTGGACACTGGACATCTGGGAAGTCTCCCTGCTTAAGGGAAGGGTCTGTTGCAAAGGAACTGCTGTGTGAGTAATTTCGTTTCTACGTATCTGAAAATTCTCTCTGCAAGAATTCATTAGGACTCAAGAGAGAAGACTGATAAGTCTCGAATCTGAACTCTGGGCCCTCAAGGCCATGGGCACAAATTTTGGGACTTACAGCTGTTCAATATTGAGAGGAAGTGTTGCATGGCGGTTAAGCACATGGGCTCTGCAGGCAAACTGCCTGGGCTGTAGTGCCCTTCCCTTACCGGCTGTGTCATTAAGGGTAAGCTACTTAACCTCTCTTTGTCCTCACTTTCTCATCTATATAATAGCACTAATAGCAGGACCTGTCCCACAGCATTGCTCTGAAAGTTAAATGAGTTAATATACGAAAAGTACTTAACAGAAGGCTATTTACGTGTTAGCTATTATAGTATTTTTCTATTTCAAGTCTCCTTGGTAGAGAGCCATGGACTGAGAGCTGAAAAAACTGTTTTGTGGCCCGTATCTTTTATCCTAGGCCAGCATTGATAAGCATCTCTTACATGGGGCTGTGGCCCTGTTTTAAGTTCTCACCCCTGAAATATAAGCCTAAAATATGTGTTGTATGTCATCATCCCACCTGTAGAATGGGTTGTAAATACTGCCTTGTGTGCTTTCCAAGGTTAAAATGAAATGCGATCATGCCTTTAAAAATCTAAACAGTTACGGTCTTAATGGCAGTATATTCACATGTAGAATATTTCAAAAGCCACATGGCCTTAATTAATCATGGATAATAACCTAAGTCGTTCTTCTAACCAGGAATAACGCTGGATGCAAAACAATATCCTATATGCAAGGACGAAATACAATGAAAAATCAGTGTGTAGGAATCGGAACTATGTCCCCTGCTTTCTTACTATTCTGGCCTCGCCCAGAATAAATTTCCCTGAGGAATGGTAGCTATTGGTGAATCACGAAATATTATTGGCTGCTTACAGCTAATGAGCTATTTCATTTGCCACACTGCAGAAAATCCGCCGGATTGTTCATTCTCCTTCTCATGGCCAAGTGAGCTGTAGAGAAACACAAACCTTCCCCCCATTGGTGAACTCTTTAAATATTGTATTTGGAGAAACTACTGTGGCTAAAAACTGAGGCGAAGATCAGTTTCCTTTTCCCCACATCCCATCATGCTTTACCCGTGTTCTTCCAAGTATTAATTTACCTGTCATCCCCAGTACATGAGAAATTGCCAAAGACTTTAAAATATGGCAAAAAAACAAAACAAAAAAAAACACCACCACCAACAACAACAACAACAAAAAACGCTTAGGAAGTGTATCTTTTGCCAGTGGGCACTTTCCTCCTGAATTTAAATATTTAGGTTCACCTACAAAAAGTGAAAGTAGACTTTTTTCCAAAGCATTTTATCTTCTGCCAATTCCATATGATAAAGGGGTTTCTATGTTAAAAAAATTATTAGAGAACAGAAGAACAGATACCTTTAAACATTCAATATAGTTTGTATAATCATTAAAAAAATAAATATATGAATAAGAAAGAGGAGAGAGAAAAAGAAGGAAGGAAGGAAGGAAGGAAGGAGGAGGAAGGAAGAAGAGGAAGGAAGGAGGAAGAGGAAGGAAGGAAGGAAGGAAGGAAGGAAGAAGGAAGGAAGGAAGGAAGGAAGGAAGGAAGGAAAAAGGATGGGAAGGAGGCAGAGAGGCAAAAGAAAGCCAAAAAAAAGTCAGTCCAAAGTTAGTGGATATCTCCTTCTTTAGATATGACCCTCTGGAAAACACTGGGATCTTTAATTACAGCAAAATGCCAGCAGAAACTTCTTTTTGTTGTTGGGTCTCAAATGTGACTCTGCATAGAGATCCCCAAGAGAATGATAGATATAATTTTATTAGTTTCAGCAAGACACAGATATGGCTGTTCAGCAAAGACTTTCATAAGAGGCAGAAAGAAGGAAGCTGGCAAGAAAACTCTCAAACAAATAGAAGTGCAGGCAGATTTTATTAATGACCAGCGGGACCTAGAAGCCTGAAAGTTTAGGGCTGTCACTCTTTTGAGGTTATATATTTTTTAAAAAGAGAGAGAAAATGCGAGATGATTATGAACTCTTTACCTTTCAGTATCCCTTAAAAGCCACTTAACTGCTTAACTTTAAAAGCAGAGGTGTACGGCGGCCCATAGACATAAAGCTGATCATGTTTTAGGGGGTCTTGCCAGCGAGATGAGCAATGACACGAAAAGCTGCATAAAATCTGACGCATGGAATGTCTCTCCTACTTGCTAGCAAACTTTGCGAAGTAACGGAACACCGTATTGTCCACATCTGTATCCCGCACGCTTGTCAGCAAAGCACATAGCAGGTCCTAGTACACACTTACGGCTAGCTCTCCACCGAAAATTTGTGTTCCTCTCACACAGAGTGGGGATCGTCACTGGAAAGTGGCTGCCTGTCTCGGTCTACGCTGACGAATCTCTTTTTGTATCTCGTGGCCCTGTTTTAAGTTCTTAGTATATAAGCCTAAGAAATAAATGTCATTTCCAGATCAGAGTTTTAAAAAGTGGATGTGTTTCTCTTTCTCTCTTTTTTTTTAGATTTTTATTTTTTTATTCTCTTAGGATGAACAACTAAGATCACTCACACTCGAAGATGTCAGAGCTACAGATAGGAGTCTGGGTCCCCGAATCATTACATAGAGGAAAATCCCCCACTGTCCAGAAACCCCCACTGAAGCATATATTACATGGCAGATGTGACATTTTGAGGTTTGTTACAGTAGCTGTCCTTATCCTGATACACTATTTTTGTATATGAACTTAAATTGTGAGTATTTTTGCTCAGCATGAAGGTTTAATTCCACTCGTATAATAAAAAATATCTCAAGCAAAACTGTTTGACAAACAGATATCGCATGCCCTTGCTAAACGCTGTCTAAGACGAAGGGGAGGGATAGCTGGAAGGTCTCGAGCTTTCTGCAAGATAGCGAGGAATTAGAGATGGGGCCAGCACAGGCAGAAATTACTGTGTGCTGAGACCTTTAACTCCCCTTCACTTCCGAAGGTGGCTGCAGTCATCGGGACTACCAGTGAGTGGGTCTCTCTGCCTCTGAAAGGATTTACAAAGATCCTTTGAGCAAAGGACTTTAATCGAGGTCGGCGCCTCCAGGCACAGAGACTACAAGCCTTGCACCCACACCGTGGCGGTTCTCCTGCTTTGGGAAATGATCTTAAACCTCTGCTGGCCTGGAAAAAAAAAAAAAAAGGACTACGTGGGAATCGCTGATAAACTGGTATTGATTTTCACAGATCACTCTCGTCAAAAGGATTTATTGAAGTGTCAGTGCGTGTTGTCGAGAGGATCATAGCAGGATGGCTTTGAAGGATTTATAAGAAATCTACGGGCTTTAATACACTCGGTGGTAAATAACTAACAAGTACTGCACATATCGATTCTTGCCATGTGATCAATGCAATCTTTAGCCCACTAATTGTCAGTATTGACAAACAGTTCATGGTCTAAATGAGCAGCTGGGCGTTTGCTTTGAGTGGAACACTTCCAGATGGCGTTTTCCTTGCTGTTCTCTGCCTAGTGTTCATAGAGCGGCCTTGCAGGTAACCGGCTCTAGGGAGAGGGCGCCGTGTTGGTGATAACTCCTTCCTGGCACTAGAAGGAGGAGAGGGAAGGAACCCAGAAGAGTCTGGAACCCAGACTCTTCACAAAGCTAGAACCCAGTTCCACGACCCAAGTACAGCGACATCCTTCACGGCGCATCTCAAATGCCTCTTCCTAGGAAAAATCTTCCAAAATCGAACATTCAATATAGTTTGTATAATCGCACAGGGTTCTTCAAACCCTATATCGTTTTGAGGCAATTAATGACACAATATCTATGTTGAACTTTACTTATTTATCTACGTACATTGAATTACCTATTGCGTTATGACGAAATCTTAGTTTGTCAATTGTATACGAGCTTTTCACATGTGGGAGGAAGATAAAGGATCTCATTATGAATCTCAAAGAGAAGATGATCAAGCTATTCATGGTCTCTCTGGAAAGATTTATAGTCGAATTCAATAGTTTTTTTTGGGGGGGGCGGGTAGGAAAGAGGTCCACAGAAGGTCTGGGGAGTCCATGAGTCCCCAGAATGGATGCGATCAAACCCAGGTTCAAATTCCAGTCCATTACCTCCCAGACGTCCGATCTCAAATAAGTTTCTTCATCTGTCAGTCTATCCATCCTTAATACAAGAATGATCAGTTACAGCACTGGTATGTTCTAAGGATTAAGTGGACTGATCTGTGGATGTGTTTTGCGCATGGTACCTATTCCCTCAAAATTGTCGTTCTCATTCATGATTTCTAAGTTTATTTCTTCTTTCATGTTACATTTGTTGAGCACTAATCAGGAGTTAGGTACCAACCCACTGCTATGTCTCAAAGTTGATCCATCCAAATCAAGTAGAGCCTCTTGCTCATCGCAACTGCTTGCTTAGTGCTTTTTAGTAGATTGATTAGGATCCTTACCAATGAATGGAACAGGCTTTAAATCATTCGACTATATTATTTTAATCAAGCATTCAAGTATTTCTATCGACTAAACTTTTTAATAATCTATTTGTTATAAACTTCCATTGTGCACTCATTAAACTTGAAAAAATCTTTTAGAAAAAGGGCATTTATCATGCAATATTTTCTATAAGGATCATCCGATCTATTACTACTGTGGAATTGTATCGTATTTTAAATACAGTTTATTCATCCCTAAATATATACTTGTTTTCTCTTAAACATATAAATTTAACGGAATAATTATTTCATTTATTTTACAATACAGACACATCAGCTTATATCTAGATCTGCTGCAAAACACTTTGTTCTTCACTGGAAAGAGTTCTAGAAAAACGTAACTAGTGTGTGCAGGTAAAAAGAGTGAAACAAGTATATGCACAGATATACTCATTCTTTGAGGGGGCTTTTTTTAAACTTGGAAGACTGACTGTATAGACATAGAGAATATTTTATTATTCTGGTCAACAAAATTATCAAAGCTCATTCCTAGGCTTATGGAAATTGTTCCAATTATTTTATCAGTTCTTTTTTTTTCTAGGTTCCCAATCCTGCCCCATCATGCTTTCATCTTTATTTTGCTAAAGGGGAAATTGGAGCTTATCACAGATAATCTTAAACTCTAACACCTGGATGAGGTCTACTGTCCCATCTTTTATAATTTCTCACTGTATTTTCTGATAATTGAGGTTTAGCACATTGACATTAGCAAGGCACAGAGCCCCTGCATCTGGAGATAATGACTGACACTCTGTTGTCAGAGATGTAGCTTCTTAAGGAAGTGATACCCTGTCTGATCTTACAAATGTCTCTAACGTCCAATTATCACCAGCCATTTGGGTGAGTGGCAAGACAACAAGGGGAAATTCTTTCCAGATCCCTTTCTCTCCCTCTCTTCTTCCCTTTTTCTCTTTACGCAGGAAGACTTCTTACTATGATCTAAGAAGCACAGGCATTAACTCTGTGGTTACAGTTTAAGTTTTAACCTAGGATGGCTTGTTTGTCTCCCAACATCCAAATCTGATTATCTGCCCACAAGGGTTTGATCTCTTGCAGCCCTACAGTTCTGACCCTCAAGGGAAAAACAAGTAAAAATGATAAATACTTAAGAATGGAATCAATAAATATACATATTTATAAATTAAGAGAAAAAAACTTAAAAAAGACTAACTGTTCTGAAGTCTTTGGCTTTGAAAATAAGTTGATGGTGAGTTAGGATTGGAAAGATTAATTAAAAAGAAGAAAAGCATAAAATACTACTATATTTCATATTTCATTATTATGAAAATGCACAATAATTGCATTCACCAGACGCTTTCTTCCAAGAACACTAAATGTTATGCCAACATTTCCTCATTAATTTCTTCATACGCTTGCAAGATGGTTTAAGAAACAAAATTAATGTTCAAACTTTACGAACGGGATATAGAGTATAGAGTGAGCTACTGATGACAGATATACTTCTAATTCTTCAGTGTGCCTACGTTTATTCATTTGTATAATAAGAATATTCATAGTATTTAACACAAAGAGTTATGTTGAGGCTTAAATGAGCTAGGACTCAGAAAATGGCTTCGATGAGATCCCGACACATAGTGAACACAGGAAACGTGAGAAGATATTATTATTGCTATTAGAATGCATGATGTGAGTAAGAGAGAGCCCCCTTCTCGTTTGCTCTGGAACTCCACGCTCAAGAGAAGAATAAACCTAGCGATTGTGTTGAGCAAGCACCTACTGAACAACGGTGCTGCTGATAGCCTATGCTGTCCACTGGTACCCAACTCTCCCACCCTCTAAACCTCTAGGCCCATCCTCTAAGCAGCCCCTGTAATTCTCCAGTAAATTATCTCGTTAAGTTCACAAGAGTCGCATTCTGTTTCCTGCAACTGAAGAGCCCAAGCTGACGCAACTCTACTGTCCCTTTGTTTCTCATCCAATCCATCAACAGACGCATTTGAGAATTTATCAAGTGCCATCTGCCATGCTAGAAATTGTGGTTTAAAATATAATCGGGATTTTAAAAATGTCAGCACTTAAGAGAGTTAAATTGAAATATATATAGGAGTGCCACAATCAGAAGTGCCAAGAGATGGGCATCAGAAAACAGGCAGATCAGAGCTAACTAGAGAGAGAACAAAAGCCGAGTCTTGAAAAAATAAGCAGGATTTGCAACATGCAGAGTCTAAACTGGGAAGAAAAAACTTTGATGGTCCATTCAAAAGCAAATTTATTTTCCTTCTAAGAAGCAGTGACTGATTTATGAAGAAGAAGAGCATTTGCTGAAATACAATTTCATCTATTCAGATCGTTCCGATGTACTATTTAGCATTTGTTCACATCAAGCCTGAAAATTATCACAGAATAGGAGAACACGAAATTTAATAAACATTTTTAATTGCGAGTCCAAAGCAAAGTATTGTGCTTTTCATTACATTTCATCAGATTTATCTCTGTGATGACGCTATTAATTTCTGCTGAGTTTAGAACCAGGTTTCCCACTTGAAAGCTGTAATAATGCTGTATTGCTCAGTACACTAACTAGATCAAAGATTTTAGATTCCAAAACCACCTATAAACTATCCCTGATATTAGTGACATCGTTGGGGGGTGAGGAAGCAGAGAAGGGCTTCCTTTAGCTGGTTCTCCTACATTAAAAAGGGTTTACACCAGCCAGAATGTTCCACCAGGGTCTTAAGTGTCCCTAAATTTTTGTTGAGGTTAAATAAAATAAATCCACAGCATTCCTATCTAAGGTTCTATGGTATTTATTGAAATCGAGTACCCCTTCCAGGAGATCCTCTATTTTTTTCCAAAGCTGGTTTCATAAGCTCCTACTACCACAGGGGCTGGTGCAGGCTCTGGTTCTGGTCTAAACTGCCCTCCTCACCCCTTCTTGTCCTACTTACGTAACTCATTCTTCAAGCTTCGAGTCAAATATCTTTTTAGAGAGGAACCCCTTAAGACAGCCCCCCAATACTAGATCCCAGTTGCCCTCTCACAGCTTACTTTGCTTTTGCCTCATAGGGTGACAAAGTTATGATTATATACTGACATAAATATTTGATTAAAGATCCCCCTTCCCCTGCTGGACTGTGAGTATTGGAAGAACAGGGACTGTGTATTATTTCTATTGTATCTACTTTGCAGAATGAATGGATAAATAAAGAGAGATTTCTAATATATTTGGCTTAAAATTCTATTAGTTCCAAAGACAATGAAGATGCCCTATATGTGGATATCAATGAAGTTTGTTTTCCTTTATTCAGTGTATTTTTCTCAAGATCATGGATCACTTTTCTTTAATTATCTCTTGATTTTTAATTCTCATTTTCTTTGATGACAGTTTGTAACTCACCCTATTTTTTTTTTTTTGCCCGTCACAGAAAGGGCACAGCCAAGTCCGATTCTCAAATATATAAACTCTCATGTGCTTCTATTTTCTTGCCTTTTATACATAGTCTCAATTTCCTATTTATATCTCCAGTTTTTACATCTCTTGTTTACATGGCCATTGCTGTACACATCAGCCCAAGTATAAACATTCACCTCATCTGTATGACATCTGTATCCATTTATTCTTGCACTCAATACCCTGTATAATTTTTATTGGTTTCAGTCTGCATTATCTAAGCAGGGGTCCCCAGTTCCCAGGCTGCAGACGGGTACCTGCCTCTTAGCCACCAGGCCGCACAGCAGGAGGTGAGTGGCGGGCCAGCAAGCAGATCTTCATGTGTATCTGCAGCCGCTCCCCATCACCGCCTCAGCTCCACCTCAAATCATCGGGTGTTAGATTCTCATAGCAGCACCGGTCTCTGGTACCAAAAAGATTGGGGACCACTCGCCCACAGGACCATGAGCTCCTTATAAGGAGGGACAGTACTTATTTGCCTAGAAGTTCCCATTTTTTGAGCACAGTGCCTGGCACGTTACACACCTTCGGTAAATACTTGTCCAACTGAAATATTTCAATCATTACTTTTTGGGGAAAGGATTGGTATGTGGACAGATCCAATTCAAAATCTTGAACTTGACTGCATTTAATCTTACTGTTTCATTTTCTTCCCAGCTGGCCTTCCTACTGTCTCCTGATATAGAGATCCCTGTTTTCTCCTGTCTTCTACATGATTTGATGTCACAAATATGATTAATGTGCTACGGAACCTCTTGTCCACATCGCTAATAACAATGTTACAAACACTGCACCTGTTATTAAATGCTCCACGCCTTGCTTACATTTTTTTATCTCTTTCAGGGCCCATGGGGATAGTCACTTCTAAGGACAATTTGATTATTTTGCAAGTCAGATTTCAAGAGATCTGAAGACCCAAGACAAAGGCCTGTCTCACAGTCCAAAAGCAGTTAAACCCCATCCTCTGAGTTACAATCTAAATCAACATTCAAAATATATTTCCTTGCTCTAGAATAATAACATATTTGCATAGCACTTTCTGTGTGCAAAGGCCTGTCCTAAGAAATTTACATACACTGCTTTTAACTTTTTTAATCCTTAAAGTAACCGTATGAGGAGGGTAGTATTATTACCCCCACTGTACAGCTGAGGAAACTGAGGCACGAAGAGATCCAGCAACTCACCCCAGGATTCGGTCACAGCAGTCTTACTCCAGAAATGGTACCTTGCTATATTGTCTCCAGGAGACAGCTTACCTGAACTATTTATTGCATTAAAAAACTATCCCAAAACCTGGTGGCTTCAAACAACCATTTTATTAAATGTCATGATTCTGCGGGTCAGTGCTCCGCTGGGTGACTCTCTGTTCAACCTAGGATCTAATGCGTTCAAACAGGATGGGTTCAGGTGAGGCCCGACTGATCTAGAGGGTCCTTGAGACTTTATCACCCGCCCTCGGCAAGGACAGCTGGAAGGCGGGATTCTGCTGAGCCCTTTTCCCTTTCCCTGTGGCCCTGGGCCTCTCTGTGTGGTCCCTTAGCAGGATGGCTCAGCGCTCAGAATGACCAAGGCAAAAATGGTCCAGAACTGGTACCACATGGCTTCTGCAGGCACAGGCCAGCTTGGACATAAGAACAAGGAAAACAGGACCCGCCTCTTGATAGGAAAGCTGTTCACAAAAGTGTGGCCATCGTAGTCCGCCTCAACAAATATTATAAAGAAGGTTGACTTTTAGGCAGTCGAATGAAAATATGATATCACGTTATTTTGTTTCTTATTTTTAATCAACATCATTTTGGGGAGAAGTAAGGTAGAAGAACCAAAGCCGTGAATTCCATCAGGAATTTCATCCATGCTGTCTCAAGAACCACCTAACAGAGCTATGCTGAAGCTCGTTATGCCGAGGTTTTAAGTCCCTATACTAAAAAAAAAAAATGAGTACCCCAAAGTTCGAAGAGGTTAGGGAACTTGCCTGCTGAGGACTTGGACTTAAACCCAAGGAATATATTGTGTTTATTCTTTCGTTTTCACTAAAGTGTCGCTTTTACTTACAGTTTTACAGGATCATTGCTTGGAATGAAAGAGAAGATCCAGTGTGTTGACTAACACAGCTTAGCGACAGGATTTTTTGAACTCGTGTCCCCTCTCTGTACCTTTTTCTTCTCATTCGTAAAGGAATTGGTTTGGGCCACATCAATGTTTTCCAAATAATGTGTCTTTAAATCAATGTCTAAGAGTAAAACCAATCTTGTTTAAATGGAGTGGTATAAAATAAAAAGTAGAATACACCTTATACAGGGAGAGGGAGCACTGTGAATTTTTAGTTTCAGTTATGGTTGCGTGTGTGTGTGCACGCGCGCGTGTGTGTGTGCGTGTGTGTGTACTGGATCACACCAAAAAATGTATTCGTTACTGTAGATGACAGAAAAGTTTTAGGTTAACCTTTTATGATTCCTTCCAGATGAAAAAGATATGAGCCTGGGAATGGTCATGATTTCAACCATAATTTTGTATAAAACAGAGGCTCTATCTAACTTGCTTTGAATAAGACCCTGAATGACATGACTATTTGCTATAATATTCTTGGCATATTTATCAGCTCATACATTATTATTCAAATTCAAAATAACATTCTATACTTCAGGTCGAATTTTGGTCAAGGAAAAAAACCAAACTTCCCTGTACCCAAGCCTCCTACCCTCAGGACAAAAATCTCTGCAAAGCAAATATTCCCAAGCAGCCACTCAGATATTCAGTATTTATTCCCAGCATTATTTTTTTAATGAAATTACACTACCTTGAAAGCATTAGGACCAATTCTTCCAATTTAGAATGTAACACGAACAATTCAATTTTTTCTGAAATGTAATGATGTCTAGAAATGAAACCTCAAGAGAATACTTTAAAACACAAGTATGAGCGATATCATATCAATGCTAAATTAATTCAGAGGATATAATCTGCAAAATTAAAGACGTGATTTAAGGAAACAAGTGTCAGATTTGGGGACTGGATGAACTGAACAAACCCTAAGTCTCCTTTATACTATAATTCCATGATTCAGCAGTTCTACAAATGTTGACAGGCACATATTCTGAAGTATTAAGAGTCAACATGAATTGCAGATGACCTTGTTTCTCTGGTCTGTTGGATTCTGTTGGCCAGAATGTGGGACCTAGTAATTATTCTCTGAAATATAAAACCATGTAGGTTCTTCCCTGTAATAAGCATATCTTGCTAATAAGCAAGATATATATTTTACTCTAGATACAAAGGTATTTATTTTGGAAAATATTGATTTCCTAAATTTCTAGAAATTGGCACTTAAGTAAATAGCATATGAGAAGTAAAGTTAAAATGCACTTTGGGGAAAATGTATGATACTACTTCTTCAAAAAATTTATTACTGACAAGACAAATATCACCTTAAGTTTTTTTTTTTTAATTTCCTGATTTCAGTTTCACACAATAACTTATTTATAGGGCACTTTCCTCATTTTTAAAGCACTTTTTTTCATTCGCTTATTGAAAAATATTTATTGAGTGCCTACTTTGTGCCAAGCACTGTTCTTGGCAGTAGTGACTAGACAAGGTACCCTGGAGTTTACAGTTTAGCAGAGGGGGATGACAAGGAACAAGAAAACAAATCATTGCAGATTGTTTTAAGTGTTACGAAAAGGAAAAAAGAAAAAAGAAAAAAACACAGCTCGTGATAATCAGTGATGACTTCAGATGTACAGGTCAAGGGAATCTCAAAGGAAGTGACATTTGAGCTGAGATCTGAATGGCAGGAAGGAGTCAGCCCCATGCAAACTTGAGGGCAGAGTTTTCCTGGCAGTGAACTTCCTGGAGCAAAGCCCCTCCGGAGGAAATACGCCTGGCATTTTCTCCAGGAGCAATGGGAAGGCACAGAATAAAGACTCCCACATCCCCAGCACTTCCTCTCTGTGTGAACACATTGCATTTAAAAAGGTTGTTCTGAATCCTTCTAACCCCAACCACTATTTATTTTACATTTTGAGAGAGAGGAAAAAGAGAGAGAGAGAGAGAATTGAAGGAAAATAGGAAAGTCTTTCTGCACAGCACATACTCAAAAAAGTCTGACAAATTTTACATCTTATTTTTAGGACAAAGATCTGACTGATAATATTTAATTGCTTAGGAATATTTTTCTTTCCCTTGAGCCTGATTTCTCTAAATGCCAAGTTTCCATTAGCAGTGTTCTTGTCACGTCCTAAATATTTATAGTTTTTTTTTTTTACTTCTTAATGTTATTTGATAATTTAAAAATGGGTTGACTAATCACCACATGCTTTACAGCTGCAAAAGAAAAAAAAATACTATTTTTGTTAATGTGCAAAGCTGGAGTCGATTTTCTGAAAATTATTTCACCCACGTGGCAACTGCCTCCCTTCTCTGTCACGGCTCCCACTCATTCTACAGGCAGCGAAGGGCTGCGAGCAGAGTCCTTACTGGAGAAGCCATCGTTTTTGGCAATTCTAGGTTTTCCAGTGCAGCATTTCGATACCAAGAGTGGCGGTTTTGTTTCTGGTTTTCAAAAAGGCTGAAAATAAACCCCGGCCTTCAAACCACTGGCCTTTTACATGGGATAGTTGAAAGAATTTTTTTTATCCATAGTACCTGAGAATGGAAACCATCCTAATGTTAGAAAACAAAACCCAAAACCGCGATAAGGAATTTACCAGGAAACATCACTGGGCAAATCTTCCAAGTTCTCTGAGTTTTCCACAGTGAAACTCATGGCATCTGTTATTAAATAATGGAATGTGAGCGCTGAAAATAAGGAACCCTAGAACTCATCTCTGTTCTGAGGCTTTGGACATGCTGTTCTCTCTCCCTGGAATGTTCTCCTCACTTTTTTTCACCCGAGAAACCCCTAGAGAACTTTTCGATGAGGCAGCTTTGGCCCCAAAGAGACATAGGCTCGTATCTCAGCTCTTACTTATCACTTTGGGGCTCATTTGTAAAATGGGCATACAAGAGGATTTCCGGAAGAAAGGAAGGAAGGAAGGAAGGAAGGAAGGAAGGAAGGAAGGAAGGA